>NC_084902.1:27480996-27841115 GCF_949316345.1 Pungitius pungitius | reverse complement strand
ACATATTTGTGTATATATAACATGGCGTTTAATATTGGTGATTGTTATTATCATGCAGGTTAATTTATAAATAGAACACAGAATGAATTGAATGCATTTCACGGCACAAGTTTAAAAAAAAAAGGGTCAATCAACTCCAAACCAGGACAAAGAGTTATTATAGGCCAACATGGAAATGTGGCGTATCAAGTGGCTTCAGTGGCAGCAGATGAAGAAGAGGAGGAGGACGTGTTGGAAGATGACGTGACTCTCGGGGGTTTCCTCTGTGTAAATGTGAAGGTCATGGTTCTGTGAGCAGGATGGATGGATGCAGGTAGAGGGGGGGTTGGGGTGGGGAAGGGGAGGGGGGGGTGTGATGGAGTCTCTTCCTTAAGTCACAACGCGGGCTTAAACGCCCTCAATTCCACCACCCGGGTCATTTATTTCTTTTAAATGTAATGTACGCATTAATAAATATAAGTCTTTTATAAATATCGACCATTACCGAGATAATACACCTCGAAGCTGTATTTACATTTAAAGTGCACCCCACTCAAAAACTATGTCACATTTGTAATATTAATTAATAGTTTCTATTATGTTCTTCTTTTGATTAACCTGATTATTTTTAGTTTGTTAGTTTGTACCTTTTATAACCCCAATAAAATGATTAATAATCTTACAGCCTTATTTGTTTTGTTACATTATACAATAAGTGCATTTTAGTAAACTTTATATTACATAAACTACAGCACATTATTACTTACGAAATGTATGTAAATATCAATAAATACATGTATCAATATATCTTCATTCTTGGTTTTATATGATTTTATTTTACACCTCATTAGCACCTTTTGGAGGTTTTTTTTATTTTTATTTTTCCCACATTTAGTATCCTATAAATCCCGAGGAGCCCAGTTTCTGTGGCCTAACAAATAGTCCTCTGTGTCTCCTCCACGCAACTAACGCGATGTTAAATAAATCACGTGGAATTATTAGTCCGTGGGTGTTTTTGTCAGCAGCGTGTGATTTATCTCGGCCGGGTGGAAATTTCCTCTTATGAGGGGGGGGGGGGGGGGATCAGGAGGAAGAGCAGCGGCTCTGATTTATCGGACGCGCGCGTGTTAAAAGTGTGATCGACGTCCGCGTCATTCGCAACAACAACAAAAAAAAGGCAGGATTCCGTTCGGTTGTTTCCGTTTGTTTGAGCCCGCCACGGAGAATCAGGGCCGCTTCAGAACCAGTCGAACCTCCGAGAACAAACGCGTTCTAAAGCCGTTCATTACATCCAACCGGGAGGATTCAAACAACAATCCCTTCTCGATGTTCACGATTATTCCCACAGTGAAACGCTGCTTCCTGATGACGCGCGCAGCCCTCTCTTTCCCCCCCCCCTTCGGTCCTCTCCGGTTTGTCCGACCTTACAGCGCCCCCCAGCGGCCGCTCGAGCCGACCCGACAACTCGTGTAACCCTGGAACCGACTGCTTCCCATCCGCGTTCACGAGTGAAGGACGTCTCGGTGGAGTTTGGACCTCGGAGGTTCGGATGGTGTATTCCATATGTACTTTGTAGCCCCCGTGCATGCTTTTATACAGGCCTGCATGCAGAAATTCACCACATGTCTGTTTGCAAAATATTCTGTCCTGCATGAGGCGTCCTGCATGTCGGATCCCAATTGTATCCAGGGTCTGTCATTCAAAGTTTGATGTGTGCTGCCGTGTTTAACATCATAGACCCTTTACCAGTGTCCATGTACAAACATTGGGACCAATTCAGAAGGTCTTTTTAAATACCTTCTTTCTCTATAGAGCCAAATTATTCCCAAAAATTCCAATTCCATGGTTGTGTTGGACAGCAGTGATATGTGGCCATTCTCTATGCACATGCTGGTGTTGTCCTCTATTGGGCCTTGACGGACTTTTATGTTGTCCTAGTTCTTTTACATCACCTGTCCATTGGTCTCAGCAGGTAGGGGGACATGCGCTGTACTGCACGTTGACGTGTGTGTGTGTGTGTGTGTTTCAGATGTAAATTGTTTCTCTAATCGTGGTCATTTTGAGATGCTTTATGAGTTGAGGAGAGCTAGTTGACGTTTTAGAGTTCCATCGTGCACAGTGACATCATCGTGTAGAGTGACATCATCGTGTTCGGTGACATCATCGCACAGGGTCTACGTGATGTCGCGGGGGCTTCTTAATTGGTTTCCCGTCTTGTTTCAGCCGGGTGGAGCGCGTGCTCGACGCCCTGCTCTATCGGTTGCCGTGGAAACCCCGGGAAGCTAGTTAGTGATCTTTCACATCTTCTCCCGTTGTTTATTCGCGTGACACAAGGGTTTTTCAGTGGAGCTCATGTGTTTGGGAAGTGTTGAACAAAAGCTGGATTTTAGGATTACTGTGTGCAGAAGCTCTTTTTGTTTTTAGTAATGGTATCTGCAAGCACCCCCAAGAGGAGCATTTCTACCAGGCAGAATGTATTCATGTGATTAAGCAAATCATTTAGTTTGGTAAAGTCTGAATCTTAAGTTTCCTTTTCAGCTTTGAATCCTGAACACATGGAAATGTAGATGTCAGTTTGATGCAAAGTGTAACGTGTCCTTTAGGAGTGAAGTGAAAGAAATGCTCCCTTCGGTAACCTCGTGGTGTGTGAGTGTCCCCGAATTGTCTCCTGTTGGTCCCTACCCATAATCCCCTTCCCCTAAGGTTTGAACGCAGAGAGAGACTCACAAGGTGCATTATGGGCCGGATGCAGTCGAGACTATTCATGCCGTCCAGCATTAGTTGGATGACGAGTTTCTAAGGTGGCTCCTAATAAAGCAGCATTGTGAGCGTACGTTATGGTGTCCTCGCAGCGCCCTGCTGAGGGGATTTTGTCTCCTTGGGGTCTGTGTCCTTTTCTGTCCCGGCAGGCGCCCCGGGTGGCGACGGCTCGTAGCAGCAGACGGATATACGTCCGGGGACCGAGGGAGGGGTCGGTCGGTCGGCCCTCAGGGGTCCGCCGGTGACGTCTCCTGCTGCAGCCCACCGTCCCGGCCAGCAGCTCGGGTCAGCCATCCCAGCAGGTCGGTCGCTCCGGCAGCAGTTACCAAGGTGACAGCATGTCAGCACAGCCCCGCTGCGTCTCCGAGGGCGCGGGGGGCTGAGGGGGGGGGGGGAGGCAGGGGGCCGATGCATCACCAGCTCTGATGGGTTTGTCAATACTGCTTAAATCCAAGGAGAGCCGGGCCCGACGTGACACACACTGGGCCTTTCCAGAGAGCTAACACACACACACACAAGAGTACAAGACTTAAACATAAGAAATGTCACCTGAATTTGCAGGAATCACGAGGAGACGCATGCAGACACATGCACACACATGCACACACTTGCACACACACGCACAAACGGGTCTGTGTTGTTCAGGAGATTAAAACAAGTGCAAAGACCACATAAACTTTCACACTAACAGTGCTCGTGCAGCACATGTATTTTGGCTTAGCATGTCACAGCATGTAGTTGTGCATACATAGCTTTAGTGCAGGACACACAAACACACACAAATTGTGTTGTGGGCTCATGTGCACATCAACAGATTCATATTAAGAAAGAGAGACATGAAATGCAAATCCCATTCATGGGCAAACAGATACAAGCACATTGCATTCACTCACATATACTCCCTGGAGACTTTCCCCCACCCAACCCCATCCAACCCCACCCCACCCAACCCAACCCAACCCAACCCCATCCAACCCAACCCATCCAACCCAACCCCACCACTGAATTCACGCCAACTCTAAAACCCATCTCACCTCACCACAGACATCACCTAAAGCCAAAGATGTGTCTCAATTCCACAATACATTACCCGATCTCCCAAAAGATTATATCATTTATTAGGAAAAAGTTATATCTACTAGTTCAAACGAAGAGGATGAAGCCATCGCATCAGCTCCTGCTCAACATTTCAAGAATGTTCAGGTCTCTAAACTAACGGTAAGAAACCGAACGCTGTTGTGATAGCTGTGAGCTCGTGGAGAACAGGTCCTTTCTTCACCTTCACGTTCAATGGGTCCCGCTAATGTCAGGCATAAAGGCACACACACACACACACACACACACACAGGGGGACTGCGATATTTGAAAGAAAGGAAGTAACCACATTGTCTGGTTGACTTGTGTTCTACAGCATGCATGCGTGCATTAAGCAGAGAGAAACGTGTGCTGCTGGAGAGGAAGGAGAGGAAAGGGGGGGGGGGGGGGGCGAAGGGAGGGAAGGCACGCTCGGGCCGTCTCCTTCTGTACCTCATTAACCAAAAGCCGGCCGAGGATACGAGAAGCGGCACCGGCGAGCGCCTCGCCGTGTAACCATTTCCAGGCCGTGGGTTTAATAGATGACCAATGATCGGCCACGGGTACTTAGACCAGTTAGACATTAGACGGAATGAGATCATTCGCTAATCCGCACGTGTTCTTTAAATACAAACAACCTGGGAATGTTTATTGGCACGTATGGGGTGGGGGGGTGGGGGGGGTTTAGGGCTGATCCGGCCCTGCTATCTCGGCGCGGGGGCCGCGGGTGCAGCGTTCCTCGTACGGGCGCCGTACCCCAAACCCCCCCCGAACAATCCCCTCAGCGTGGGGCTGTGCCTCCCCGGAGCGCAGCGTTTGGCGCCGGATGCCAAAGGTACCGGTCGGGCCGGGCTTCGGGTCTGAGGCCCACGCCGCTCTGAGCGAACGGCGTCGGAGCGGCCGCTCGCTCTCTCCGACGCCGTTCCGAGGCTCCCGCTGCCGTTTAAGAGCTTTGCTCGCTGAAATAAAAGTAATTAATTGGTGTTATACACCAAGGACATAATTATCTTTTCCAGTAACTGGCACATATTTAATTACCAGTAATTGTTCCCCGAGCCTTGTTCAAAAGTGTTGCGCGCCAGACAGTTCTGATATATTACACACTAATCCCGCACTTGATACTCAGTCAATTAGGAAATGTGTGTCAAAGAGCAATCATGTAAACAGCATCGTGGAACACACACACACACACACACTGTGGAGTCCTTGTGAGACACGAGGCCTACGTGGGCCTTCGTCGGCGTCCACACACACACACACACACACACTGACTCTTCGTCCTCGGGGTAGGAACCAACCTTTCCCATCCTTCCCGAGGTGTTAATGCCTGCCAGATTGGAGGAATGTCATTTGAGATCATTTCGCAACAAAGGCCGCAGATACTGATTAACAGGGGGGGGGGCTACTTTCTAGCCAAGTGGCACGGCCCCATTTAAAAAAAGCGTTGGGAGCTAAATTTACTCCCATGGGCCTTGAGGGGGGGGGGCTTGAACATGAGAATGGGGTTTAATAAGTAAACATAGGAGGCAGAGAACAGTGGCCTGTTGGGGGCCTGTTTGCCCCCCCCCCCCGGTACGCGCTGCTAGCTGATTAGCCCCGCCGATTGTACCTTGTAATTGCGGTGCCTTGACCCCCTCCAGGCAAATATTAGATTTTAGCGGTTTAACCTTTCCAGTCGTCAGAGCGGGGTAAATTGCCGAACCAGATGTTAAGGAGCCCAGCGGTAGTCTGCAGCCCTTCAGATCAGCGAGGGAGGGGGGGGGGGGGGGGGGGACTTGCAGATTGAACCTTTTCTTTTCAATATTGTCTCAATTTCTTCCTGCCTTTCAAGGTGATTTCTCCCCCCCTTCGTCTGATGTCAGGGAACAAGCGAGACGTGTTTTTTAAATTCAGTCCAGTCTCAGTCATTAGACGGCTTAAGATGGTCAATGAGAAGACCAATCGTAGATCTTACCTTTTGCGTAGCTCGATCGTCCAAATGTTTGTGCAGAAATAGCCGAAAACCACAGCTGTCACTGTTGTTGTTTGGACTCATTTCCTCAGTTTGCAACAGACCGCCAAGGACTGCTGCGGCAACATTTTGAAAGCAACAACCGAGAGGGAACAACAAACTGCAGACAAAGCCATGAGTGTGAGAGGGAGGGGGGGGGGGGGGGTTGTATGTTGTCAAACTGCTTCACAAAACAGCAACTGGAGGAGATCAGCGTTAAACCTCCACATCCCTGCTTTAATTTCATAACCTGCTGTGTGGAATGACCTCAGAACGTGATGAGATGCGAGCAGGGAGAGCATCCACGCCGCTCAGCCAGTTACTGCGTGGTGCCGTCACACGCCTGCGCAGGCCCAGGGCATCATGGGAAACCCTTTTTCGGACAGAGCGGGATGGTGGAGGGGCGGCGGCGGCGGAAGTCTTTCTCGGGTCGTTCCCAGGCGTTTTCTAGAGATCTCGGGTTTCCTCCCTGTCCAGAGGCCGGATCCCGATCCTCTACCCCCCCCCCCCCCCCCCCCCCTCCAGCGCCCCGGCTCAACCCCGCGCGCGTAATAGGTTCCTTCCTCCCCGAGCCTCTCACCTGAGTCGGGCGGAAGGAGGGGAGGGAAATAGCCATCTTTTCATCCCAGAGATGGACTGAAGTGACCCTTCAGCCGGGGAGGAAACCCGAGACGGCCCCCAGCCCGCCGTCTGAGAGGGACGGAGCAGAGGGGGGGGGGGGGGGGGCAACCAAAGTGGTTCCATGTGAGAAAAGGAAAGGAAGTCTGGGAAAGACAGAGATCGACACCCTGAACATACCCACCCCCCACCTTCTTACCTTCTTCCCGACCTTCCAGAGTCGCCGTGGACTCTGAGGAGAGCCAATGGGCTCTCATGCATTCCGGGGGGGACCTTATACAATCAAATGCCAATCAGGAGGGCCGGACCTTGAGATGGTCTCCAAAGAGACCCAAACCGCACAGGAAGAAGAAGCTGCAGGTGACCACAAAGAGACCACACACCGCATCAGAGAGATGCTTTAATGGACACAAAGACAACACAAAAACAACCACAACAAAAAAGACGTGCGAGTCTTCTTTTGTGTCCTCATTCGAGTTTATTCCACTCTGCTGCTCTTCGTCGCTCCTCACACTCATTTTTTTTTTGTTGGTGCTTTTCCAGGACTGTGCACTTCCAACAGATTCAGTCACAGCTTCAAAATCAAACCCCAGCGGCCGCGGCCTGTTCAGGTGCCTCCCCCCCCCCCCCCCCCCCCCCCACCCTGTGGAGGCGCTCTGAGGAGGAGGCCTAATATCTGCAGACATCTATGGCCCGACGCCCAAGCTGTTGCTCGCTCCGTTCATTTCACGCACTGCCAGAAGTGCTTTGTAATTACCCTGATATTGATGAAGGCTGATTCCAGCAGGTAATCGCTGGCAGTTCAGCCGCTTTTACGCGTCTCAGCAGAATGTCTCTATCCATTACCGCTGGCAAATTCATTTCCACTCAATGGCCGCGCTTGTTGATAATCAATCAGCGGGAGTGTGCGCGTGAAACCCGGGGAGCGAGTAACCCGCCCACACCGGCCCCCGAACGTCACACACAAAGACACCTGTGCCAGGGGTTAGCCTGGTCCGTGGCAGCGCTTTAGCGTTATTGTACACCTATGCATCCGCGTGATCACGTGTAGCACTAAAAATGATATTATTATTAAAGGTGGCATTAGGAAGCAGCAATTTGCTAGCAAGAAAGCAACACGTACAAAAGGAAAAGGAAATTGCAAATGCATTTAGAGCTGTGAGATCGAATAGAAATACAGGAGCAATAATATAAATGACAAAGGAACTGCCATCAGAGTGAGAGTACAATGGGGAACGGGGCAAGGAATGGGAATAGGTGTAGAAATGGGAATGACAATTGTCATCGGAGGCACAAAGGAATGGGAACGAGAAAGGAAACGAGAAGAGGAGTGACAGAGAAAATAGGATTAGGGATGCGAACAGCAACGATGGGAACAATAATAACAACAGAAACAGTGAAACCGACATAAAACTGGAGAGAGTAATCATTTGAAAACAACACAAATGTTAGTTTGTGTTGTTTTCCTATTTTCTCTTCATATCACACGAACCTGAGAAATTAAAATCCTCTTTTAAGCGACATGTCGTCACGTTTATAATCACTTTTGTCCTTCTCACCAAAGGTGGCGCTCGAGGACGCTGCGTTTCACAGGACGCAGAGGGCAAGGGTCTCCCATTGATTCATTTAATTCAGCAAATCGATGCCTCAGTAATTTACATGTGTTGTTATCCGAGAGATCAGCGTCACAAAGATGCGACTGACCACTTCTATACTTAAAACACCGTGTCCACATCTGGCTGAGATGCGTTGCGCTGTATTGGAGATCCGTTCCAGCGCGGCTCCAAGGGTAAATAAATACGCCTCAAAGGAGTAAATGAGCTTGAGCAAAGTGGCCCTTTGAGTCCCCCCGTGTTTGCGGAGCAGCCATAATGCTTCCCTTTAGAGCCGTGAACGGTTTAAAAGGCGTGACAGCCGTGATTCGCCGCGATGGGCTTATCCCCCCGCGCGCGCGCGCGCGAGGCGCTAAGGATATTAGGGAATCAGCGTAGAGCAGCACGGAAAAGATGACTGGAGCAAAGCCTGAGCTCGACTGGTGTTATAAGCCCTCGGTTCTCCAGCACTCCATCCTTGGGAGGAAGGGGGGTGGAGGGGGGGGGGGGGGGGAGGAGCCGACTTGGCACGGCTCCACGGCGTGATATCCTCCTTTTATTTCCTGCTCCGTCTCCGCGTTATCCGCTCAATGAGAAGGATGCCGCTCAGTCTGGGGGGGTGGGGGCACCATTTGAGAGCAGGTCAACGCAGCGGGCAGCGCTGATGGCACTTGCCAGGCATGGGGGGGGAGGGGGGGGAGAAGGACGAATTCCCTTTTACTTTTGACGCCGTGGCGTGGAGCGGGACTCGTCACGCTCCACGCGCAACGTTCAGTATTCGGCTCTCGTTGACGGAGCCGAGGGCCGAAATGAATGCAGTCATCAGTGGAAGAAGTTTCAGGGTTCACCTCCGTCCGCAGTGAACATCTCCACCCAACCCTCCCACGGTGGCTGCCCTGTTAGAGACGGCCCCCGGCAGAAGGATGATTAATGTCCCGCCCCCCCCCCCCCCCCCACTGTAAATTAGAGAGCCCGGGTCGAAACTATTTTTCTTGGTGAGCAGCGCGCTTGTGGCTAAAAAAACGGGGCAAACACTGTTTATCATCCGCCTGACGACAGGCCTCCTCGGGGCAAATGAACCACGAGGCCGTATCGACTGGCACGGGCCGGGAGTCAGTGCCCCTTCACTTTGATTAATCTCCCCCTGTTCCTGCTCCAACTCTATCAAAGTAATCTAAGTGAAGACACACAGCATTGATCTGTAAACACAGAGCCCAAAACACACACACACACACACACACACACACACACTGAGAGAGGACGACGCAACAACAACTGGAGCTTCTCCTCAAGTTCACCAAAGGAAGGAGGAAATTCTATTGGAAATGATGATTTAAAATGACCAGAGTTAGAGATGTAGCGTCAGTTTGACTTCAGCTAACAGCCGGCAGTTTTGTCGGATATGACAGGAATTTGTTTTAATATAGAACAACAGACCAAAGGTCACATATGGGGGGCTTTGACAAGTCAAAGGGTCACGTAGATTCACACAACAACAACAACAAAAACACTACGGCACTTACCTGCTCTTCTCAATGACGTTTACATGGAATGTGAACAGATGGTGCTCACGTGTAGTTTTACACAGACGGGGCAGAGCCTTGTGTCTGTGGGGTCTGAGCGGTTTCAGATAGTTGTGCGTTGGCAGGACGTGCCACATCACTGCCACGTGACATGGTCATTTTGTGGTCAACATATTGTTTTTTGCTGCAACGTCACAAAAGATTCACAAAGACATTTCCCAGCTAATTTGTGATGGCAAAGAAGTGCCAGGGAAATTTAGTCTTTTTCACCAACATGCTAAAACACGTTTTAAGTTGTTTAAGATACACGCAAAAGCTGTCCTTAAAACAGCCCAAGAGGAATAGTGAGGCTGGATCACTGCACATCATGCTCTAGGCCGCACCATGTGGTCAGCTCGTTTTGGATGATCTTTCTGAAAAATGCAGTTTCTACGAGTTTGACCTTGTGATGTGGACTGAATGAAAAGACGTGTACATAAAATGTAATCTCAATTGTTTTAAAATGCATTTATCAGTTGTCATTTCATGCAGATTAATAGAACAGTGTGGTTTGGTTATCCAGTTCATTTTCCTCTTCAATTTTGGGCAGTTTCTGTTCATACATTTGCCTGAAAATGTCTGTCATCATTTTGATTTTCACTTTTGTATGGCGCTTTTTATTTTTGTATTTTTTAATTGTTTCAGTTGTTCAATTTGAATAATCAAGTGGTTGCGGATGTTGTTATAATGGCTAGGGGTTTTGGTATTGGTATTTCTGTGAATACACACATTGTTATTCTCAGCAGCCAAAGTTTGCCTTTGTTATAACATTTTTATTCCTGAGATAATTTGTTACAGTTTCAATAAAGCAAAGTGAAATAAGGAACCGACAGCGAGGTTTATATAAATGGTTTCTAGCTTTATTATTTGAATATTAGCTTTCTTTTTTTTACGATTAACGGCACATGTTTATGACGTCCATCAACTTCCGCCCACGACGTCATCACTATCAGACAACATGGCGGCGCCCCGTATGCGGACCGTGGGCTCTATTTTCGTAAAATGTGGGACTTGCAGCTCGGGTTTAAACAATGTGGCGTCGCTTTTAAGTCGACAGGTAAAGTGCGATTTTAACTTTGGTAAAGTGAGAAGTTATGTCAATTTAAAAAATCGGAACTCGTATTAGAGTGAAATGGACCCACACTGACGTCCTTGAGTTAGCATCCTCTGACATCCTTCTGAACGTGACTGCAGTTTGTCATCACAGTGACATCCAGCTGCGTGCTTAGTTTCATCATGGAGAGATTGACTTTGGGATGACTTCTTTTTTTAATCACCGAACCCTCAAAACCCGCAGTTCGGCTGGTTGTTGCTTCGGCTCGGTTAGCTTAGCTTAGCTTAGCTTAGATGGCGCTACATGTTGTCCTGACACCTGCCACCTCCGTCACACCCAGGTGCTGAGCCGGGGGATTCGCGTGGGCTCTGCCCTGCAGAGGAAGAACCTGGCGGCTGCGGGGCCGGAGAAGTTCACGGCGGAATTCATCCAGAAGCAGGTGGAGGAGTTTGACATCGGGAAACGCCACCTGGCTAACATGATGGGAGAAGATCCCGAGAGCTTCACCCAGGAGGACGTAGATGTAAGTGCACGCAAGCTCGTACTGTCCCCGTGAACGTCCTCCATGTACACACGTTGTCTTCAAATTACGAGAACCACGTCCACTAAGTCAACAGAAGGTCCGTTTCTGAGATTGTTGTGATTTTGCCAATGTTTCCTCAACGAAGGAGCCAACATGAGGCACATGCTTTTTTTTGGAATAGACTGATGTGGAGATGGTTTCTTACAGTTTATTTCAGCTGGTGTAAACGAGGAGAGGCCCGTAGGTGTTCACGTTCCCCTTTTTACCTGGTAAACGCATATCCTGCTCCGGCGCTCTTTGCACGAGTCGTTGGATGGAATGAGGAAAGAATATGAAGAATGTAACGTCTTGATCCAGATTGAAGCGGCACAGATTCAACTGACAGGAGAATGGACCAACTTTAACTTTAAGTAACTTTAAAATCAGTGTAAGGTATTGTAAATTATGGAGGGGCACCATTCTATATTCATTTTCCATTTTTCCCAAAGTGTGTTTCACACTGCTGGGCCAAAAAAGGCTAAAATATTGTCTTGCGTGCACGCAAAGGGAATAAGTATGTTCTGTTATATAAGAATGCAATTTATATATTGTTTTCAGTTATTTGCAGCTTCTCTTAATGTAATGTAATTGCATGTCAGGAAGTGGGAAAAATAAATGTGATGCATAACAGATATTTAACAGATGCGTGTTTACATGTTCTATTATTTGTGTCTTTTTCTGGCCGTGGAGTGACTGGAAAGAGCTGTTCATACCTGATGTTGCATCATAAATGTGCAGTGGCTGTGTAGAGGCAAGAGGTTCTTTTATCGATAAAATGGCTGGAAAATATGTGTACACCTCTCTTTGTGGATTTTCAAATTAAAAAGCCCAAAAGCCTTTGGCGACGTCGATGAAGCTGCTGGAACGTTGTGTTGTTAAAGCTCTGCTGTCTCTTCCCATCATCCTGCTCCTCGTCGGTGTTGCTCCACCTGCATCAGGGATGTTAGCAACGCCTTCACACACACACACACACGCTTATTCCAGATTTTTTGGCAACACGCAAGCACTCAGCGCTGCAGCCATTTAGCCTGATTTCCCACTTCCCCTCAGCCGGTCCCCGGTGCCCCTCACGCGTAATGAAGAGAGCTGTTGGCTTTGGGCCGTGAAAGCCGAAGCGACGGCTGGCAGCCTCAGCGGGCGCAGGGAGAGGGGGACATTGGGAGAGGGGGGGGGGGGGGGGGGGGGGTTACAGGCACTGGGCTGCTGATTCATGACGAGCCACAAAAATGCCACAAAAATGGCAAAAATATGAATTGCAACGGGACATTAAAATCTAAAAGTCTGCTTTCTCTTTATACTTATTTTCCCTTTTTGGATGACCGCCATATTGAGAATTCATTCAATATTCATGGCCTCTTTAAACATGAGAGGTTTTTGTTTGTTTAACGTCAACATTCTTGACGTTTTGTAACGTGAATGATTAATTAATGAACCTAGTCGACAGGGATTCTTTAGCTATTATCTCAAATTTGTCCGACTCAAAAGAGCAACGGATGAAAATAAGGATGCATTTAAAGGTTGACATCATCAATAGTCTTATTAATGAAATCGTTTTTTAATTTTTATTACCGTACGGATTTCCCAGAGCCCAATTGTTTCGGTCCAAAACCCCTAAAACAATTACAAGAAAATGTCAGTAATTCAAATAATTCAATCAAAAAACAGGATCTGGATCTGCAGCTTTGTTCGGTTTCTTAACTGATATTTAAAGTATTTGTTGCTCACTTTACTTCATCAGACGCGCTTTGATTTTGTCACCCGTCTTAAACAAACGACATGATTGAATTTACCGCGTCGCTCAAACTTGTAAAATCCGACTCCCTCCTGCGACGGGGTGCTCCTCGTTGCCGTGGTGACGGCCTGACTCTCGGGGGTCTTATTGTGCCGAGGCTCATGGGACGCTCAGGTGTGTCGTAATAATTTGCCCCTGCTCCTCTCTGCCCGTCGCTCCCTTTTTTTTTCTTCCTCTTTTTACCCTTTCATTTCTCTTGCTGTCTCTCACCCCCCCCCCCCCCCCGCACACACACACACACACACACACACCCCGAGCAGCCCCTTTCTTCCTGCTTTCCGTCGTTTTGACAACCTTAAAGGCAGCAACCTGTTCCCTCCGCGCAGCACCTGCTGCCTCACTAATTGAAACGACGGAGGGAGGAAGAGGAAGGAGGAAGGAAGGGGGGGGGGGGGGGGGGGGTGAACAGACTGTCTTGATGAGTGTGGATGGGCCGACACACTTTGTCTCCCCCTCTTTTCTCTCAAACACACACACACACACACACCTACAGGGCCATCTGTAGTCCTGCGAATAACACCGACACACCGACACACACACACACACACCGACACACACACACACACACAGGATGAACTTGGAGTGAACTGTTCGATGTCCAGTGTCCTCTGCTCACTGTCAACTAAGCCAGAAACTTGTGCCTTTTTCTGCTGGTTTTCTCCTCTGACTCCCCAGTCTGTCTCTCTCTCTCTCACACACACACACACACACACACCACGCTCGCCTTTTCTTGAACCCGCGAGCAGCTTGTGCCGCCTCTCGTCGCCCGTCGGTGTGACCTCCGTTGTTTCGGACACGTCGCAGAGATCTGTCACCTCTCCAACTGCCTTTTCTCTTCCTGCTGCTTATTCATGTTTTAACGACGTGGCTCCTCTCGCCCTCAGAGGAGCATCGCGTACCTCTTCCCCTCCGGCCTGTTTGAGAAGAGAGCCCGGCCCCTCATGAAGGTAGAGATTCACTTATGTTGTGTAAGGCTGACCGTTCTGACATTGCATCGCTTTGTTGCTGGCAGCTGAATTCATGTCTTAATTCTACAGATTTCTACAAACTTGCTAACAAAGGACGATCCAGACATTTAAAGACTCGTGTTTGTCTTCTGATTTTATTTCCAGCATCCAGAGGAGATATTTCCTCAGCAGAGAGGTATTTAACGTGCGCTTTATCGATGTGTCGGTGAGTGTCCTGCAATCTGATTGGCTGTCCCTTCCTTGAAGCCGTCCAATGGGGAGCAGACCGGCGGCCGTTCCACTTCCTGTTTTACACGGGCAAACAGTCGTACTTCTCGCTGATGCATGTGAGTACTAAAGCCTGACCAGCTGAGTCAAATGATTTAATAACAACAAACAAGATGTAATGCTTTAGTTTTAAAGGATGTAAACAATTTAAATGTTAAAAGTCAGAGAGATGTAATACAAATATCTATATATATCTATATAATAATACGATAAACGTGACCATGATGCTTCTGTTTGTATTTCTTGTTGATAGAATTAGGAGTTAGACATGTTTCAGAGGTCATTCTGCACGGTTGCACGTTTTCTTCTTGCACCTTTCCTCTTCTGGAGAGCATCAGCAGGGCCTCCAGGAGGGGGCGGTGCCGTGTAGCGGCCTGTTGTCAGGCTCACCCAGTGAGGCACATTAACCCCGCTCACTGCTCCACAGAGTCCTTTATTGCCCCCACTACCCCCCCCCCCCCACCCCCCCCCACCCCCTCAACCCTGTTCTCATCCAACCCCGCCCATAACAAAAGAGCTTCATGCTCTCACAGCCAAAGCTTCAAACCTGGAGGAGTATGACGACTCATTGAATGGAAAGGGACGCGCTCCACCTAAAATGTCTTGAGATACTCTTCGTCTTCTCTTTCATCCGGCCAATCAGAGAAGTTATTGCTGATCTCCCCCCCCCCCCCCCCCCCTTTCCGCCCCCCGCCCTGCTGCTCCAGTGCCCCTCTGTCGCTGGTCGGAGTGGCAGCGGATTAGACGCACTCTATCAAGAAGGAATTAAACAAACATCTGGTGAATAATTGACGGGGAAATTAGTTCTCACCCGGGCACTGGGGTTGGTTGGGGGGGGGGGGGGGGGGGGGGCTGCCTCAGGGACATGACCGGCACACCCGGCCCCTCCCTCCCTCCCTCCCTCCCTCCGTCTGTCTGTCTGTGCCACCATCGGCGTGACTCTCTGCCCGATGAGTGATCTAACGACGAGTTGGAAGTGAAACACTTTCTTTATTCTTCCTGCTTTGAGCCTGTATGAAAACACATTTCATACACACCACGTCCAGATCGTTCCATGTTTGTTTCAAATCCATAAAGATACTAGAGGACCGACGGTGTCCCTTAACTCTCTGCTCTACCGTAAATATCATTGAAATGTGTATTGACCCCAAGTTAACCTGATTGACCCCCATTACTTTTATTGAGCCGATTAGACATTGATTTCTTTGCATTTTAACTGAATCATAAGTGTCTCTTTTACAGGAACTCTACGGGAAGACCCAGAAGATCGAGAAGCACCAAGACCGCCTGAGAGCCAAGGGGCTCTTCTCCAAGGACACCAAGCCGATGTGAGCAGCACGGCACCACGCTGTCCTCAGCGCGTCTTGGGGCGTAGCTGAATGCTCTCCTTGTGTCTCCCATCAGCTCCCTGGGAACGAGCAGGTGGCTGTCGAAGGAGGAGCTGGAAGCGCTGCTGGTCGAGACCATCTCCACCCACGACGTAAGGGCTCCGCCTCCCCGCTCGGCTCCCGCTTTTTTTTGGTCTCCCCTTAAAACGCTCTGTGCGTCTTCTCTTCAGTACAATCGCTTCATCCAGCTGATGGAGCGCCTGCTGTCCATGCCCTACTGCGCCACGGAGGAGGACTTTGTCCAGCGTTACCGCCGGCAACTGGAGTCCCTCTCCAAGAGGCAGGCGGTGCCCACGGTGGAGCGAGACGAAAGGGGCGTGGCCTACAGCGCCGCAGACGGTAGATGCGCTCCGTCACCCGACGGTTAAGATGTCATGGCCATTATGTTCGATCCGTTTATTATGCAAGAAAAAAAGTTAATCGCTAATGTGAAAAACTAGACTCAGGCCTGCATTGAATAAGCCCCCCCGCTGCCCCCACTTTCCTCAGGTCGGAGGAAGACGTCTACCTCCTCCGTGGTCCTCAGAGACTGCGGCTCAGGACGCATCGCCGTCAACGGCAGCGACTACCTGCACTACTTTCCCGTGCTGCAAGATAGGTAGGACACCCCCCCCCCCCCGCCAAGCCGAAGAGGCGGGTTAGTTTCTCTGCCGCCTCATGCCTGGAAGCATCAAAAGACACGATGCGCCCCCCCCCCCCTCAGAAAAACATAAAAAAGCAGCTTTTTCATTCGTCACACCCTCACCTTTTTTTCCTTATCTCATTGGTAAGTTAATTACACAGTTGACTGAGAGTGTGTCTGTGTGTGTGTGCGTGTGTGTCTCTGTGTGTGTGTGTGTGTGTGTGTGTGTGTGTGTGTGTGTGTGTGTGTGTGTGTGTGTGTGACTGTGAGAATGTCCAGAGTGGGTGTTGTCACGCAGTGTGAGGACGAGCTGTAATTGGAGCAAAGAGGTGACAATTGACTTTGTCAGCAGCCATAAGGCTTTCAGCCCGCAACGCCATCCAGAACACACACACACACACACACACACACACACACACACCCTCCTGCTGAGTCAGAAGTTACACTGTAATATGTGAGATAGAAGATAGAAGAAAGCTTTCTCTCTGCTTGTTTAAAAAGTCATCCAACCAGACCTTGAATTAGCGAAGTCTGCGCTATCTGTTAAATAGCAAACACGCTTTTTTATCTCCCCCCCCCCCCCCCTCCCCTCCCCTCCCCCCGCCGCTTTTCCTCTTCCTAGAGAGCAGCTGATGTTCCCGCTGCAGTTCATGGGCGTGCTCGGGCGCTTCGATCTGGAGTGCACGGTGAGCGGCGGCGGGCGATCCAGCCAGGCGGGGGCGCTGCGGCTCGCCGTGTCCCGAGCGCTGCTCGGCTTCCTGCCCGAAGGGGAGGGGGAGGCCATGAGACAAGGTCCTTTCACATCACTCCATTTATTCCCCACAGCACAACATGCATGTTTCCTCCTCCCCCTTTGCCCATCGGGTGCCCTTCGTCGCATCGTTTCATCCCCTTTTTTCCCCCCCCCCTCTTAATTTGAACCTCCAGCTGGTCTGCTGACCCCTGACCCCAGAGTGAGGGAGAGGAAGAAGCCGGGGCAGGAGGGGGCACGGAGGAAATTCACCTGGAAGAAACGCTGAGGAGGAGAAACCACCTCCACTGGACTGTTCATACGATGCATACAGACTCTTGGTGTTAATGTTCCCTCAGCTAAAGCGCTCCGTTTCCCAGAAGCCCCGTCACCTCGGCTTATTTAAGCTCCTGGAAGAACAGAGCGCCTTTGATCAATCTGCAGCACTGACTGCGAGCTGCAGGGAGCCCTTCGGCCACCAGGTGGAAGTGTGTGTGTTTGTGTGTGTGTGTGTCAAGGAACAAGTTAAATATGTTCATCAAGATATTAAACAATCTTTTATGTGTATCTTTGTTATTTGTGTGCATTGTTCCTGTCATGGTTCTCTCTCATTTTGTTTGCTTGTGATTACTTCCATGTGTAATCATTTTATGTTTTATCGTCTTACACATATGGGAAAATGTTTTGGACTTGGTGATTTCGTTCAGTTATAGTTCAACACTTAAAACCATTAATTAGGAAACTCAATTGATTATCATTTTTCAGCGATAAAACTGTCCATGGCTGAAGATGTATAATATAAAAGTGTCATGAGTAGCTTCGTCCACAAGATGTCACCAAATACATGCGGCTTCTGCCTCTGACTTTATTGATCTACATGTTCCATAAGATCTGTTCAGAGCAATTAGGTAATTAATTGATCTGATAAATGCTTCGCAATGCTCAGTGCAGTACCTCTGCTACAGAATACAAACACGTCTCAAATAGGGTCGAACAATGTGTTTAATGGTGTCAAATTAAAACGAGAAAACGCCTCCGCGGGTCTCATTTTAGGTATCGAACACCGATTAATGTACTGGCAGGTGCGATGTTTACCTGTGGTGGGGGGCGGGGGCGGAGGATGGGCCGAGGGAGGGGGAGGGGGGTGGAGTCCAGACACGCGTCCGAGAATACAACCGGAATAGAAGTCAGTCTGCGGGGGATGATCTCCGCCGCCGCAGCAGCTCGACGCGCCGCTCCTCCGTGAGGACGCAGCGGCTTTTGTTACCGGTGTCCCGGTGCGCGATGGAGGCCGCGGTGCTGAACCGCGCCACGATGCCGGAGGCGGACCGCAACAGCAGCGCCGTGAACGCCGAGTTGGAGGTGAAGAAGCTGCAGCAGCTGGTCCGCAAGCTCGAGCTGCAGAACGCGCAGCTGAGGACCCGGTACCGCGACCCGGGCGGGTACCGTCTCCACAGCCCCCCGCCGTCCTCCGGGTCATTGTCGCCCCCGGAGGAGCCTTTAGACTATTTCCACCCGCACGCAGGCGGAGATGGAGCAGCTGAGGAGGAGGAGGAGGAGGACGGAGGGGCATCCGAACCGTCGGTTCTGGATGAGCTTGAACTTTTGGACTTCGATCTGCTGCGCTGCGCGGACGAGTCCGACGAAACATGGTGACTATTCAGATTTTTTCCCATGTGTTGCTTTACCTTTAAATCACGAGTCATTGTAATTACGCGTGATTGCCTCATTGTGTCTGGATACCCACGCGCACGCGCACGCACACGTACACGCAGTGGCTAAGAGCAGAGGCCACTTGTTATCGGTGCAGCAGCTAATATCAGAAACATCGGTGCCTTGCTCCACCTCGCTGCCGCACAGGGACTCGAACCCAAAGCGGTGCTTAAAGACCACCTTTTTAATGAGATTATCTTTCGATTTTCTAAATCCAATGACCTAAAATATTCTTCTTCCATTGAATTTAGGCCCCTTTTAGGTGGTTGCCAAGACATCACATCAGAACCAATAACTGAAGTTGTGTTGTCACGTGACTCCCCGTGTGCTTTAGGTCCCATTGATGGATTCTACATTTGTTTTTTTCGAACCCCTTTTTAAAGAGGCGTTGATTCGGGGTGATACACATCATGTACGTCCTGCCCGCCCCATTTGTATAAGTGAGGGTAAGGCTGCACACACAGGAGGTCAAAGCGGACTGCGGGGACAGATTCTTTTTGTTTGGAGGCTCCACGTTGGGTGTCTCCATGGGACACGTGGCCGAGGTGTGTCTCTGTGTGTCCCATCAGGTCTCCCCTAATGTCAGGGAAAGGTTGTGATCTATAATTCAGATCCCGCCATGTCGCCCCCAGAGCAAAAAGGGAACAGAGTTCAGGGCTGCAGGGGTATATGTCTGCTCCTCTTCCTCATGTCCATAAAATGCTGCTGTACTACATCATGCTTATTAGCTGAATGCTACGTTCAGGTGGGAAGCGTCAGAGACACCACCGGGCTGCCCGTGAATGGTTCGGTTCAGACAAATCTCGTGTCTCCCTCCAGGTTATACGTGTCATCAAAAGCCCGAGAGCCCAGGGACGGCTCCCTCACCCCCCTGCAGTGGTGCCGGCGGGGGCTCCGCTGCCCCGAGTCAGAGGTGGAGGCCGCCAGAAGATCACTGTCCCTCCGCCTGGAGCAAGGTAAGGGGGCCCCCGGGCTGCTTGTTCAGTGGAGGGACGGGGCCTGCCTCTGGGGACTGTGCTCGGTACCACGTGCACATTGACACCAGAGCTGGTCGCCTCTCTGGCGCTGATGTGACTCGCGCGTCGGTGCCAAATTCATAGGGCAGGAGGCCTCTTCCTTGGCCTCCCGAGTATAGCATTGGCCTCAATGGACCAGAATGCATTGCAGATGCGGGAGTTTCTCTGGCTCGTGACCTCTTTCAGTTCCACAGTCGTCTCCTCGAGTAAGAAGAGGTGGGTGTGTTTCCTCGTGATGTATTACTTCAGCTACCGGAGATGTCTTGTACTCAGACAGGGTGGACAGGATGTGATCAACTACAATGATGTTGAATTGTATTTTCGTTGTGCAAAGAGGAAATAAGGCGGCTTCTTAAACCTTTATCAGAAATGCATTGGGGTGAGTACAGATCTAAATGCAGCTCTCCTCCATCACCTCACTGCCACTAAAGCGCTCAGCGGGATCCTCCACCTTCCAGACAGCAATCGCTCCACTTCCAGCAGCGCTAAGCTGATCAGGCCCGGGGGTCACCTGACATGCGTGATTAGGGGTATTACCACAGAAGAAGAGGAATCCGCCAGCCACCACGGTTCAACCCGGCAACATCCCGGAAGGCCGGGCCTGTGAATCGGCATCGAGCGTTGTCGTGGTTACCGCATGCTCTGTCGATGGGCCTTGAATAAAAATAGATTTCATCTCTGGAGCTTATCGACGACTGACCCGGGTGTGTGTGTGTGTGTGTGTGTGTGTGTGGGTGGGTGGAGGCTCTACCCTGTAGGTGGATGCCTGTGGGTAATGTGTGAACAGATTCTGCAGCTCGCCCTGCTTCAGCTGAACATGTAGCCGCCCGAGGCTTAGGTGGAGGGGGTGGTGCTGGACCGCTCTCACAGAGATGGCCAAACTCTCCTTTCAGAAAATGTGTCCCGGTGGTTCAATAGATACTTCATCCGTAATAACGCCCCCCCCCTTCCCCACATGACTCTCCTCCGTCCTGCGAAGTAGCAGTTGTGCAGCCCCCGCATGCTAACGGCTACGTGCTATCGCTCTCCACAGTGAGCTAAGGAAGAGCTGTTGCCATAGAAACTGTGTAATGCCTCCCTCTTTTATTTGTGATGTAACGAGCGCTTTAATGAGAGCACTATGTCTTTGCATCTTTATTCCCTGAGACGTTCATATCACAGGGGCCTGGTGGGGGGGTGTTTGGGTGGGTGGTAACGAGCGGGTTCAGTACAGCTTTGTTCTTTTGTGCTGAGCTCTTGAATGGAGCAGTTGGTGACAGTCATGGGGCTGGTGAGGCGCCCGCCGCACGGTGCCGCCCCCTCCCAGAGAGGCGCTTTGCACCGGCCGTGTTTGGAGGTCATTCCATTTAACATGTGACCCTGTAAATGGTTTATCTGTGTACCTCGCCTCAGTTGTTTTGCTCCTTTTGAGGGGACGCAAGGTGGTGCCTGGGAAATGTAGTTCTTGTACTCGGGAGATGTTAAGGTCCAACAAAAGGGGAATGTCCCTTTTTTCGGGCGCTGTGAATGGAAAAAACGTATGACTTTTAGATTAACCTAAAGATTATTTTTCTTTTTTTTTCATATTCATTTCGATGCAGATGGAGAAAAGCGCTACTCTTTTGTCAAAAAGTGTGGGATGTGTTTTTGGGTAAACCAGATGTTTCTGACCCAGTGATTTTTGGTGTGAATATCCCCTCTCCTTGTTCCTCCTTCCTCAGTCTCCAGGTGGCGCAGCTCCCTGTCCAGCCCCTTCCCCACCTCCTCCCCTGTCCCTCCTCTGAGGCAAGTGGCCGGAGGGGCCCCCGTCAGTTCTCCCAGATCTTGCTCCACCCCGCAGTCGTCGGAGCGACACGGTAGCGCGCACGCCTGCTTTTTCGCTCCGGTGCTCGACTTCTAAAGCGGCTCTGACCGATATTCATGTGGTTGTTCTCCGGGTTTCTCCTTCTCCGCCCGCTCCCTTCTGTAGCTCCGCCCTTCTCCTCCCCGCTCCACCCGGGCCTCCATCGGGCGCTGAGTCCTGTAGGGAAGTACCTCCCCCCCGTATCCGAGAGGACCCCCGCGTTCGTCCCCGCCTACCGCAGTAAGCCTTCGTTTTCTTCTCGCTCTGCGCGCCAAACCGAGCAATGTCCGGACGAAGGTTAATTGCCGAGGCGTCAGAGGTTTCTCTCCTTGTTTTTACAGGTGTCCGGCGCTCCGCCCTCAGCGCCCAGGCCTCCGTGGACGGCGACCTCGGCGCTTCGGGGCTGGAGGAGGACTCCATCGCTCTGGGATACAAGCTGCAGGACCTCACCGACGTCCAGGTCATGGCCCGCCTGCAGGAGGAGAGTAAGCAGATGGTCTCTATATGAACAGATACCTGCTGAATCGATCATAGTCATGTGATGTGTCTCTGTGGGTACCAATCGTCTTCTTCTGTGCATCTCTCTCCTCCTCCCTCCTTTCTAATACTGTAACATATGGCAACAGATCTCAGAGCTCATCGCTACTTCAGCTTCATTAACCCCAAAAGGTGATGATTGTGTGTGTGTGTGTGTGTGTGTGTGCTCGCTGGTCCTTATGTCTCGCTCCCCCAGGTCTAAGGCAGGACTACGCCTGCACGTCGTCCCTGCTGGCCAACCGCCGCAGCCAGAGCTTCACCTTCCAGCTCAGCGCCGGCCGCGACCCGGACGACGAGGAGGAGGAGGAGGACGACGACGACGAAGATTACGGCCTCCTGCCGCCGCCGCAGCCGCGCCTCACCCGCCTGCCGCACTCCCGCACCTTCTCCAGCATCCGAGACTGGCGAAGAAGCACCGGCTCCCTGTCAACCCCGCCCTCCACCCCGGGCACGCCGCCGTGCCCTTCCATGGGGTTCGCCTTTCAACCTCAGCTGCAGCCACCGGGACCGGGACCAGGACCGGGACCGGGCCCAGGACTGTGCAGCCCATGCGCAGCCGAGCAGCATGGCTTCAGGCCGGGGTCAGGTGAGCAAAGATCAGTCTTGTACCCTGACGCCGCCTTTTAGCAGCGAGCTAAAAAAAGCGGCTGAATATTGTCACCCCCAAAACGCACATGTCTCTTTAACCTCAAACATTTATCACGTCTTTGTAACCATATAAATTCCCATTGAAGCTCCTTGTCATTTTTTTCATTTTACATCATTGCCCCCCCCCCCTCACCCCCCCGGACGTCCTTCCCTCTTAATAATAACTGTCTAAGCCTCTTGTGCAACTCTAAAGCCCTCTGACTGGCGTGTGTTTGAGAGTTTGATGGGATTAGGGTTAAGAGTGTACGTCTGCCTGACGGGGGGGGGGGGGGGGCGCGATCGTATGCGCTCCGCTCAGCTCTCTGATGGTTGTCTTTCTCGGGGCCAGCTAAGCTGCGGAGGAGCATGCCCAACCTCGTCCGAGCTCCCAGCATGCCTTGTGTGCCCAGTGCCTCCCCCTCTCTGCTTCGTAACAGCCAGAGCTTTGACTCGTGCGGCGCGCTGGCCCCCCTGCACTCCTCCGGTAAGACTCGGCTCCTTTTTTTTTTTTTTTTTCAATAACGACCAAAGCCACGCTTTGGCCGGAGGGGCTGAACCGCCATCTCTTTGTCAGTCCCCCCCCCAGGCCAGCTGCAGCACCGGGTCCACAGCGCGGGCCACCTCCCCTCGTTGCCGCGGCGGCCGGTGAAGGCCACCGCCTACGTCAGTCCCACCATCAAGGGCTCGGCCGCCACCTCGGCCCCCGACTGTTTCGGTCTGGGCGGCGCCAGCGGCATCCCGATGCTCAGTAAGACTCCAGGTGGGGCGGGGGCGCCGGCCTCCGCCCCGAACCACACGCCCCGCAGCGGCCTGCCCCGCCCCGCCTCCCTGTTTGGCCCCCAGAGCTCCGCCCCCAGGGGCAAGTTGGGCCAACCGCCACGGAGGTAGAGCTCCTTCGTTACTATTAATATTGTCAAATGGGGAAGTGTTGGCTGATTTTAGGTTTGATTTGATCCCTGCCCCTCAGCTTGCTGACCCCCCCGAAGAGCTTCTCCACCCTCAGTGCCCTTCGGGACAGCAGCTGGAGAGACGGGTGCTACTGATGAATGGCTGCCTGGTGCAGCGGCGAACCCCCCCCCCCCCCCCCCCCCCCCCGCTGGCAGGGGTGACCCGGATTTCCCCAAGAGGTACATGGGGGGGGGAAAAATACCTACAATGTGCATAGAACATTTTTATTATTCCATTAGATTCTATGCAGCGTTTCTTCGGGGGAAGGCGGGTCGTGATGATTGACAGCTCGTCCCTCTCAGACTGGCCCGTGCCGAGAGGGAGTCGTTCCCCGTTGCCCCGGTGCAATAAACCACTGGCTGTGGGGTGCTAGTCGTACTAAACTGCTCAAGACTGCTGCTGTGCTGTATATATTTATACATTTTAAATGACATTTTTTAACTTATCAGGTGTTTGTTTTGTTTCCCTGTGGCAACGATCGCCAGTGATGCTGCTAACGATGGAGTTTCCGGTTCATTTGGGCACATTTGGGGGTCCGTTTTACTAAACAATAAAGTACGTATTTGTGTACAAAGCTAAATATTCATTATATATATAATATATATATATAATTGAATTTTAAATGTGACCAAAAGTAAGATGTCTGACTGTTTACAAATTTGTGTTCCAATATTAACACTTTAAAATAGTAAAATGCCCTAAAAAGGATCCGTTCCTTTTGCACTTTGTATAAATCTGATATTTGTATGTTCTATTCACTAATGTTTCTTTCACATTTCTGGCTTATAGATTTAAAGAGATTTCACAGTTGTACACTGCATAATGTAGCACCGTTGTTTGTAATATTATTCTTAAATGGCACATTTCACCAAAACCCCGACACTTTTGTTACTGTGAGGGATTAATTGACTGAAACGTTTAATATAAAGGGAACGCTAAATAAAACATGACTTTCTCCATACTACTTTATCATGACCATATCCCTCCATTTATTCTGTATATTTAATGACGTAACCCTTTTTTGAATAAAAGCCATTCAACACTTTGATTCCTGACGCACATGAGTTGTTTGAAGCTGGATTTTGCTCATAGTTTTTTTTTTTTTTTTTGGTCCAATAAGCTCAATTTGTATTTGAAACCCGTTTTTTTGGATGTAAATCCTTCAGATTTGACGCTGCTTGACCCCTGCTGTTCATAAATACAACACTGATGTAAAATCACACTGAACTGAGCCAGAAGTCGCATAAACACACTGTTGTTGTTGTTTTGGTTTTTTTTACATCTGTGCTGTGAAAGTATTGTCATTAGGTTGTAGAGATGTAGGAGGTAGCGTTTTTTTGTGGTGGGAACAGAGAAAATAATGCCGCCTCATTGGCGTTGTCTTAATGCACTTTAATCAACAAATAATAAGTATGTATTTGTCCTCTTTTCTAGTAAATTTAAGACACAATGCCATCGTCAACCTGGGCATTTATGTTTCCTTGTTTGCTTTTCTGCATTAAAACCACACTGCAACATACATCTCAAGGTTTTCAGGCTTTATATTTGCAGTCACACATATATTTTTAGTTCTTTGTTATGTGACAATATTCTCAAGAGTTTTCAAATGATACTGCATTCATTTGATTTGTTAGTCGTGTATTGATTACATGCAGATGTTGATACAACTATTCCTCTATTTAATCACAATAAGTAGTCACATTGATCTTCCGGACCTTTGCTTCTAGAAATGTTCTCTATCTGGAGAAGCAACTTTTCCAGTTAGACATAAGTGTTGACAGTTTGAACCCTCCTTCCACCACACACTTACTCTAACTAAACGGTTTTGAGGCTTAGCAATCCCAAGGTCTAACCCTAAAAAACGGACATCAAGAAGCATGTTACTGAATAGTGGAATAGGGAACAACTGTAAGGTTGCAGGCTCCAACCAGCTGTCTGAGGTGGTGGGTTCAAGCCCCTTTATGCTGACGTGATTTGAAAGAGTTTTGAGGTTTGACCTGTAATCTCTTGGTCAAATACGAGAAAAGAAGGCTTTCATGGTGTTGGGTTTGATTTGTGGGCTTTGAAACAGTTTTGATATCGTTACATTACATTTGAAGGTATTTCCCCGATGGGGCCCCTGGTGCTGTAAATGACGTCACTATTTAGCTCAGGTTGACGAGCGGCCCTGATGACGCGTCCAAGATGGCCGACAGGCCCCTGAGCTGTAACTTCCGCTGCCCGACTGTTCGTGACGATGGAGACCCGATGGAAGAAAGGAGACTGACTGGTGAGTCATGATGTGGACTGAGGGCTGAAAAGCGAAAATACGACAAAACCACCTCAAACCAACACATAGAAACACTTGTCGCGGCGTCCATTGCTAAGTGGGCTAACATTAGCTCACGGCTAACTGGTGCTAACGTCTGTGCGCGCGGTTCTTTCGCTGATTTCTAGTGGTCAAATGAACCTGATTTATAGCGTCCTGTTTGGCTTCGGTTAATAATACCGATTGTAAACAATGAAACGTGACAATCAACAAAACGAAAAAGATGGTGGCCATGTGCTATTGTACTTTATATTTACATCTAGTGCTAATTTCCTGTTATATCATCAAATGATTAACTGATTGTTAATAATATCTTTCCATTTATTTACAATCAAACGGTTGGACCATTTGTTGTCTAGCTGCATGTTTGATTGTTTTACAACATCATGTTTATCTAGTTTGGAGTTGGCGTTTCTATCCATCCTTAAAGAGCTGCATTTCCTTATGATGAACACTAGGGGGCGCCCTCCATCTATCACATGGGATAGTGCTGCTGTCTCAGAAAAGATGGTGTTTTTGTATTTGAATGATTGTGTGACTTCCAAGTGTTGTTTTGCTTCTTTTTGAATCCTCCAGAAAATGTTGGAGGAGCAGCTGGAGAAGAACAAGGCTGAAGACAAGCAGAAGACAGAGGACGAAATGAACAGAGTAAGGAAACCTAAGTGATTGAAAAGTATTGATAATGATTGTTTCTGATTTGTATTTACAGTAGATGGGTCAGAGCTACAGTATCGGGACCTTATGAAAACGTGACGTAAATGTAGTTGAATGTGGTCACTTAACTCCATCATGTGTGTCACCAGACACATCGTAATAATATGATCAAATTGTAGGTGTAAGATCCGATATCCCTACCTGTGCTTTGGGTACAAGGTTTTGATCGGTGTTGTACTAAAGCTGATGTAAAATGTCTCTTTTGAAATAGGACGGAGCCTCTTGAAGCTTGTGTCTAAATGTCTGTGTTCTTTGTGCAGACTGCTGAATGAGCAGAGACACTTGAAGGTCTTGGAGAAGACGAGGAGGACGGAGGAACATTTGGTAAGTGTCAACTCAATTATTACTAGTAGCTGTTAAAGTGGTAGCAGGAACATTTTATTTATTGTGATAGTTTTTGATTACAAATTGAAATAGAAACAGTAATTTATATCATATTGCTACAATGATTATTAGTATTAATAAGAACTTTAAATTAAAATGTTTAATAAAAATCTTCAGTCATAGAATAGTATTTAATATTAAATCATGAAAATGTAGTTCAAAAGAATACTCAAATTATAGTATGCAACAAGGAAATACAAAATATAGTGTTATATAAAACCATGGTGTGGTATGCCGTTAAAATGTAATCAAAATCATTCATTATGCCGTAAAACGTGAAAAGATTACTCAGTATAATATGCTGTAAAACAAAATCATGGTCACAACAATATTAATAAAATTCATAGAATAGTGTGCCAACAACGTTATTGTATAGTGTGACAAGAGCCTTAAAATAAATGATGTAGTAAGCCAAAGAAATATCATATAATATATATATATATATCATGTATCAATATAACAAACATCATTAAAGATTGTATAGTATTTTGTAAAAAAGTTAAGTAAAAAATGTCATAAAGTAGTATATTAATTCATAACAATGTAGTATAGGATGTCATGAAAATGCTTTTTAAATTGTGATATTATTATGTGATGAAATTCAAAAATATTTTAGTATGTTATGTTGGAAAAAGTAGGAAATGCTACAGCTTAATGAATTCATAAAAAGTATTGTACAATATTTAATAATTGTTTTAAAATATTATAGTATTTCGTATAAATTAATTATATTAAAAAGTCTTATTAAACAAGTCATATTATAGTATGTCCTTAAGTATAACAAATATATTATAGTAAGCCATGAACAATTTTAGAAATGTCACAATATGGTATTTCATAAAAAATATATAAAATCATTGTAAGAGTAATAAGCATCAGAGATAATATAGCAATTTTGTAAAAATTATAAAAATGTACACAAATAGGTTTTTGAATACATCATGGAAAAATAATTTCCATTGTGTGCTAACTAAATTAATTGAATAGTATGTCTAAAGTAAAAAACCAAACAAATACAAGTATCTGAATTTGGTGTATTTGTTGTAGTATTCATTCCAGTGTGTGAATTTGATGTATTTGTTGTAGTATTCGTTCAAGTATCTGAATTTGATGTATTTGTTGTAGTATTCATTCCAGTGTGTGAATTTGATGCATTTTCTAATGTTGTGCTTCTCTTCTTTTCTCCACACGAGGGCGCAGTTTCCAGACCTGAGGACGGCAGGTTTCTTCTTCTGCTCTGCGGTTACTCTGAGAAGTAACTTTGACAGTTTGGGGGTGGTTCAACTTTTGTCAAATGTTTGCTGTGCAGCTGAATTTTAATAAAGAATAATTTGGTATAACCCCCTGCGTGTGTCTCATTGAAAGCCCGGGAGGAGACGGACGTCTCTACTCTACCGGGGCGATGCACACTGATGATCCCACAGCGGTGGGAATCGAACCCGGGTCTGACGCCACCCAAACCGGGGACAGCGCAACCACGCCACCATGTCATTCACCCTTAATCATGTTTGTTTGTTGCCTTTGACTTCTTCATGTGACTGAACAACCTCAAAAATCACCCACCTGCAAAAGGCTAGAACCCACGACCTCATGCTCACGGGGCAGTCGTCTTCACCTGGAGCTATTTGCTCAGACACATTTGTCTGCTTCATTAAATACTGGTCTTCTTCACTTTGGGTGTTGAATCTTAAAACAAACTGCAGCACACAAGAACCGAACCCACAACCTTTTGCTTACAAAGTGTTCTCTCATCCCAGTGAGCTAACTGATCTGATGTAACCACTGGCTTCATTGTACATTTGTCTCCTTTGTTTGGGCTCTTGGCTCTAAAACCTCTCCATAAGGGATCTCAACCCAAATCCTCTGGACTCCTTACTAGTCATTTGACACTCCACCTGCTTGTGCTTTACAAGATCCACTCAAATGGCTCAATTATTGAGAACGTTTCAAGATGTCACATTGGGAGATAGACCTTGACGGTCACCATGCCCCGGGATCGAACCCATGACCTCCAGCCTCTGGATGAGTCCTCTACCACGCTGAGCCATCACATCTGAGCCGCTGACATTTTGCAACGTCACAAATAGTTCTGCAAACACAAAATCAAACGGTTCATATTATGAATCATTAAGAGTTCTGGTGGAGTTGTAGCAGACCTTCCTGAGCCACATCTGGGAATCGATCCTTTCTCCTCAGGGTGCCGTGTGTCAGTTCTCGTCAGCTCCTCATCTGGGTGAGCTAATCCCTGAGGGGGAAACTCGCCCATTTCTTCTGGTATTTGTTCTCCACTCTGCTGAGGAGGAACCTCAGAGGATCCTCAGGATGGATCCTCTCACTTCTCTCAGGCATCAGCGCACAGACTGCGTTGAGATCATGTGCATGTGTGGGTTCTTTCCCCACACTATACTATGAATACAATTAAATAATGAATGAATGAATAAATAATGAATTAAAATGATTGAAGCATTGTCATAGTATAGATTGTTGGAAAAACGTATAGTTTGGTAGTCAACCAGTCAAAACAATAATAGTATGGTGGTGGGAAAATTCAACTACGGTTCAGAGTGAGTGAAGAGAAGGTCTCTGACCTCTCGAACTGGGACACGGTCTGCTGTGATAAACAGATTAGTTTTGATAACTCAATCAATTCAAGATGAGGACAGTGTCCCAGGAACTCATCTTGAGTATTTAGGAGTCAACATTTAGGAGAGCTGATCAAGTCAACAAGGGTTTCTCTTCATCTCCTTCAATCATGGATAACAATGCTCTCTGTCTCTCTGGGATGTGAAAGAGCGCAGTGGTGGCTCCTAAAACTAAATCATCCAAAGCCAAAGGAGGACTCCTTTCAGGAGACTTGATCCATCACTTGTGTTAACTCTGCTACATGCTTGCAAGCATTTAAAAAATGCTCTGTTCAATGATTTCACTTCAGTGTCGAGGAAAATTCTGCTAACATATGGAACGGCATAAAAAAACAGACTGCTGTCGCTAGGCAACTCCACAACGACAAAGTAGCCTCTCTGTCCTCTGTCCTCGTCCTTGTCCTCGTCCTTTGTCCTTCTGCATATCTCTGCAGGATCTGACACAGTGAACCACCAGATCCTTATTTCCACCTCTCAGGAACGCGTGTCTCAGGCTGTGAAACTGAAAACACACCTGCACCGACCACACCAGGACGAATCAGCACTTTATTAGCACTTCCTTACAAAGCACTGGTGTAGTTTGGCTTTTTGTTCTGGTTCTGTACCCTCGTTATTGAATGCACTTGTTGCTTTGATAAAAGCGTCAGCTAAATGATAAATATACTCGTAGTGTTTTTGTTTTTCTTTATCAGTTCTTTTGGAAGGTGATGTTCTCTAATATTAGTGTTTTAACAAAAAAATCTAGCAAAATCAGAATTTAGCAGGGCGGGGATAATAATTGTTTCAAATGTCTTGTCAAATTAAAAATTAAAACTTGATTAAAAAAATAGTCATAGTGCGTGAAAAACCCACACATGCACATGATCTCAACGCAGTCTGTGCGCTGATGCCTGAGAGAAGTGAGAGGATCCATCCTGAGGATCCTCTGAGGTTCCTCCTCAGCAGAGTGGAGAACAAATACCAGAAGAAATGGGCGAGTTTCCCCCTCAGGGATTAGCTCACCCAGATGAGGAGCTGACGAGAACTGACACACGGCACCCTGAGGAGAAAGGATCGATTCCCAGATGTGGCTCAGGAAGGTCTGCTACAACTCCACCAGAACTCTTAATGATTCATAATATGAACCGTTTGATTTTGTGTTTGCAGAACTATTTGTGACGTTGCAAAATGTCAGCGGCTCAGATGTGATGGCTCAGCGTGGTAGAGGACTCATCCAGAGGCTGGAGGTCATGGGTTCGATCCCGGGGCATGGTGACCGTCAAGGTCTATCTCCCAATGTGACATCTTGAAACGTTCTCAATAATTGAGCCATTTGAGTGGATCTTGTAAAGCACAAGCAGGTGGAGTGTCAAATGACTAGTAAGGAGTCCAGAGGATTTGGGTTGAGATCCCTTATGGAGAGGTTTTAGAGCCAAGAGCCCAAACAAAGGAGACAAATGTACAATGAAGCCAGTGGTTACATCAGATCAGTTAGCTCACTGGGATGAGAGAACACTTTGTAAGCAAAAGGTTGTGGGTTCGGTTCTTGTGTGCTGCAGTTTGTTTTAAGATTCAACACCCAAAGTGAAGAAGACCAGTATTTAATGAAGCAGACAAATGTGTCTGAGCAAATAGCTCCAGGTGAAGACGACTGCCCCGTGAGCATGAGGTCGTGGGTTCTAGCCTTTTGCAGGTGGGTGATTTTTGAGGTTGTTCAGTCACATGAAGAAGTCAAAGGCAACAAACAAACATGATTAAGGGTGAATGACATGGTGGCGTGGTTGCGCTGTCCCCGGTTTGGGTGGCGTCAGACCCGGGTTCGATTCCCACCGCTGTGGGATCATCAGTGTGCATCGCCCCGGTAGAGTAGAGACGTCCGTCTCCTCCCGGGCTTTCAATGAGACACACGCAGGGGGTTATACCAAATTATTCTTTATTAAAATTCAGCTGCACAGCAAACATTTGACAAAAGTTGAACCACCCCCAAACTGTCAAAGTTACTTCTCAGAGTAACCGCAGAGCAGAAGAAGAAACCTGCCGTCCTCAGGTCTGGAAACTGCGCCCTCGTGTGGAGAAAAGAAGAGAAGCACAACATTAGAAAATGCATCAAATTCACACACTGGAATGAATACTACAACAAATACATCAAATTCAGATACTTGAACGAATACTACAACAAATACATCAAATTCACACACTGGAATGAATACTACAACAAATACACCAAATTCAGATACTTGTATTTGTTTGGTTTTTTACTTTAGACATACTATTCAATTAATTTAGTTAGCACACAATGGAAATTATTTTTCCATGATGTATTCAAAAACCTATTTGTGTACATTTTTATAATTTTTACAAAATTGCTATATTATCTCTGATGCTTATTACTCTTACAATGATTTTATATATTTTTTATGAAATACCATATTGTGACATTTCTAAAATTGTTCATGGCTTACTATAATATATTTGTTATACTTAAGGACATACTATAATATGACTTGTTTAATAAGACTTTTTAATATAATTAATTTATACGAAATACTATAATATTTTAAAACAATTATTAAATATTGTACAATACTTTTTATGAATTCATTAAGCTGTAGCATTTCCTACTTTTTCCAACATAACATACTAAAATATTTTTGAATTTCATCACATAATAATATCACAATTTAAAAAGCATTTTCATGACATCCTATACTACATTGTTATGAATTAATATACTACTTTATGACATTTTTTACTTAACTTTTTTACAAAATACTATACAATCTTTAATGATGTTTGTTATATTGATACATGATATATATATATATATTATATGATATTTCTTTGGCTTACTACATCATTTATTTTAAGGCTCTTGTCACACTATACAATAACGTTGTTGGCACACTATTCTATGAATTTTATTAATATTGTTGTGACCATGATTTTGTTTTACAGCATATTATACTGAGTAATCTTTTCACGTTTTACGGCATAATGAATGATTTTGATTACATTTTAACGGCATACCACACCATGGTTTTATATAACACTATATTTTGTATTTCCTTGTTGCATACTATAATTTGAGTATTCTTTTGAACTACATTTTCATGATTTAATATTAAATACTATTCTATGACTGAAGATTTTTATTAAACATTTTAATTTAAAGTTCTTATTAATACTAATAATCATTGTAGCAATATGATATAAATTACTGTTTCTATTTCAATTTGTAATCAAAAACTATCACAATAAATAAAATGTTCCTGCTACCACTTTAACAGCTACTAGTAATAATTGAGTTGACACTTACCAAATGTTCCTCCGTCCTCCTCGTCTTCTCCAAGACCTTCAAGTGTCTCTGCTCATTCAGCAGTCTGCACAAAGAACACAGACATTTAGACACAAGCTTCAAGAGGCTCCGTCCTATTTCAAAAGAGACATTTTACATCAGCTTTAGTACAACACCGATCAAAACCTTGTACCCAAAGCACAGGTAGGGATATCGGATCTTACACCTACAATTTGATCATATTATTACGATGTGTCTGGTGACACACATGATGGAGTTAAGTGACCACATTCAACTACATTTACGTCACGTTTTCATAAGGTCCCGATACTGTAGCTCTGACCCATCTACTGTAAATACAAATCAGAAACAATCATTATCAATACTTTTCAATCACTTAGGTTTCCTTACTCTGTTCATTTCGTCCTCTGTCTTCTGCTTGTCTTCAGCCTTGTTCTTCTCCTGCTGCTCCTCCAACATTTTCTGGAGGATTCAAAAAGAAGCAAAACAACACTTGGAAGTCACACAATCATTCAAATACAAAAACACCATCTTTTCTCTGAGACAGCAGCACTATCCCATGTGATAGATGGAGGGCGCCCCCTAGTGTTCATCATAAGGAAATGCAGCTCTTTAAGGATGGATAGAAACGCCAACTCCAAACTAGATAAACATGATGTTGTAAAACAAGCAAACATGCGGCTAGACAACAAATGGTCCAACCGTTTGATTGTAAATAAATGGAACGATATTATTAACAATCAGTTAATCATTTGATGATATAACAGGAAATTAGCACTAGATGTAAATATAAAGTACAATAGCACATGGCCACCATCTTTTTCGTTTTGTTGATTGTCACGTTTCATTGTTTACAATCGGTATTATAAACCGAAGCCAAACAGGACGCTATAAATCAGGTTAATTTGACCACTAGAAATCAGCGAAAGAACCGCACGCACAGACGTTAGCACCAGTTAGCCGTGAGCTAATGTTAGCCCACTTAGCAATGGACGCCGCGACAAGTGTTTCTATTTGTTTGTTTGTGGTGGTTTTGTCGTATTGTCGCCCTTCAGCCCTCAGTCCACATCATGACTCACCAGTCAGTCTCCTTTCTTCCATCGGGTCTCCATCGTCACGAACAGTCGGGCAGCGGAAGTTACAGCTCAGGGGCCTGGCGGCCATCTTGGACGCGTCATCAGGGCCGCTCGTCAACCTGAGCTAAATAGTGACGTCATTACAGCACCGGGGGTCCTATCTGGGAAATACCTTTATGTATAATGTAACGATATCACTTCCATCTGGTCATTTGATTGATGGAAGATGTATTCTATCCCCCATCACATTACTAAACAGCAACCATTATACATGTCACATGATAGGATTGTATTGGGAATAATATACTGTGACTTGAATATCCATCCGCAATTTCTCTTTTTACATTTACTTTTTTCATCCATTTTAGCTGTTCAACCAACTCCTTCTACAGACTTAATGCGATCGGTTTCAAATTCAGTCAAGATGCTCTTAAGGAAGTTAAGAGGAGAACATTTAGGTGAACGGCCTCAATGTTGTTTTACTATCCAATCTGCCCCATATTTCCTGTGGAACATGCCGATTCAGGTCTGAGCACATTTCCATGTAAATATTTCACAAGTCATGATGCCACCTAATGGCAAAGATAAATGACACGTTTTATAGTTTAATGAACTTCTATCGAGTTAAACCGATTGACTTCAAATGTGGTCAGTATAGCCTTATGACATCAATGATGCTTCAGTATTCGTTTCACTCTGTTGCCGTGGCAACGCATTGTTCGTCATGATGGGTCTTACAATGATCAAAGACTCTGCTTATGTGTCGATAAATACTTCATATTGCTCCAAAGAGCAGCCCCAGCACTACATGTAACCTACATGTATGCCATTTATTAAGTATGTCTATCACATTAAGGCCTGTGCTCTAAGCAGCTACCAGCTCTATCAGAAGTTAGACATTTTGATTCCTGTGTGACTATTTATGCTATTTTTTCACTATCTCCTCCAGGGGACTTTTTCAGATCCACTTCACATTGGTCAGTACGATCCAGAGAGCATAGTGGTTTAAATCTATTAAAAGCTTTAAGTTTCATGAAATGGTGCAGCCGCCATTATTCAACATTCAGTCATTCAGCTCTTGTAACTTCACTGGACTCCATCTGCACCAAACTTTCCTGAGAATATCAGATTTATGGTCTCTACGATGTTTGACTAACCCAACAATGCCATCGATTGCATGTTGCAGAATACAGATATTCTAACCCAAATCCTTAAGTAGCAACACTTTTGTCATGGACCAGGTTTGCTGACTTTAATAAAAGTGAGTTTTGTCATAGTGAAAACTTTGATTAGGGAACATCAGTCCAAACTAAATTAATTTCCTACATTTAATAACTACATTTCCATAACTAAATGTTGTATATTGCACATTATGACTGACTATGGTTTCAGCTCCTTGGTTCTAACTATCTGGATCTTACCAATGCTTCAATTGAAATATTTACATTGACAACTTTGGATTTAGAGGCCACAAAGTTTAAGAATAAAGATCAAATAATCATTGACACATGTTGGTTTTCCCACTCCCTTTATTATATTTTTTGTGTTTTCTTTTGCTCTTAGTAATAACATAATAAACAACAGCATGCCCTTGTGTAATAACAGTCAGTTTGCACTGACAGTCTCATTATCTTCACATTCACAACAGTATTTTGCTTCCCTTTGTTCTGCAAAGCTTCTCATTTCATTAGAACACAGATTCTGTTGCTGCTTCCACCAGGTATCATTCAGGCTATGCAGGTTTAAAGAAGTAATTCAATATATATTTATAGTACCAGACCCTTAAATCCCTATTTGATTAGTTTTTCATTTCATCTTTTATTTCACTAGAGATTATGTTAAATTTCTAAATGGCGTAATCATTAGCAAGAATTGGATATATAAAGAATGAATAAATGCCATCATCCCAGGTGACCACATGAAGACCTGCCAGCATTGTTTCACAGCAGCAACATCTTCAACCATCTGTTGAAGAGCCGTGAGGTTAGAGGCTGGTTGTTGGAGCTTCTGTCAGGAATCAGCTGAGAAGACAAGCAGACATCACTGATGAGTCATGACTTCTACTTTGTCTCTGATGGAGGGCAAATTTGAAACATCTAAGAGTCACATGACATTTATTCTCCTGAGAGGATGAACCCTCTGACCTTCGCTTTGAAGCTTCCCTGAGTAACTTCCATTATTTATATACTGTATATTAATACTACTGTAGTTCTGATGCTCAGGCTCGAAGCATTCATGTAGTAATTCATTAATTCAATCCAAATGAACTTCATACATACCAGGTGAAAGGTCAGAAGGGGAGCGGCCTTTAATTACTCCAGGCCATAGTGATGAGGGCTGGGTTTCCCTCTGCAGTGTTGGACCTGGAGGACCTGCGCCTCCTTTTACCGCTTCCAGGGCAGGTCTGTAAGACAGGCAGCATGTTCATGGTTAGACTGCAGCCCGTGTGGGCTCCACGCAGGTCCACACCACAGAACCCCTTTGGCTGTTTATGTTGTTAAAGTAGACATTTGATCTGGAGGGAGAGACTTTGAGCAGTTTAAATTATAACGTGATAAAGAACTCAGCTCCAGTAACAAAGCTGCTGACATATTAATGCATGAGGGATGATGCTCCTTCACCAGGAGAGGAACCACACAGGATCATCACTGATGGGTAAAGCAGCCTCTTCTCTGCTCCTGCTTACCGGAGCACAGGTTGTTCCCTCTTTGGGGCACAGCTCCACTTTGCAGTGCAGGTAGATGGCAGATGTTTCTCCAGAGAACTGGAACACGTTGAAAGAGAAGACGTTGGAGGTTCCCAGTCCGTTTGCCTCCACCCTCACCGTCTGGTCGGCTTTGCTGGGGCATCTGCTCAGAAACAGGAAATCAGGTGAGTTCACCTGCTGCGGATCCTTGAAGCCGCAGACGAAGAGTTCTGTCTCACCCGGCGATGACGAGGTCGTATCGCGGGCTGCTGTCGGTGGACGGCTGGGTGGTGGCCCAGCAGGAGTCGGTCACTATGGCGACCGTGTCGCCGTCCAGCCCGTCCGTCCTCAGCTGCAGCCACACCTTCTGGTTCAGCTGGAGCTCGGTGCTCGACTCCACGAGGTTCTGGAGTCCACTGTCGGTGTAGGCGGCCATCGTCAGGGTGTAGTTCCAAGCTCCGGATACGACCTGCAGTACCACAGAGCTGCAGAGCGCACACACACACACACACACTTTAGCTTCCACAAACCACATCAGGCTGCAGGCTAACAAGCAGGTGGAGCTCAGCCGGCCTCTGCTTACCTGTCTTTAATCCTGAAGGACAGACTCTGGACCTCCGGCTTTGTGTAGAAGCAGGAGAAGTCGATCTGTACTTGGTCTTGGCGGGTGATGATGCCGTTCTGAGAGGCGTTCCTCGTCATGATGGTGTTCTTGTAGAGGATTTGGCTGTTGTTTACCTAGATTGAGATGGAAAGACACAGTCTGCCACACATTCATAGTAACAACACACTTTTTGAAGGCAACCAACTAGAGGAGGGCGCCCACCGAAATCTCGGCCCCACAGGTGTGGCCGCTGTCGAAGCTGAACTCCACCATGTGGGTTTGTGGGTCCAGGTGGCCTTTGCATTCGGGGTCAATGAGGTGGAGGACGGAGGAGTTGATGCGTCGGTCCTGCAGCAGACATTCAGCCAGAGTCAGAGTGGCAGAGTTCTGCGTGCAGACTGTCGGCTCGCCTGAAAGCCCAACAGCACAATCCTGTATCAAGTATCAGCATCTCACTGTGGAGGGGTTAGCATTGGAGGCATTGGACTATTAAGAGCTAGTTTCATCTATCACGGAGGCAAAGACACGTCCAGCTTTAGACTAGAAGAAGAAAAGAGAAACCCTGCACTTGCTGCAGTGTGTGAAGTCTGACTGTACCTAAAGCGTTGGTCGGGTTGAACTTGGAGGCAAACAAGGCCCGACAGAAGCAGCCGGCTTCACCGAGCCGATCTCCACAGAACTCGTGCTCACTGCAGTACTGGTCCAGACAGGAGACCCGAGGGACAGCAGCTACACAGACACATGGGCACAACAGGAAGTAAAATCCATGTGAGGATCCATTTTACGTTTAGTAAAAAGATGTATTAGACAACATCACCTGGTTATCGAGTCAGAAAAGGCTTGACATCACTAAAACAGAGCGTCAACACGAGGGAACAATACTACTGATGAAATAGATTTAAATGTAAATGTTTTAAATCAATATTGAAATTCTGCTTACATGTAATACATCAGTGATGATTATTTATTCTGCATAAAGAACACTGTATTATTTGTTCTTGAGGAACCTTTGAATACTCATCTACAGAAGTACAGTTTTATATCCTTCACTAAACTGAATAAGCCTGAAATGTGTAACTGAATGAGCTAAACCTCCTCCAAGCAGCAGGTAGCAGAAGGTGGACGAGCATCTTACGGCATTGGACCGTTGTCCTCCAGTCCCCCAGTGGGACGTCCTTCAGGCTGCAGGACTCGGCATAGGCCTCCAGAAACTGGCAGTGGAGACCGTCCACCGCCGGGTAGACGCACAAAGTGTTGTTGCAGGCGGCCACGTAGGCGTCCGTGTCGATGTGTTGGTGACAAGCATCGAAGGGGGGCTGATTCAGGAGCTCACAGCTGATCCAGCCATGCAGAGAGGAGGAACCAGAGAACAGCCTCGTGAAACCCTCCCTGGTCACATGACGAGGTGGTGGCACATAGAAAGGTACGACGCGGAGGACCTCATGCTGTTTAAAGGGGGGGGGGTCTACTGGTCAGAAGGGTCACTTCTTACCGGTCAGCTGAGCGGCTGCAGTTGATGGAACTGTCGATGGTGTCGGTGTGCAGAGTGTCGCAGCTAGAGGGGGGGGGGGGGGGGGGACAAGCAGCCCGTCACATGAGAACCAGACACCACATCAGCCAATAAGAAGCACCCATCAGTGCATCAAGTGAAGACCAAGCCGTACCCAGCCGATGGGATCCGATCAGCACTCAAGGTGGTGGTCCGGCTTTTATTAGTGGGGTTACCACACAAACCCTCCAAGGAAACATTTGGTCCTGTTTGATATTAGGAGACAATTAGAGACAAACCAATGACCTTTGACCCTAACAAGCGCAGCTTTTATTATTCAGTACCTGACACGTGTGCCGTGTTGCCATCAAACACGACCGTCATTTTGGAGTTGGGCAGTTTGGCGGTCACTCCAGTCTGGTCCTTGGAGAGCTCCACGCCGTAGAATCGCTGAGTCGTGGTGTTGAGATCCAGGATCTGGTCACCAACCTACATCCCAGCAGAGAGGAAGCATGAAGGAACCACCGGCTGAAAAGGTGCTATCATAAGTACTTACTTTGGATAAAGAAGACAATATCTGACCCCTGAAAGCTGTGATATCAAATGAAGGAACTTTATATGGTACATGTGATCATGTTACCATAAAAGTAACTAAGATCACAAATATATCCTGAGATAATACACTGATCACTCTGCTCCCTTTTTATTGGAGGAAAGGAACAACCACATGTATTACTTTATACTATCGCCCAATACGTATGAAGTCTTTGAACACATCACAAAGTACCTCCTGGCTCGTAATGACCTTCAGAGATGAATCAACCCCCCCATGAAGACACGGCGTTCAGATGGATCGTAGCAGCTCACCCGCACTCTTCCACCTTGTTCCAGTTGAATGTCTCCAGCTTTCTGACTTATTATCAAGTAGTCCAAGAAGGACACATCTGTACGGCGTCACTCACGGAACCCCCCGATGAGAACCACACCAAGTCCTCCTTCTGCAGGCGTCATCAGAGCGTATTCACAGCGATCCTCCACCGAGTGGACCTCACCGTGGAAATCGATGAGGGTGGAGCCAGTCACGGTGCACACTGAGGGGGGGGGGGGTTTACACCTGATGGAGATGCAGAGACACAAGTTGAGCCGTCTGTTCATTCCTCAAGGCAGAATACAAAGACACAGAGACATTTAACCAGGACGACTTCATCTCCTCCACAAAGTCTTCAGAGGCTTTCAGTCCACGTGGAGCACTTCATTTAAATCAGTTCATTCACACTTCATACAAATATGAAAAGAACATATTTACGTGTTGTTGCCGAGGCAAAGCTCGTCGGGTGTACATGAACTGACGTGACCAAAGACTGCAGACGTAGTGCAGACCACACTGGAACAGTTCTGTGGGAAGTCCAATAACGTCTCACCGTATAGTATAGGGACACCTGGGAGGGGACAGGTTGTACGAGAAGGAGTTTGATACGAGCTTTAAGAGAGAGAAATAACTGACATTTTAAGAGATCACATTGTAATCAGAGGAGCCCTGAAGAGTCCCCCTCCCTTTATGTGGAGACCACCTGATTGACTCACCTGAGTCTCTGCTGCAGGAACTCAAATCAGTGGCAGATGCGCTATTCAGTGTGCTGGCACTAACGGTCTTTGACTCCACCGTCCGGTTCCCGACCTTCACAGTCAGCAACTAGAACGACGTTGGACACACATCAAGGTTAAAGTGTGACTGAGGGACAAGAACATGAATCAACTTCCAGTTCAACTTTTAACTTCATTTCTGTCATAGGAATTGAATGTATTGTATATATTTTGCTTTGTTCATTCTGTACACACGACATCCATGTCAGTCTGTCCATCCCGGGAGAGGGATCCCTCCTCTGACCTCACCAAGGTTTCTTCCCTTTTTTCCCCATGAAAGGCTTTTCACTTTTTGGGGAGTTTTTCCTGTGCCGATGCGATGGTTTCGGTACAGAGGATGTTGCATGTGTACAGACTTCAAAGCCCTCTGAAGGCAAATTTGTAATTTGCAATTTTTGGCTATAGAAAATAAATATGTAATTTATGTCAGTGGTGACCTCAGCATCACATGACCAGAAGTCAACCGTTGACCCCCCCACTAAAATGACCAAAGAGCATTATTCTTATAAGCTGTGCTAATAATGACCCAGTTTGTTCCTCTAATGAATTACTAACAGATTCAAGAAGAGAGAAAATACTTTTTAACAATTCACAAGTAGCTAGAAGACGTTTCCGTGAATGTTTTAGTTCTTTACTTCAGTCAACGGAACTAAAACATGAAACAAACTGCTCCACTCTTCTGGCTGAAGGTCAGCTTTTAGGGCACATTTGACGTTTGAGGTCAGATGTTGCCGTGGCAACAAAGGTACAGCTTGTAGATACTTACAGAATCTGAGTTAACTCGATTAGCCTGAAGTACCAAAGCTGTTTGGGGTCCAAAGCTCAAGCAAAAAGCATTCATCTGAACAAAGAGGAGAAACAGAGAACTTAACTTTAATATCCAAGCACACTTCATCAAGCGATGTATGAAAAGGTTCAAGTTTTGAAAATACCATCAGAGTAAAAACATGGAACTGATGATGACTCACCACTGTGGTGGTATTCCTGTTGAATTCAAATAGCAGAGCACATTTGGATGATCTCTGTATGTTGGGCAGATCAAAAGCATTTGCTGGTATCTGAACTGCAATTTCCCTTACGAGAACTCCTTCTGATCCATTTGTTTGATTCAGCGTCACACAATCTTGAGGTGGATCGCCGGGGCCGTCCATGAAACAAAAAACCAAAGAATCCGTCAAATTCACCTGAAGAAACAGAGACAGGTTCATCTGTTAAAGACTTTGTCTGAAGGCATCATTTTCAGAAACAACCATTGGAAGAAGAAAAAGTGAAGTCCTCAGTGAACCCATTGGTCATCTGTAGGTTTCTGGGTGACACTTGTTGACACAAGCAATGAGAAATGTGAGGAGATCAGACCGGTAGATCAACGGTTAATACACTCTGGACATGAATGATGCTTATTATGTTTCATTATCTATGATCATTTCACACCAGACTTTTACTCTTCAGAGTCTCATGATAATACTTTGATAATGTTTAATAATCACTTCTTCATTTGATATTAATCACACAACTGTTTTATTACAAACAAAATTCACAATCATGACGCTCAAATGAGGCAAATGAATAAAAACAAGTGTGAAAATACGGAAAAGGGAAGCAATAAAACATCTGGATAGGATATTGTTACAGGAACAGCTGGATGAGGGAATGGGATGCTAGTGAGGTCCCGTTCTCACCTTTCAGCTCCTTGTACTTCAGAATAGTCAGATACTTTATAGTAGTACTCCACTACAGGCAAATGTGTTTCACTATTTCTGTTTCCTTGTTCAGACTCTGATTAATATGCAGAATGTAATGCCGAATAAATGAGATGTAATAGTTAAATGTTTTTTGGAAGAAAGGGAAAGTCAAATGTCTCGTTGGAATGTCTGTTAGATAACAGCAGTAAGAGGGTTTAGTTTTACTCACGGACACCCATGAGTATGTGCGTCCATAGAAGGTGATGGGACACGAGCTCAGTTCAAACTCTCCCCCAGAAATACCAAATGTCATTTGTTGAGACATGGAGACGTCCACCTGGCTGGCAGCAACTACAGCACGAATGTGAAGGAAAAGAACATCACAGGTGAATTAATACGCTTCTCTCCTCACTCACACTCCAGTCTGCAAAGATCAGTTTACTCTGAAATGGATCTCAAGTCTTTAAGAGGTTCTAAAGTCCACTTCCAATGGCTGCTCACCTGCCAGCAGGAGGAGCAGAACACCTGTCTTCATGGTGGAGAAGAGGCAGCAGCAGGTGGAGAGACTCTTCATATAGAGACAGGAGAAACACTCTTTAGTCCCTCCATGCACACAGTGTGAGGGACAGTGAGGATGAACCTGCACGCTGAGGACAATTATCAAAAAGGCTCCTTATTGTCTCTAAAACCACCACATGGTGGACTCCATGTGAGCTCTGTTAGATGAGGCCCAGGATGGGATGAATAGAGGTGATGAGGAAACAAGTCCTTGGAAGTAGTACTGGTACTGAAGCGTTCCATCTATTTGGAGAGGAACACTCAAAGCTTTTGGGATCACACTGACTGGAGTTTACTCCACACGGGTGGAGCTAGACAAAGAAACATTTGGTGCCGAATCAAGGAACTAAAAGATCCTAAATAATAACAATATATAAAAAATGAGCATTTAGGTATGAAGTTGGGCAGAGAGGGCGAGGGCTCAGCTGCTCTTACCTTGTGGAGGTCGGGTGGAGAAGAAGGGAGATGGAGCTCTGAGGATGGAGGTCTGTGATGTCTCTCAGGAAGATGTGCTTTCTGTGTCTCCGTCTCCGTCCTTTATACTGTTGCTTCTCTTCACGCGGGGTTATTGAGTTCAACCAGGATTCCATTGAACTGGTCCCTCTGCATTCTGTCCTGGGGGCAATGGACTTGAGAACTTGTTTGTGACAAAGAACCTGTCAGACACTCCCAAAACACTTAAATGAAAAGAGCAAGCAGTTATTTTAAAAGTGGAAATAATTGACATGAAAGGATGACTAAGTTGTGATCGGGGTGTGCTGGTGTGATTGATCTTCTTTTGGCATCATCAGTCTTGACACATCAAACAATCCTCCTCAACCAGATTCTTTCACACTGAGCTGCTTCTTCTCCAGAGTTCCTTTCAGGTGCTGTTAGACAATGTGGTTAAAAGATTAATTTCCTTCCTTGCTGATGTAACATTTCAACAACAAGTTCACCCAATAAACTCCTGCTCTCATACTGAGAAGTCTTCAATTATGTCAACATTTCATTCCAATGCAAAGAGTTGGACCAAAGGCTAAATCGAATGTGTCAGATGGTTCAAGAATAGATGTTCTCAGACTGTTAAAGAGGTTCTGCACTGTGCATGCTGTACCTCAACACACAGAGGCCCTCATGTACAAATTTACTTTTGAAAAGGTTAAGTTTAGATTATACAGTATATATATATATAGCAGAAGAAGCATTCATAAAGACCCCTTACGAAGCCTGGTCTGCTCCACCTCTAGTGACTCCGGGGCAAACCTTTTGGAGAACAGGATCCTCCCTCCTGTGCCGCTGTACCACCTTACCCAGATATATTTTTCATTTAGTTTCGCGGGCCGGGTCTCTAGCAGAAAAATCACTTCCATCTTTTACTTTCCTCCGCTCACATAGTGGAGACTTGTTCATTGAGTCCATTTAATAAGGCGCTCAAATCAGGAATCAGGAAACGTTTATTGCCATCATATGTCAGACATACATTGAATATGACTTGTCAGTTGATGCATGACAGCGGACAGTACAACAATGGGCAACAGACAACGTAGTGCAGAAATGAGATAAAAATATAATAAAATATATGCTATGAGTTAGTACGCTGAGGCTATGGGTGAGTAAGTTAAGAATTAAAGATACAATTTTAAATAAAAATAAAGAAAGTGCACCAGCTAAACAGAAAGTAACAAGTGAAAGAAACAGAGTGTATGTTCACGTAGGGAGTGAGAGTCAGTCAGGGGGGGCCCGGGCTCTGTTGATGAGCCCGACTGCCGACGGGAAGAAACTGTTAGTGTGGCGGGACGTCTTAGTCCTGATGGACCTCAGCCTCCTGGAAGATGCACAAACAGTTCTTGTCTGCGGTGAGAGGGGTCGGCTACAATCTTTCTGGGACTCATCCCCCCCAGAGATCAGTCCAATGAGGGCGGTGTCATCCGCAAACTTCAAATGTAATGAGTTCATGGTTTAATACATTAAAAAAGCAGACAGAACATTATCTCCAGCTTGAGAAAGGACTGTGAGACCTCATTGTTGTCCTCCCCATCATCATTGCTAAATCTTTTGAACCATTTCCTTCAGTCTGAAGCCTTCTCTGTCCTCACTGCTCTCGGGTGGCTCTGCAGTACAGGTGGAAGGAGCACAGGTACTTGAACCCAAAAGCACAACTCGGAAACGGAAAGTTCTTTACTCGTCTTCTGGCAAAACCTGCCTGACAAACCCAAAAAGGGTGCAGGTAAGACAGCCCAGGTGGAGAAGTCAGTCAAACGGGGTCAGAACAGGACACGTTGAGAGCTCGGCAGTAACACACAAGACAATGTGGCAGCGTGTGAGTGAAGGGGACCCTGAAGTGAGGGACTAATGAGGGAATGGGCTGCAGGTGAGACGGACCTGAGGGCCAGGTGAAGGGAATGAAAGATGATCTGGAATGACGAAAGAGTTAATTGAACAAATAAACCAGCAGGCAGAAGGAAAACTACGACGGTACTTTGTACTTTGAGCCTTTGTGTTCTTCGTTTGATAGAACATTTTGCTTCGCAGGATTTTGTCCAATCATTTAATTCCATACACCCATAAATTTTTTCTACTTGGCCCACCTACAAGAAAATCCTGTTCTAAGGTGCAAAATGTTCTTGTTGTTTCCTTCTCTTTGCATCGCTGGAATTCTGCTGCGAGCCTTGTGGCTAACGTTCACCGGGCTGCGTAGCGCTGACTCACGCTCAGCCGTGAACGATGGAGGACAGAAAAGGACAAGTATAAATAGAAGCATGAATAAAGACACAAGTAAAAATCAAACAGCAGTTGTTTAGCTCAACACAATGTGCAAACACAATATATAAATGAGTTCACTGCTTTTGAATTGTTTTGCAGCAATTCAGCTCAACGGCTGCATGTGGAAAGGGGGGGGGGTTGTTGTGCAAGACGACAAATATTTTTAACATTAAAAATGATTGTGAAAAGGTCTTTAGTGACGTTTTATATTCATAACAATAATTAATTTATTTCCTAGCGCGATTGGGCAGCAATCAGGGCAGCCAATAGCATCACAGGTTGTTGTTGTGGTCTGTGACGCAGACACGAAGGTTGTTGTTGAACGAAGCCTCACAAAGAGTGAAATCCCTCATGACATTGCTGTAAGTGCTTTGATTATGTTTATATCTCCATAATAATTGCTTATTGTAGTAAAAATATTTGGAGTTGGTGTTCCTATGTCAAAAGTTGCATTAACTAACTTAGATACCCAGTGTGACGTAATGATTAGAAGAGTTTCTTGCTGTTTGTGTATGGAGCCAAACAACCTGCCAGCCAACAGCAGCACATTCACAGACATATTGCTGAAAATCTACAAAACGCATCACAAATCCACTGCAGCGTTCACGATTGTATAAGTGAGCACTACATCACAACCACGTATGGAAACATGTATTCAAGAAAATATATTTTAAAAAAAGATCGGAAGGATCGGGATTCGAACCCCGTGGGTCAAAACATCCTAAAGCCAACGAGCCCACTGCTCCACGCAGTGAACAATGCATATTTACAGGTTCTCTTGGGCGGTACAGGTGTGTTAACGGCCGTTATCTACCGGACCGAATAGCAACTCTGATTTCGGTGTCTAATTTAGATGCCAGGAACAGTCTTTATAGACATCATTATTATTCAACCCAGCGGCTAGTTGTTTTACAAATTATACCATTAACATAAGGGATGAGAAACCTGTTTTCCACTTTGTCGTGTCAGGGATCATCAAGTCATTTCGAACCCTGTATTGGGGTGTATCACGAAATTTTTGGTGAAGTTTTGGTTATTTATTTTTGTCTATTTGGTAATATTGTGTTTTGGGGGAAAGGAATTATTGTATTTAAATAAACAAGGGTGTTACCCTATTTATTTGACTTCTGTTAAAATAACAACCATCTCTGGGTCTCATTATTTGTTAAATAGCTTCTTGTTAAAAGGTTTTACAATACATCGAACCCAAGCACCCCCCATTCTCACGTGAGTGACTCAGAACAGAACTCGTGCTCACTGCAGTACTGGTCCAGACAGGAGACCTGAGGGACAGCAGCTACACAGACACATGGGCACAACAGGAAGTAAAATCCTTCAAGTCAAAAAGTCCTGTCATGTAGTCTCCATAAATACTCCACTGGTCCTGGAACAGTTCAAGTTTTTATTGGAAGATTGGAAAGTCACTTCTTAGACAGAGGTGATACATGAACATGTGACGATCCATTCTACATTTAGTAAAAAGATGTATTAGACAACATCACCTGGTTATCGAGTCAGAAAAGGCTTCACATCACTAAAACAGAGCGTCAACACGAGGGAACAATACTACTGATGAAATAGATTTAAATGTAAATGTTTTAAATCAATATTGAACTTTAGACTGTTGCGGTTTACAGGGGTTTCTTTTGCAGGTCCACCTGTACTCACCTTGAAGTCCTCATCTCGTCTGCTGCTCCTCACCCAAAACCTTGTCTTTTTTCTCTGAGAACCAACAAAGGCGACCACACCACACCATCGTTCATCGGAGCTGTCAGGATCTGGTTTAACTTATGAATCCTCAACTCCTAAATTAAATTATTTATATACATATTACAAGTCAAGATACTTGTAAGACAAGGCTGACTTTTTCATCTCATTGAAGAAGGAATGTGACCCCGACAAAACTCTCCAGTATCTGCTCCCTTCATAATAAATGTAAATCCACCATCAAGAGAAAGTCCATGAGGTGGATAGTTAAAGTTAAAAGTGTTTGTAAAACACATGTAAAGAGAACTATTCCCAAAATGAACAACGTTTCAGTGTTGACTGAGTTGGTCCCGTTAGGACAGAATCACAAAGACGACACAAGACTCCACACAGCAAAGGAAAAGCAGTAAATTCTGCTTAAATTCTTTGTTTCTTATGTATGCTTTTATACTGATCAACGAAGGGCTTAAGAAACATTTGCTTTCACAGGACTTTATTCTTTTAATTATTTCATAACAGTGAAAGTGCTTCAACCACAATCCAAGGCCCAATGTAATCCACACTGAAAGAGGAAAGGCAAAGAAAATGTAGAAAAAGGGAAAACTGAAACAAAACATTCAGTGAATTTACAGACAATATATTCATTACATTCTGCATTTAATATAAATCCCGTAGATTGAAAATTTAAATCAATTATTCTTTCATACGTTGGTGTAACTATAACATCACCAGCAAAACGATCATCACAACGACTCAGTCTGCGTCCTCAGGCAGGACGGCAGACACAGAGACAGCCGCCATCTTCCACCTGATCGGTCTGAGGCCGCTCGGCTAGCCCGGCCCGGCCCGGCCTGGTCTGGTCCACTTTGGACGAAGGGAGTCGTCACGGCAGACGGCTCAGCACTCCTCACAGCTTCCTGTGGTTGGCTGGAGCAGCTGATGCTCCTCTCTGATTGGCCGGCTCCCGTCTCTGGCTGTTGGCCCGAGGTCAGAAGCCGGCGTGGAGGACTGGGCTCGTTGGTCCGACGATGCCACGCGTGCAGAGAGGAGCTGTCGAAGGTGAAGCTAAAAACAGATGAAGAGTAGGAAAAGGTGTGGCTGGAAATGGATTTAACAAAACCTCCAAGTTCATTGTGGATATTTAAAAGTAGAGTTTCCTGCATTTAGAATGACCACCAAACATTTCCTGTTGCAATGTTTCACAGCTGATCAGAGAGCTAAGAAGCAAGTAAAGTCAGTTTTATTTTTACAGCCCAAAATAACAGCTTTGTAAAACATTTATAATATTACAGAGGAGCAGAAAGGCCTTTGACACTAAATTCTAGAGGAAGTGTTTGGCTTGACATTATAAAGTCTTAAAGTCTGAGTATTGATGGAAACCGACATGATATCAATTATGAATAAAGTGTTGAGTTTGCATTGACTCACCTGTCGAATGACGTCTGGAGGGAAGACGAGGGGGAGGGAGGGCGAGGTTGTGCGTTGTGCTTTTGGGGGCTCGCCATCGTCACATAGTCATCCTGAGACAGCGCAGGTGAACCGTGGCCCCCTGGTGGTGACATCATCATGTAACCTAGACGCTGCACCTCGCCTGGCTCCCAGCTCCCACTGCGGCGGTCCCCCGTCGCCATGGCAGCTCCTTCGGGGTCGCCATCCCTCCCTTGGTCCACTGGGACGAGCTGGTCCGTCTCCATTTCCACGTAGCCTTCGGACTCAGACGTGGAGCTCCGAGGGGACCCGAGAGGGCCGAGGTGGGAGGCGGAGCTCCGAGGGGACCCAGGCTGCGTTTGGTGTGGTTTGTCGGGCTCGAGGTGACATTCGGGGCGACTCGTCTGGGTTCCAGGGTTCCTGAGGAGCGGACCAGCACCGGTCGGTCTCACCTTCGCCGCCTTGTCTCTGTATTTGGGTCGGCAGCGCTTGGAAGCCAGGAGGGCCTGAAGCTGACTGTGGGTGGAGGCTGGTGAGCGGCTGAAGTCGGGAAGAGCTCGCAGCGCCCTGACCGTCTCAATGACCACCTCGTGAATGTGATGGGCGAAGGCCGGGTTCCCTGTGCAGAGCAGACACAGAGGTCAGGCTCCTGTGGCGAGGCACGACTTAGTGATACGGGCACAACTTTGATTTCGTATTCACCTTGGTCTCTTGCCCCCATCCAGATTTCTCCGGGCCCATTTGGTGCCGACCTGCCGAGCTCCAAGTAGAAGGAGCCGTCCAAGTGACCAAAGCGCCTGACACTGAGCAGCGGGATTGTGAGCGACGGCAAGTCGCCGCACGCCGTCACTCGGACCAGGACGAGAGACGCGGCTGTGAGGCAGAGACGGCTCTCCCCGGCCAGAGACTTGGTACAGCCCAGACCTGTGGACCTCACTGTGACGGGCCACACCTGAGAACGGGGCAGAGGACAGGTATTTAGATCTGGTGAAGAGCTGGGAGCATCTCAAAGTAAGGAACTCTTGTTTGGTTTCGTTTGAGGGGCCCTTTAGAAAACCTCTCATTCACAAGCCGGCCTGGTTCTCCTCCTCCAGGGCCTCCCATATGTCCCCTAAAATGTATTTGGAGGCCATCAAAACTTTCGGTTCTCTAAATGTTAAAAGCTTTCTGGTGGATTTATTATCAGAATACATGAACCCTCTTTGGCTTAGTAGGAGTAACAGAGGTGACTGTAAGGGGGGGGAGACAAAACATTAAAAATCAACTCTGACCTCTCTGAAGGAAGCAGCGGAGGGCAGGGTGCAATACCCATCATCCTCTTCCACACGCTCTTCCTCCATCAGTTTCCTAATGGCCAGGTACCAGGCTTCTTGTTCCCACTGGTCCTCCGCCAGCAGCACCATGGTCTGATCCTTGGCATACAGCGCCACCGTGGAGCCTTTGCTGGAACTGCCACTCCGACTCACACCGAGACAGCACCTCAGGTACATCACCCTGCGGGGGGGGGGGGGGGGGGGGGGGACATCAGCCCCCACAGTGAATCAAACACAATCAAAAGGTCTGTTAACTTCTACGGCTTATTGCCTGCTCCAGAGTTTCTATAAACAATAACTTGTCTACATTTAGCTAATCGCACGAGTCTACATGAATCCCCTTGAAAACCTTGAACTGGTTCAAGTCGCCTGGACCTACCCCAGCTTGCTCGAGCCAAACAGCGCAGCTTTACCAGCAGACCTCTCCTGGTTCTTGTACCACTCGAGTCGGCCCGGCCCGGTGTGACTTCCTGCTCTCAGGACAAAATATCTTCTGTGGCTGCGGTCCAGCATGCCGAGGTAACCCCGTTTCACCACGTCGCTGTGTGGCCCGCGGGGGGTCACGAGGGGGCCGGTCAGAAGGCCCACAGCGAGGGAGGTGTTGCTGCTGCAGAAGAGTTCCTCGTAGGGACGAGATGGAGGACTCGACTGAAGCTCATCCTGGTGCTGCTGAGAATCCGGGTCCTGCTCCATCTGACGAGCCGTCACCCAGGGAGACCTCGGAGGGGATTCAGGTGGTGGCCATGTTTGGGTGGAGCTGCAGCAGGGAGATGACGGAGAAGAGCTGGGTGCAGGATGAGATCTCACTAGGTTGTGTCCTTCTGCAATTCATTCAAAGATGAACACGTGGAAAATGCACACAGGAATTAAAATAAGAGATTGGATCATTTATACCTTGCTTTAAAAAGATGAACCCCCAAAAATAAATATATAACAGCTGATTTTATCAGATGAACTTAATGTTTCTCCTTTGAAAACCAATATATTTGTTCATTTATTAAAACTGGTTATATTAGGAAAGTGTAAAATGAGCCCCGGCAGAGGGAGACAAACCATATTTACATGATTCAGATTGAATATTACCTTCACCTCATCCAACAATACCCACAAGTGTTAATACTTCAGGCCATGAATAATCCCCCCAAATATGTAATTATAAATAAATGAACGGCAGCCTGAAGACACCCCGGAATACATTTATAGTGCAACCACAGTGGTTTAGTTTAAATACTTTCTCGAGCACAATTGACCAACATTACACTATTTTTCATTCATTTCATAGATTTACAAAATGAGTTATTTTGGTGTCGATTTAAAAGGGTTAAAATGCTGTATTACGTAGTAAATATGTGATTAAAATAAGAATAAATCAATACTCATCAAATCGAAGTATATTTTTAGTTATTGTATTAACGGAACGAAGGGGAAACAATGGGCACACCGGAAACTACCAGCAGCGGATTATCATTAACATCAATAAACTAATTAACGCTAGCATTGTTAGCTCGTCAGCTAGCTGGGTCGCTTTTCCCACCACATTTAAGTCAAAACGTTTAATTAAAACTCACCGTAAACCGTCCGAAGTACAAACACGTGGACACACGCAGCGCGTCTCCGGTGTTGAATTCCAGGCTGTCGGTAAAAGTCCAACAACGACTCCTGAACTTATGTCCTGAGTTTAACGGGACTCGTTTGAGCCGTTCGCGCGCTCAGGTGTTACAGCCGTTCTGCGCGGTCGTGCGCGTACGCCGCGGGAGCGCGCACCGCGTGCAGCGCAAACCAGGCCTGACGACCCGTATTTAGTGTAGAACCGGTTCAACCTTCTCTGTGGAGTTCGTCCACAACGATCTGGACGTCTATGTGTTATTAGACTTCCTCGCGTTGCATTGAAACCATGTTTATGATGTTTAAGATTGATCTTCTCATGTTTATAACGATGAGGAACTATGTGTTGTTTTGGCCTTGGTTTTTAGCATTACAGACCTTATAACAAACTTAAATGATCAAATGCAAGCAAAGAAAAGTTGGAAAAAGAGCTACATTTTTTGGAAGGAAATTAAAAAATCTGTCGGTAACCAATAAAAGATGATAAATATTTAAACCATAACCGTAACCTGTGTTTTTTTTCAAAAAAGAATGCTTGTAACCAAACGACGTCAACATAAATGGAAAGAAAAATGAAGACGGTGGAAATAAAAAACAATAAAACAATAACATCGGAATAACAGCAGTGCCTTCACAGCAGTAAGCTCTCGCAGACATTTCAAATCCATTATAAAGACATGTTGTTGCATATCAAAGGCAATAATAAAAGAAATGATGCATTCTGCACTTATTGCAACCATGCCGTTCTTCAGATTACGCAATGGTGATGTAATTGGAGCATAAAATGGAGTCTCTTTGTTTTTATGTCAGTAAACGTTTTCTGACTGCAGTAACCACCTCTGGACGCTGGGAGGCGGAATAGTGCCGTTTTCTGTGCTTTATGTGTACGCATTTAATATTTGTGTCCAAAAGTTGTTCCAGAGTAGGCTTAACTAACTATGTCCGTGGTTAGGTTCGGGTCCGTTCTGCAGTGAGCATGGAGAGGTCCGGACGCGTGTGTCCACGGTGTCTTCGTGGACGTCCCGCTGGAGGCGGAGACACCGGGGACCTGCTCCAGTGGCTTCGCCTTCACTTTCGCTCCCAGCTCCCTCCGTCAGTTTCTACTTCACGCGAGCGAACCGCGCCTTAAACACCTACGGGTTTTTTTCTTGTTGTTTACCTTATTATTATTTTTAACTTTTAAATGGACGTCATGTCAACTCCCGGTCCAAACAGAAGCGGATAAAGCGACAGCTGAACCGAGGACGATGCGGCCGACTGAGACGCCCCCGGGAGCGGCCGGTTTCATGTGCGCTTTGCTGGCCGCGGTGTGCGCGGGCTCCGGTGAGCATGCACGTTTCACACGCTTCGAAGTGAGTTAGTGTCGCACTGCCGCGTGTTCCCGCTGACGTGTTCCACCCGGCGTGACCCGGCACGGCGCGGGGGCAGGTATTCGCAGCAGGGTTTTATTATGGCGAAGTACAAGGAAACACAGGACAACATATGCAGGGGCGTGGTAGTTGGGTTAGGGTTAGGGTACAATGGCATGTGTAGGGGGCCCACTGACATTGAGAGTATACAGGGCCGCTGAACATATGCATGTTTGAAGTAGCCTATAATAGAAAGTACAATACAATAGTTAGGAGTAAAATACAATGCAGTATAAATGTAACAATGAGGAGAGAGTTAGGAGTACAATATAAGAGAGTAGAAGTACGTAACATTTAGGAGTACAATTGAAAAGATGGGAGTACAATAGAGACGAGTAGCTTGTTTTTGCCCCTGCAGAGATCACAGTCTACAGGAAGCCGGGCGATGAAGTCGTTCTCAACCCGGGTGTCTTCTCCGTGCCCTCCAGCATCCAGTGGAAACGGGGTGACCACCTGGTCGCCCTGTGGGACGGAGAAGACACCGAAATTTTTCGTCAGTTCCGAGGTAGGCCGAGTCAGGTGTGAGCTTTTTGATGGGGGTTCTTGTCAGGTTCCCTTGGAGGCCCCTCTCCTGACCCTCTCCCGGGTCTGTTGGCAGCTCGCGGTAGCCTGAACACTTCGAGTGGAGAGATGACGATCACGGGACTGACTCGAAACGAAAGCGGCGTATACAAATCGGAAATAAGCGGGTTGATCGGTTCGACAATTCACCTCATCGTCATCCGTAAGCGACTGAATTCCATACGTAGTGACGTTAGACACCAGAGCACGTCGTACACACGCGCGCACACACACACACACACATGCGTTCTTGTATCCAGCCCCCGTCCCCAAGCCCACGGTCAGCCAACGGTGCGACAGCGAGAGGACCTCCTGCACGCTGCGCTGTGACGGAGACGCCGCGGACGCCGCACCCGTCAACTACACGTGGACTCCGGGGGACGCGGCTGCATCCAAGGAGCTACGCCTCACCAAGGTACCCCCCCCACCCCCCTCCCCGGCTTTTCTCACCGCCGAGCGTGCGTGGCGAGTGGTATTAAGTGCGCGCCGCTCTGCTTGAAGGAGGGCAGCTCGGGTGTGCGGGAGTTCCGCTGCGAGCTGCGGAACCCGGTGAGCCGGGAGAGCAGCGACCCCGCGCCCAACCCGTTCTCCACAGGTGGGTCACCGAGCACGCTGGAGACGTGCACACTTTTAACCCCCGCCCCGCCGCACCCCTAACGAGCCTGCCTGTCGTTGCTTAGCACCCGGAGGAGGAGGAGGACCGAACTTCTGGACGGGGGCCGTGGTGTTCGGCGTCCTGCTGGTCCCCGTGCTGCTGCTGCTCGCCGCTCACAGATGCGTGACGGGTGAGAGCGGCTTCTTTCGTTTCCCATTGTTTTCCGTCTTTGCACTTTATGTTTGTAACGACGAGAGCGTTAACCATTGTGTCGTCATTTCCTCTAGGAACGTGGTTCTTCCAAAAAAGTAAGGCATCGCTCAAAGCAAGAGATTGAGCCCAAATACCCCCCTTTTTCACAGAGTTTACAAACAAGGCATTGTGGGAAATGTAGGATGTTGGCGCAGTACGTACGGTCGAGGCGAGTCACATTTTACAGTGTGAAAGTTGTTCCTTGGTGACATAGTTCTAAGATCTACTGTAATCCTCTCCCTGCAGCATCCATGCCGTGGGAGCCAAGTTAGTACATTTCATTATTAACTTTTGTACCTTTGCTTCTTCTTCTTCTTGTGTTTTCTGTTAATATGACCTTCCTGTCTCCCTCCATCGCAGATTTCTGGAGGAAGCACGAGAGGCCGCGTGAGTTTCAGTCCGTTTTGATCTATTCTTGATTTCCCCGTTGACATCGTGATGAAAGAGTCTGTGTTCATACATGAAACAACAGCTGGGTCTGCATCCAACGGCACGGCTGTGCAAGAGAACGGGCACTCAGACGGTAAGGGAAACAACACATGCATATATATTTATCATACACAATTTCATCTCACCTATCATACACTTTCTCATGCGGCAGAGGAGACCCCGTTGTCATAGGCAACAGAGGGACGCCAGGTCACATGTGAGGCGGAAAGCACGACCACCTGCAGATAAATCCCTCCAAGAATGGAACCCTCGAGGAAAAATGAGCTGTCATCTGAAAGAAATAGAATTTGTGCTGCTTGCTTTTAAAAAAAACGAATATGTGGTTGATGCCGTTGCTATGTGCTGCCAGGAGGGGGGGCGGAGGGGGGGTGGGAGGCTACCTTATGTAAGAAGGGAAATTTTAAAGCAGAGTGCACTGTTGTGTTACCTGGTTTTAAATTCTAGACAATAGCATGAAGCTCTGGGAATTTGACCTGTTCCGACCCCCCCCCCCTCCCACCACACCCTCAAGCTCATTCAAATGGGGAGATGGGGGGGGGGGGGTCTACCTTATAGAAGAAGGGAAATATTAAAGCAAAGTGCACTGTTCTGTTACCTGGTTTTAAATTCTAGACAATAGCAGGAAGCCCTGGGAATTTGACCTGTCCCGACCCCCCCCCCCCCCCTCCCACCACACCCTCCCAGTACCTCCAGCTCAGGCGGAGGTCAGAAGAAGTCACTCGGCTGCTCTTCCTCTGCGATTCGCGTTTTGTCATCGCGTGTTTAATAACTTCCTGTTTTCCATTAACTGGTGATTTTGTGTTCTGAAGGACTGAGGTGTTTTTGCACTACAGGTGTCCTTAGTTTAGTTTGTTGATGTTGTTAAATACTTACCGTAGTACAACTTATCTGAAAGATTTTAAAGATGAAATCCACTGACATCTGTTTCATTGCATAAAAGGCGCCGTTATTCATTAGCTAGTATTGTGGCATCAAACATTTTGGGATTTTAAATGGTAACATTTGTTTTAACATGATGCTAAAAGAGAGATAATGGTCTGTACTGAAGTAACGTGTGAAAAGCAGAATGATTCAATGTTCTATTTGTAACCGTGTTTCCCCATCTTACCCTTGGTTCATTAATCAGCAGTTTTATCCCATGCTGTCACTAGAAATGACCTTCATGAATGACATGTTTTTTCATGGAAATACATTCAATAAAAGCACTGAATATTTACTTTTCTTCAGTCATTCTCCAGCAGCCAAATGAAGGAGTTTAACCACAGCGAGTGGCCTCACTTCCCCAAAGAGCTCATTAATTTGGAGGATGAGAAACAGTTTACGATCAAACTATTGGATGTCAGAATTTAGGTTTAAAAAGATTTCACATTTTCATTGCCATTGTAATATATACTGTAGAAATGGTTGCTTAATAGAAGGCCCTCAGACAGAGAAGGAGCTCCTCGTCTCAGTCACTGCTTTCCTTTCCTTCTCCTCTTAGAAAGGTTTCATCAGATCAACACCGAGCGTCTTAAAAAGCTTTCATCACGTCTCCGTTCGGCTGAATAAACACTCGACGAGCCGAGTGAGAAAAGCACATCAGAGGCCTCTTCGTGCGGAGTGCAGCTGATCAAACAGGTCACAGTTTAGACCCGGTTCTTGAGGAACCAGATGATTTACCAGATGTTTTAGAGTGTCAGAGAAAAGATTGCTGGTGTTGTTTGATCCAAACTATTTATTTGTGAATACAAAATAAACATGTAATTAACGTCAGTGTCTTTCTACAGCATTCAGACGGATTCACAGGTGCATCATGCAAGTATTAAGAAAATACCAAAATATGAATATAAAACCTCAAAACGTAGCCACTGTGGTGAAAGAATAACTACTAGTTTGTACCTTAGTTCCTGTTGCATCGGGTACCACTGCATTCCTATGTCGACTCGGTCAAAGAGGCCTATTAGAAGCACAAGGACGTGTCTCCAAGCTTCCTGGGGACTAACTGAAGTTACAGAGGACATAGAATTATGGGCAATTCTATTGACTGGTGCTTTGTAGTTAATCCTACTCGGCTGCATCTTCAGCCGCTTGATGATCAAGTTCAGTGATGTGCATTTGGACTCATTGCCAATTAGCAGTGTCTAAATCAATTGCACGTGATTCCTTCAAAGCAGCGCGATCGGCAGCTTGTTTCAATGGATCAAACAAGGAGAATTAAAAATACTACGATGCTGAAGCTTCTTCATTTCAGAGCATTCCAGCAGCAACAAAATCATTTCCTCTAAAATGCCGCGTAAAATCGGCAGTTTCCAGCTTCACATGAACTGAATAAAAAAAAAAATTCAATTCGATTATCGATACCGAAATGTCATACTCTGATTATGAAAATCATAACTGATTTATCGATACAGAAAGTAAACCGTGTACTGAACAACAGTCCTAGCCCTGTGAGGTCACAACAGGTGTGAAACACATCACAAATTAGTACGCTAAAGGAATACAAACAGGTGCTCTGCTCCGCCATTACACCCATGGTCACATCCGGATCCCACAGACTGACAGCCGTCTCTACGGGGGGGGGAGGGGCATAACCGGCGCAGTGCAGCAGAAGAGGCACTTCTATGGTTGTGGTTCTGTGGTTCAAGGCTGAGCAGCTGGTGTGTGTGTGTGTGTGTGTGTGTGTGTGTGTGTGTGTGTGTGTGTGGTCGGCGAGGAGCAGTTTATGGGCTCGTCACTGCGCTTTGGCCCCGCTGCCGTTGGAAAGGGGCTCGGCCTCGGCGGCAACGGGGCGGAGCTCGGTGGAGGCCACCGGCAGGTCGTCCCCGCCGCCTCCTCGCCGCTGGTTTCTATAGTGACGGACGATGACCACGGCAGCACAGACGAAGTAGACGACGGTGAGGATGGTGTAGTAGATGAAGTACACTAGGAACTGGAAGAAAGAAAGAAAAATAAATAACTGAAGCAGGAGAAATAAAATTGAAAATTCATATCGCTAAGCATTTGGCCTTTTAAGTCTCCTAAAATATTCGGTAACAATTCTATTTTCTAATGTCTCGCTTCTAAATGATCATTTTGAAATGATTAAGTGATCAGAACATCCCCCCGATGGGCACAGGCACAACCGCACCTGAGCGTGCACGTCCAAGCCCAGGCCCCTCCGGTCAGAGAAGATCAGGTTGATGATGCTCTTCAGGATGGTCCCCAGAAAAGTGTTGATTCCGAACACCAAGGCGCACAGCTCCTTGGTCAGCGACGAGGCGATCTGGAAACTACGGAGGGACGGCACGGTGACCACCACAGAGCAGAGGGACGAGGACACCGCTGTGTCCCTTTTCTACTGTAGATGTTTAAATCAAAAGACTCACGTGGCAATCGGCACCAGAAACTGGTAGAAGCCTCTGAAGAGCACGTAGGCCATGTAGCACACCCAGATGTTGTCCGTGGTGCCCATGAGCAGCAGCAGACCCGCCTGCAGCGCCGTGATGGCGGCGATGACCAGCTCGGACCACACGTCCCAGCGGATCTTCACGTAGCCGGCGGCGAAGGAAGTCAGCGCGCCTGTCGGAAGACGCACATCGATCAGAGCGCCGCTGCAGAAACTCTTGGTTTTGTTATTTTGATATCGTCCCTTTGTGGGAATAAACTATGAGTAAAGTTATGTAACCGCAGTCACGTGAAGGGAGTTTGCTTACGTTAGAACTTAGGTGTGACTGAAACAAACTGCCGCCTTTGGACTTTGATTAAAGGGCTGTGACGTAATAAAAAGTGGCGTGACAGAAAGGAAAAGGCCGTTCTCACTCTGCACAGTTTGCAATAATGATGCTTAATATTTGCACTTTGTCAAAAGGGTTCTTTCATTCAGTCACAGGAAGTTAGAACTAACTGGTATTTGGTCTCTTTCACCCAAAACAGTGTTTTATACCGAAGCAACCATTAAATGTGCTGATCGGTGTAATCCATGCTGTGGTTTTCCTAACACAACATGTCTGATCTTACTGATCCTAGATTAAGACGTATTTGGTCTTTCAGACAAACAGAGGAGTGTAATTTACGACACGATGACATCCTAAACACCATGAACACACTAAACTACTGTAGCTCCAGAAATGTCTCACTCAGCAGGGTAGAAGCTGCCTCCACTCCCCCGTTGTAAACGTTCTTGTTCTCAGTGGCCGGATAGACTTTGTTCCACAGGATGTGAACGTAGAACAGCACCAGGTAGTACCCGGTGGAGTTGAACACCCACCACAGGGACCAGAGCCTCAGGTTGGGCCTCCTCGCCACATTTCTCACCTCCAGCAGCATCTGCACAAAAACAGAGTCCCTCCAGCACGGGGAGGGGCCCGCCGCCGGGGACGCGGCGCCCTCCTTCGGGTTCATCCTGTCCAGCTCCGATCGGGCGGCCAGTGCGGCCGCCTCCTTCTGCTCCCGGAGCCGCGCCCGGTTGAAGAACAGCGAGCGCTTGGGCCAGGGCAGGCACGCGGAGAGCGTGAGCCCGAAGCTGACGAAGCCCAGCGACACGGCGCTGAGGGTGTAGAAGCTGACCTCCCCAAAGCTGATGAGAAGCTGGCCCAGCACCGAGCTGGTGAACACCCCCAGGAGGACGGCGGAGCGCGAGTACCCGGCCACGCGCTGGTACAGGGCCGGGCTGACCAGGGAGAAGATGTAGGAGGAGTAGGCCACGCGGCAGGCCATGGTGATGCCGTAGAAGAACTCCATGAACTGCATCTCCAGGAGGCCCGTGCACAGCAGCAGAATGAGCCAGATCACCACCTGGCTCACGCCCTGGATGACGAGGACCGGCTTGTAGCGCAGCAGGTCCGTCAGCAGGAAGGCCGGCACCAGCACCACCATGTAGGAGTAGGTCAGCACAGGCGTGATCTCGTTGGTCACCTGGGAAGCGACACGTCGGGTTCATTAGGAGTTTTATCGACTTATCATGACCCAAGCTCATGTTTTAATCATGAAATCAATATGAAGACAACATCTTTCATCGTACAACAGTTGTAGCGGAGAAGCAATGCAATATGATGCATCGTATGAAACAGTTATTGCAAAGTTAGTACAAACTATTCATTAAAGTTAAACTATCAACATTTCAACATTTTCTGCTCTCTGAAAGTCACCCTTGATCAAAATGATCAGTATAAGAGAAATGAACTCAATCTACAAAATCACTTTCTTAGGCTGGTTTGCCAGCTGTTCCTCACAAACCTTTTACACTGACCCACTTTGGAGGAATGTGAACTTTGACCACTGTAAGAGGGATCAGCAAACTCTCCCGGGGACATTCGTTCCACTGTGTTACGACTTCTTATAGGTTACCTTTTAGCCTGATGTGGGAGCTGGGGTACAACTCTGCAAACGTCTCTCTGTTTTTGGTCAATAATTGCATTTGTTGGACCCGGATGCCTGAACCAACAGCTGCAGCCTGATGACACCACTAACCTGTTCCCTGGTTAAGTTCTTCTCGGGGCTGAGTAGATAGGGTGTGATGAAGGGCTCACCGGGCTTTATCGACGCCATAAACCCGTAGAAACACAAGAAAATCACGGCCCCCTTCCACTTAGTGGGCTCCTCGGCCTCCCCCGAGGGACCGTCGGGGGGAGACGGACCCTGGGACGCGACCATCTCCACGTCTGCGTCGCCGTGTCCTCCGCCGTCCTCCTCCCGATCCGTCTCCTTCTCGCCCTCTGATCGCTCCCGGCTTCCCGCGGCGTCATCCGAGGTCATGGCCATGGTGCGAGCGGGGCCACTCTGTGAGGCGGAGGGAAACTTTTCCTGCACGGTCAAATCACCATGTGAGGATTTGTTTTTGTTTTTGTTTTCACTTCCTGCTCGAGACGAGAAAACAAAAACAAAAAAAACGATGCTTTCAATCCAACTCCGTCTCCACGTCAGAGAGCCCAGACGCGGGGGGGGGGGAAACTAACTTAATAGACGGGACGATGACCTTTGCTCCATTTTTCTGACAGCGTGCTATCCAGCAGCCGGGTCCAGGGTCATTGTTAACCTGAAAAGACAACAATGTTGGGAGTTAGACTAACACGGTGCAGTGTTCAGACAGCGGACCACAGAGAGAGTCTGGCTTGTTTTCTACTGTCGCAGATTAAATCACTGCTTCGAACTCAAGCTGGGCTTCAATTGTCAACAATTACAATACATCTCTGGCAGGTTTTTTGCGATATAGGTTTTCCTTTGAGACGAAAATATGAGAAATGGCAGAAAATACCTCTCACAAGTTTCATGACCCTAAACTAGAGTATTTGTATTGTTTGATCATACAATATTTTGAAGAAATCAAAGCAAATTTAAAATGAGAAATATTGCGCCTAGTTTGAAATAAGTGAAACCCGCCTGCGGATTGAATCACACGCCCCGAGTAAAGTCACGGGACATTTAGACTATTTTAATGTAAATAACAGACACAAGCCCCTCGTTGTGTTGCCGCTGTTGGCATACCAGAGACACAATGACTGCTTGGTTAGCTGCCAACGTCCTAAACCGGTCGGGTTGTTACGTCACAACGACCCGCACACGATCGCCACACAGCAGCGACGTTTGGACACGTGTGCGACGTGAGCCCGAGTTAGCTGAGCTAGCTTGCTAACGGTACGTGCGATTTAAAAGTAATACTAGAGATTAAGGCACTCGCGTCGGTTTTATTTGTCTGGAAATGACACTATTCAAAGAAAGCCGCTGACAGCACGAGTAACGCGCACGACACGCTGGCCTTCTGCTATGAAAGCACCGACTCATCATTTATCATTTTCGGGCACGAGAAACCGGGTTAACGGTGGATGCAGAACTCACCTCGTGAAAGTGATCACCAGCAGAGCTTCGCCCGCTCACTTCCCACATCGCTCCTCTCTCGTCGCGTTGCCTTCTGGGAAATGTAGTTCCGCCGCTTTGTCGGCGCTTGCAAAACAAACTGAACTGATTTAACAATAATTTCATGTTTGTATTTTATAAGGTAATTTAGTCATATACCGCACGCATAATGATGAGAAAAACAACATTAGTTTTTCATGTCATATCACATGCAGAACATATACGATTGCATACTTTCATAATGTCATCTATTATTTTTATTAGTTTAAAGAAGAAAGTTTCCGATATTGTTTTACCTGTTTCGGTCACAGATTTACAGTCCCATTACTATAAGAATTGGACCAGCAATATAAGACATTTTACTTCAAAGGAAATGTAAATTACAGTCATATTTGGCAACTATAATCAAGATGGCTTCATTAAGAGGCGTTAAATTATTATAAGCAAAACAGTCTGACCGTCTTCATTAGCATATACATTTTTGCCAGTTGTCATGAGTTTATTTTGATCTCATAAACCTCGTATACGGCTGTTTTCATGGTGCCTTGATTGGGAAAAGCCAGAGTGTGAAATTGATCCATTTTCAGCATTATATATTGAGGATAGTGTGTCACAATTCTTTGCCGTTGTCCAAAACTGAATTGGTTCGGATTGAAGTTGAAATCAGCCAATGCAGCAAAAACTTGAAATGTGTATAGCATTTGCACTTTAATTAAAAATAGTGAAAGTAGCAGTATTTACAGTGTATACAAACTTTGTAGCAGGTATAAATGAAGACAGAAATATATTTCACACTCAATAAATGCAGACCGAGATTCTTGGATTAAAGGCACTAAAAAGCACATCAAGAATAAAAATACTGTTAAATTCATCAGCAAAATGAACTGAGACTCCATCAAAGCAGAGAATGGAAATCCAAAGGGTTTCATAGTGGACGAAGACAACAGAACAGTCGAAAGAGGGCAGCAGTTCACCACAATTCAAAAGTACAGAATTAGAACCATGACAAGGATCTACTGACTTTGATTTAGTTTACCCAGCAAAAAGAGACGATGATTAAAAATACGTGAGGCGATATCTAAGTCTCAGAGGAGAGCTCCGTTGCCTTCTGAAGTCTGAGACGTCGACCTGCTGAACCGCGACCCCGAAGCTCTCTCCTGCCCGGCTCTCCTCCGAACAAGCCGCATCATTTTGCTCCTGAACTTCTCCCCCACGAACGCGTAGAGGACCGGGTTGATGCAGCTGTGGAACAGCGCCAGCCCGTGGGTTGCGGTCAAAGCCCCGCTCACGGATGTCCTCACGGAACAGTCGTGCTGGATCACGTCGGCCCTCAGGAGCGTGTCCACCATTATGGTTATGTGGTACGGCGTCCAGCACAGCAGAAACACCGTCACCACGGCGATGATCACCTTCATGGCCCGGTGCTTGCGGAAACCGCGGGTGCGCAGCAGCCTCGTGATGGTGACGCTGTAGCAGATTACCATGACGACCAACGGGAGGAAGAAGCCCAAAATGTGGCGGAACCCGCGAATAACAGTTCTCCAGGAGGTGGCGCTGCCGAGGTCGAAGATCTCGCCGCAAATGATCCTCTCCGCGGCCCTCGGCTCAGAGACGCCGTTGAAGAGCGCGGGCAGAGCGAGGGCCAAACCGAGGCCCCACACCGTCGCACACAGAAACCGGCTGCACATCCACTGGCGGCTCCGGTGACTCACGCTGGCGCGCACGATCATCAGGTAGCGGTCGACGCTGATGCAGGTGAGGAAGAGGATGCTGGTGTAGAAGTTCGCCTCGAAGACGAGGCTGAGGAACTTGCACAGGAAGTCTTCGAAGACCCATCCCTGTATCAGGTTTACAGCCGAGCATGGGATGGTTAAGGCCATCAGAAAGTCGGATATTGTCAGGTGAAACAAGTACACATCCGATGGGGTCAGGGCCTGTTTGCTGGTGCCGACCACCCACCCCACCAACAGGTTCCCTGGTATCGCCAGTAAAAAGATGATTATGAGGAGGACGCAAAGGATCTTAGCTGCAGCAGGCGGCATCCGTTGTAGATCACACGACAACGTCTTTGGATCCACAATGTAGGGCGTGAGATTATCGTAGCTGGTCAAGTTCAGATCCTCATAGTTAAAGATGTACGACATGACTGTGGGTGGGAAGTATATTGATACATTATACCAGATAATGCTGCACAAATACATTTAAAAATAAGATAATAAGGGAGCAGGCGGTGCCTTAATTTTCAAATTTGAGGCTGCTAAATTTGTGTTTTTGAAAAGCTTTGAAAAGTTTTCTTAGACATTTGGGCACAAGGGTAATTATTAAAACAGAGAAACAGTAGTACAAGTAGAGAATCGTACTTCATCCACGATGAGCCGTTGGTCATACCTAACCCCCGGGTGTGTCAATCTGAGCAAGGGCGTTTCTGTCATTCAATTTGACTGCTTTGCACCAAAAAGATTGGGTTATTCTGTTTTTCAAAAGTCACATAATCTCCTTTTAGTTTCTTTTTAGTTCCGGCCCTAAATGAATGTACTAGTTTATGCGCTCACCTTTTTCTTTTTGATGTGGCTTCCCCTCCAGATCACAACGACTCAACACCCAAAGTCATGTGCACATGAGCATCCCTCTAAATGTGCTACAATACATGTTTTTCATGGCAAGTTGACCCAATTTCCTGTGTCCTTCCCCAATATGTTGTTACACCGTTGCTACACCATTGCACAATGTTGGGTAAACAGGGGCGTTTGGTAAAGTGTTTTTAAAAAACAGCAGGTCAGGATGTCAGCTGTGAGACTTTCTGGAAATTACACATTTGTTCTCATTCTTGCTGTTCCAAGCATATCAGTGGCCAAAAGTAATAAGTTACCACTCATATACGGTTGTTGAGACCTCCGAGGATGCGGAGAAACCTGATTGCAAATGACTAATAACAGGGCACGAAAGCTAATAGGAATCCGTCCCTGTCACTCGTCCTCTGCCAAATGATAATGTACAGCCAAAGACGTGTCCTCTTCCTCCCCTTTGTCCCCGTCAATCAGCTGCGACACACTATAATCAACATGGACGTGCTCCACGGCTGTCATCCTTTCATTTGAGATGCGAAGGCGCCATGGCACCAAAGACCAGCATTGTTGATCAGTCTCGGTTAACGTGGAAGTCCCCCAACGAGATTGGCCTGTTCTTGGTTTCTGTATAATTTTAAAAAAAGATAAGGAGGAACTTGGCAAAGTTGTGACTGTTGTTTGAAAGCTGAGGTACTGTGCCAAGATGTGCGTGTCCTTCTTGTGTTGATCCAAGGGAAATATTGGTCGGCTCGTCGAGATGTGTGTTTGAAGCTTCTAAGTGAGCCCAAGGAACATGACAGTCCCCCAACGAGATAGGCCTGTTATTGGTTTCTGTGTAATTTAAAAAAATGTAAAGTGGTGCCAAGATGTGTGTGTCCTTCTTGTGTTGGTCTAAGGGAAGTATTGGTCGGCTCGTTGAGATGTTGGTCTCTGAATCAGTGTTGGGAGGGTCCCTGCAAAATATAAGGCTGTAATTCCTTTATTTAAAGGCTTTGGTTGGAATTTAGTTTAGAGTGTGATAACACAATAACACTTTTTATGAGTTTTCTCTTTGAATACAGGGTCGGCTTTGTGCCCTCACCCTGCTGTCGCCGCCATGATGTCGTCTCATCTGTTTGTTTCTCTATAATAGTTTGAACAATATTGAAATGCTCCACTAATAGTAAAACTTCTGCATTCAGAATCCTCCGCAGGTAAAAGTACAAAAAATGCCATCAGCTAAATTAAGTGAAATGACTCATTCAGCAGGTGTGACTTTTATAGTATCATTAATGTTGTTTTTAAATTGTTAATACTCATGCATGAACCACCAATACAAGTGTCCTTTTACTGTGGCAGCTGGTGCCGGGGACACACGTTTTAACTATACTTGACAGTTTCCTTATCGTAGGCTACAATATACCGTAAATCGAAGGTGCGGTGAGAAAATAATAAAGAATTGTTCTAGTACACAATTTTGTATTCATTGACATAGGGGGTCATTTTGCGCTGTTTACAGTCTAAATCAAACCACCTGAGGAGTTTGACTGGAGATTTCTACAATGGAACAAATAATGACAACCATCGGTGACTGAACTGCATTCCTACATTACAAGATAACTACGTGTTTGTTTATCTTTGCACGTTTACGACACAGCTGTTCTTTTATTACATTCTTTGAACTTCTTCTTTTTAAAATAAGGACTGTGTTTGTCCCGAAAGAATTTAACACACGTTTTTTTTGGAGAATTCTTGTAAATCTACTGAGGTATACATTTGCATTTTCCACACATCATAATTATCCTGTCAAAGAGAACATTCCGCCCACCATGAAATGTCTTTGTATGTCCAACGTACTTGGCAAGTAAATGTTCCTGGTTCTGATTTCGATTTGAACCGCATTGGATCAGTCAAATCAAAAGAACCAAATAACAAGTGGGGCTTGTTATAACAAGTGGGGCGTGTTATTTGGGGCTACTGGGCTCTCTGGGAATCTGGGTGACTGGGGCAGTGACTTTTTTGGATGGTAATTCAGACTTCATGGTTTTACCCTTGAAAGTATGAAATAACAGATATCTAAATGATGCCTAATGGATTGATTCTATGTTTATTTATGTGGGGTCCCATAAGAGTTGAGTGAATTGGTCAATTTAAAACCCATCGTACATATTCAAACACTCCAGAGACCTATGCTGCATAGTTACAGTGGGTCAAAGAACAGTAAAACATTAATTTCTATCTTGTTATTAGCCTTAAAATATTCATTAAAACAGAACACAATAAACCAAGCTACACGTAGAGGGGATTTTGTTAATACAAGCTTTTAGATAATAATAATAATATAGATAATTTATTTTTGTTTTGTCTGGCTGGATAGAGTGGATAGACCGTCTCTGCAAGGCATCTTCTGAATAGTTATGATTATGTATGCATATAGTTATGACATTTTTAGTCAATAATCTAGATACCTTTCATATTAAGAATATTTATTTGTTTTTAATTGGATCCTTTGTATGTTTGGACATTTGTTTAAGGCAAACCCGATCACAAGTAAACACGTTATTCTCCGTCGTCCTTTAAATCGGACACAGAGTCGTTTCTTTCCAATTAGTCTGCGGGAGGTCAACTACATCGTGGTCACGAGTTTTTTCTTTACAGGCAACATCGCGGGACCCCTCATCCTTTGGGGTCCTCAGTGTAAAATACGCGGAAGCGACGGGCGGAAGGAGCCTCGGCGGAAGCGGTCTGATCTGTCAAGGCAAGGGGGAAAAAAAAGAGCAGAATTTGACACAAAGAGGTTAATCCCACCAAAGAGCACCCAATTACCGCCCCTGTTGCTCGACACCGGCGTCCGCTGCCATGATCCTGTTAGAAATCAACAACCGCATCATAGAGGAGACGCTGTCGTTGAAGTTCGACGGCGCATCCAACGGGTGAGAAATCATTGTTACACCTGGCTAGCGGTGCTAACGGCAGCTAGCTTCCCCTTTAGCGGTTTGCCGAAGACGATGAAGCGGGGTGTTCGTCGAGGTTTTCGAGGCCGTTGATAGCCGCTCGGAGCTTTGTCCAAGTCGACGAGTTAGTCGCGTTTGCCGTTGAAATGGCCCCCAAAAATGAATAATGATCTAAATGGAGGATCCACCGCGAGCGGCTTTCCCTAAAACTGGGGTGTGTCTGCTCCGGCGGTGTTGTGCCACAATTCGTAAACCCAAATGGTTGTGTCACTCGTCGCAGTTATTTCCGAGTGAAGGTATCATATTATATATAGTATTTGGTATTTTTTTCTCCTGCTGATTACCACCCGCGTGTAAAATGCAACGTTTCGCGTTGCTGCATTTCAGTTAATGTGTTATTGGTTCTTCGTAAGGAACAAATCACACGCTGGGTATCTTGAAGGCCAAACTCAAGCATCCATTTTTGCATGGATTAAATCGGGATTTCACAGCAGGTGATGTTACATTTACGAAGGCGTGCAGTTGTTGAGACAGGAGAACTAAAAAAAAAAAAAAAATCACTTCCGGTGTCCTTACATTAGCTATTACGTCATGTTAATCACAGTGTAAGGACGGAGAGAAGGCGTCTGTGTTTCGAAGCCGTTGTTTCCACTCTGTAAAACCCAAACGTATAACGTATGCCCCCACGTCACCGCAGGACCCGCTAGCGAACGACCATCCTCCCTCTCTCCCCCCCCCCTCCTCAGCTTCCGCATTCTTGTAGTCAAGCTCAGTCAGGTCTGAGTAGCGTGCCGCTTGCATTCAATATTTTGCAGTGAGTAGTTAAAAAGTCCTGCAGAAACATTCCTATTTCTTTCGACGGAAAAGGCCTGAAATTAGTTTAAACAATTCTGAAAAAGTGACTCAGAATTACTCTCACTAATAATGGGTTGATTGGTTCACTAAGCATTACGTTTCATAAAATAGTGAAAGAATCGTACGACTTAAGCACAACGGAACATTACATTATGACATTAAACGCCAGCCGAGTCGTGTCATCTCAATTCTATGTGACTTGACAACATGTGGCTTCGCCCGTCTTTTAATTTAATTTTCTGCTTGCAGAACCAAACCAGAGGCCGTCGATGTGACTTTTGCAGGTGAGATTACGTAGCATGTTAGCTGGAGTTTCATTTTCAATCTTGTTCACTTTTTATATTTTATAATAAACCGGTTGCACAGGCTCAGCCAGTAATTGCTGCTAGATGGCACAAAGTGTCACTGCAATGGTCCTCTCTGCTGCAGATTTCGATGGCGTCCTGTACCACATCTCCAACCCCAATGGGGAGAAGACCAAAGTGATGGTCAGCATCTCCCTGAAGTTCTACAAGGAGCTGCAGGAGCATGGGGCTGACGAGGTAGCACACACAAACAAGACCTAAAAGATGTTCCTGTGAGCCTTCCTGCACAGAAACGGGGCCTCACAAACGCTCCGTTATGTGCGGTTTCAAATTCTAAAATCCATTTTCACCTCCGTCAGCACCAGTTTTCACACACTGTACGAACACAAGGAGCAGTGTCTGACATTATGCTGTTTTTAAAGTCCCAATCTTAGAAGTGCAAATGATTTTCTCACACTGAAAATAGATCAGTGACTTAGAGGTCAAAGGTTAATTATATAGTTATGCTTTTGACGGTTGTTTGAACACTGGTCACCGTAGCAACATGCGCTGCTGCAACCACCGCTCGTCACTGAGACGCTGGCATCTCAATCTAAATCTGATGAGATATTTTAAAAAAGCAGTATGGGGTATTGCTATGATTGCGCACACACACACACACACACACACACACACACACACACACACACACACACACACACACACACACACACACACACACACACACACCCTCCACCACAAGAGCTCTGTTGCCATGTAAGGAAGAAAGCAGCCGAGGCCTCTGGTAGAAACAGGAAGTGAGTTTGTGTGACGCACGGCAGGCGAGGAACCGCTGACTGCGAGCGTCCTGGCCGTCGTCCAGTAACTAACCCCATCGCTCCCTAAAACCTCGGGGTTAAGTGTCCCGTGATAAAAAGACATTTATAAAGCATGGGGGGGGGTGCGCGCAACTCCTTTTGGTTTCACAGTGAGGGATCTTTGGCCCCATCCCTTTGTCCCCATCATTATGCGTCCTCAAGTGTAGTCTGATTTGCATTTAACCTGCTCAGTCTTCCTCATTCCGAGCGGACAGGTGTTCATTATAGGGGAGGTTACCCTTCATGTTCCTTATACACACAATTTTTTCGCCCCTACCTTTTTATTCGTGTTGACATTTGTATCGAAAGAATTTGGAACTTCAAAGGGCCGCTGCATTTAACCGTCAAAGAGATTTGTCTCACTTGTCGTGTGAACTAAGATCTTGCTGTGGCTGTTTGTATTATTTATCTTTCTGTCTGTATTTTCTGAGAATTGAGGTGAAAATAATACGTCGTGTTTTTAATTACAGCTTCTCAAGAGGGTCTATGGGAATTTCCTGGTTTCGAACGAGGATGGTAAGCCCTCACAAAGTTACTGATTGCTTGAGATTTATAGGCAACTAACTCCTACGCAGCCACTTCTTTCCTCATTTATACACCTCCCCCCCCCCCCCCCCACCACCACCACCACCCCCTTCACTATTTGTAGTTTGGTTGTTCACGTCTTTTCTTGAATGTAACGATGTGAAGATGAAACGCGCCCGCCGACACGTCACTCGCCGTAGACCTCGTCTCATCCTCTTCTCGCCCCCTTTCTGGCGGCGCCCCTCCCAGGCTACAACGTGTCCCTCCTCTACGACCTGGACGCGCTGCCGGCCAACAAAGAGGAGGTCGTCCACCAGGCGGGCATGCTCAAGAGGAACTGCTTCGCCTCGGTGTTTGAGAAGTACTTCAAGTTCCAGGAGGAGGGCAAGGAGGGCGAGCAGAGGGCCGTGGTCCACTACCGAGACGACGAGTCCATGCAAGTGCCAATTCCGACATTTATTCAACTGCGAACGTGTGAAATGCCTCACAGGACGCCGCCTTTGAACCCCCTGACACGCGTTTTCACCTGCAGGTACCTGGAGGCCAAGAAGGACCGAGTGACTGTCGTGTTCAGCACAGTGTTCAAAGACGACGACGACGTCATCATCGGCAAGGTTTTCATGCAGGTGTGTGAGGCCACGTGTACGAAACGCAGCGAGATCATTGATTGGATACAAAAGACATCGCATCAATACGCTATTGGCACAAAGTCTGTACTGCGCCACGCGTGTGTTCTACCCCGGGGCCTGTTCCGTGTGTAGGAGTTCAAGGAGGGTCGGCGAGCGAGCCACACGGCCCCCCAGGTGCTGTTCAGCCACAGGGAGCCCCCGCTGGAGCTGAAGGACACGGACGCCGCCGTCGGGGACAACATCGGATACATCACCTTCGGTGGGTGCTTTGTCCGCTGCCCTCCCTCGTCGTTCCTCGCCTCCCGCCGCGATGCTCATGTGGGCTTTTTTTTTTTTTTCCAGTCCTGTTTCCACGTCACACCAATGCCAACGCCAGAGACAACACCATCAACCTCATCCACACCTTCAGGGACTACCTGCACTACCACATAAAGTGCTCCAAGGTCAGTTCAACCCAAGCTGGAGACCTGCTCCAGGAACTATTCAAATAGCTCCTTCGCGTTCCTTTTACAGAGGAGGGAGGTCTGCACGTGCAGCCCTTGGTTCTGGTGTTGACTATTTCCTCTTTCCTCCCAAGGCCTACATTCACACACGCATGAGGGCCAAGACGTCGGAGTTCCTCAAGGTGCTGAACCGCGCTCGGCCCGACGCCGAGAAGAAGGAGATGAAGACCATGTCGTACGTAGCCTGCTCTATTTTATTTTTGTGTCTTTATACAACTACTTTCTTGTTTGGGGTTAATTTAGCGGTGTAGCACGCCGTGTGTTTTTGTAGATGTGCGTGACTGTGCTCGCTGTGTTTTGAAGTGAGTCAGGGAGGAATTTTTTTAAACATCACCTTTGCTGATCACGTCGGCGAGTATTGCATTGTGTGTGTCTGATGATACAGAAAGATTTTATCATCTACGAATTACTTGGAACCGAAAGTGGATGTCGACCTCTACAACCGTTTCACTATCAAGTTTATCAAGAGACGAAATGTAATCGTGTTTTCAATCTGGCTCCGTTTTCTTTTTTCAGTGGAAAAACGTTCTCCCGCTGAGGCCAACAGCCCCCACCTGGTAGACACCCGCGCTACACTGAGACTCGACGCCCCCCCACCAGACAGGACTCCCCTCAATGCTCTCAACCAGCACCCAAATGCATGTCCAGTCTTTCCTTTTTATGTTTTTTTTTTTTTTTTGATTTTATGAATAACGTCGGCTCGAGATAAATGGAAACATGGGCATTCCCTGCTTTGCATAGTTAAAGAGAATTATTAGTCCTATATAAATATATATATGAATAAAAAATTGAAATTTTTGATACGATATCTTTTACTCCATTTGGTACTCTTGCTCGCCCCTCAACCATCACCATGTGATATCCATCTATTGGATGATTTCAACCCCCCCCTCCCCTGTGCTTTCATGTTGTCTGTCATTTGAAAGAATAAATCACTCTTAAAACATATAAAATGTCTCTTTATTGGCCTGTGAGAGGCATGTGGGAACTGAAAATGTGATGAACCTGTGTACTGTAAACAAAAATGAGTATGAAAAAACAAACTATTTGTGACTGCTTTCAGAATCTTTTATTTAATGCCCCCCCCCCCTCACAGTGAAAACGGGTTAGACAGCAGCAGGAGGGTAGCTTGCTGACATCAGGCTTCGGCCCTTACGGACACTTTCTTTTGCTTTTTATCTTCATCGTCCGAGGAGAAGGACGAAGAAGAGGAATTGATGTTGCATATTAAGCAATCGGTTATTCTGCATTAGGTGCTTTGGGGGGGGGCGGGGTTTTCAGAGGAAAAGCTTTCTTTCTTCATCAGAGCTTCTTCTTTCGCCTCTTCTTTCTGCTGGGGTGTCTTCTGATTAGGCATTTGGTGTTCTGGAATAAATAAGAATAAATGTGTTTAATTATATTTTACTAGAGTCTATTACTTTATAGAAAACACAGGACATCTTTTTTGTTATGATTGCTCATTACATTTATGATTCCAGGATCAAATGTTAAAACATGGTGTGTGTGTGAGATTGCATGCAGTTATAGGGGACAGTTAAGGGACACAAGAGACATGGTTTGATCCTTTATCAAACATGCTTATTTGCTCTGGCTCAGAACCAGATGTCAAGAGCAACACCTTGGCATCCTTTCTTCAGAACCAAATAAGCACGTTTCCCCCAAATTACATCTTCAAGAGATAATGAGAGATTTCAAGTTTAACTCTGTGTTCTGACGCGCTTTTACCAAGCTGGCTTTGGGGGTCAAATTCTGATCATTTAAATGCATTCTTCCTGTGTGAAATGAGCCAATTAGACAGTTTGTCATTCTGTAATTGAGCAGGAACGTTCTTGTAGATAGAGATAAACCTTTCCATCAGATCACATCACAAACACGTTGGAGTGTTTGGGATCAAATAGACTTTTTTTGATTGACGGGCTAAATCCTGAACTTACCGCTCTGCAGCGCTTCTTCTAAAGACAACTCCAAACTGTCGGGAAAAAGGAGGATGAGTATGCTAACGAGTGGCAAACAGGTACACCGTGCACCGTCCGTTCATGCTACTACTCTAAATCATGAAAAACAAGAAACGGGCCGGCTGCAGCTTCGATACGTCTGTACCCAACGACATAACTTAATCTGAGCCAATGGGCTGCATCTAAAGCTATGACATCATACAGTCCTTGCGTGGTGTCTCTGAGGCCCCGCTGTCCTCACCTCTCCGGTTCAGCAGTGGGGTCATGCATCAGCTCATGGTACTTTCTCATTTCCTCCTCTAGCTCCATCTTCACACACAGCAGGTTGTGGTTGCTTTTCATGTGGCGCTCCAACTGGGTCTTGGCATCCGTTAGCTCCGCCTCCAGGCGCCGTATTACCTTGTTGAGAGGCCCCAGGCGCTGATTGTACTCCCCTTTGACACTGTTCAGGGCCTCTTCCAGATTGTTGATCTGAAAAAAAAGAGACAGAGATGAGTTTTTTAAACCTTTTTGGGGGGATTCTGTGTCCAAAATCTAAACAAATATTTCACGGTGACCCTGCGCCTTTTAAAACGGTGTCAGTGACACGGTTTAAGAATTTGCCTGTCTTAAAGAACCAGGTTTACGGGGTAATGACAAGGCAGTCAGGGATGCTTTCAAGTTTTATCATTTTTACTCTGATTTTACTGCAGTTGACCATACGACAAACTTTCCTGAGTTTTGCAAAGGCTGTAAAGTAATTATTTAAGAACCAAAAAGGCCGCTGTGTGGTTACCTTGCTTTGGATACCCTGGATCTTAATTTCCACTGATCTTTTCTGTGAGAGCAGTTCCTTGAGCTCTGACTTTGCAGAATTCAACTCCTCATCGTTTTGGTCCACCACCACTTTGAGGTTTTTAAACTGGAGAGGGAAAAGAGAAGAATGGTGAGAAGAACCATGGGGATGGACTGAAGGGAATCTGTATTTAGGTAGCGTACCTTTCTTTGGTACCAATCATTGGTTTCCTTCATGTTCTTCTCGGACATCTTTTCGTACTTGATGCGAATCTTGTTAACAATCTCACTGAGGTCCATGCATGAAGACTCAATCTCCACCTTTACCTCGGAGAGCTTGATCTTCTCAAGCAGGTCCCCCACCTCCTACAAGAGCATCAAGTTTGCATGAGATTTCCCAAAATGCAATTTTGTGATACATTCTCAGAGTGCGTTTGTGTCAAGTCTCACGTCTTTGTGTTCATTCTCGAGACGAGCGAGCTCCTCCTTCAACAGATCGATCTCATTCTTTTTCTGCGTGTGGTCCAGCTTTGTGTCTTCAATGGCGTCCTTCAGGTCCGCCAACTCTTTTTCTAATTCTTTCTTTACCTTTATCTCATCGTCCAGCCTGCATACAGGGAGAGGAACCACAACAACAATGAGGCACACAAACAGCCGGAGAAAATAAATAAAGTTGACTGAACTACCTCTTTCACTTTTTAAAATGTTTTACAATTATTTTCCCAAAATGAAAATTTGCACTCGACTCACTTTTTCTTGAAGTCTGTGTTGGCCAGTTTGGTGTTTTCAATCTGAAGCAGAAGCTTGCCGTTGTCCTTGGTGATGTCTTTTATCTACAAATGCATTGTATTACCACTATTATTGTTAGTTGGAGACAATCATTTACATCTAAATACATAATGCATTTTGTCATACATTCTGACAAGATTCATGCATGCAAAAATGTAAAAAAAAACATTTGTAGTAGTGAGAACCAACCTGCTTCTTGAGATCATCCAGAGGTTTCTCAACCTCATCCCAGTCGCGTCCATTGGCTGCTTTCCTGTTGGCCAAAAGATCATCGATCTCTTTCGCCAGTTCTTCGTTGTCCTTCTCCAGCTGCCCCACCCGGTTCAGGTACTCCGACAGCCGTTCGTTCAGACCATGCATAGTACGCTTGTCGTCCGCGGGTTCCGCGGGGGCCGCGGGGGCGGGCGCGTGGTCGACCACGTCGCGGGCCGGTGGAGCGACGGGGCCGGCGTTTCTCCCCGGCTCGCTGCGCAGCGCGTTGCGCAGCCCCTCCAGGGTCGACACGGAGGCCCTGGAGCCCCTTCCCCCGGCTCCACCGAACATGCTGGCGGCGGTGTTTGAAGGCATGACAGCTGCTGCTGGATGAGAGGCGGCTGAACGACGGGACGGTGTTTTGTGACTGGAGAGTCGCGCAAGTGATGGAGACGGGCGGGCATTCTGCCTTTATACCTGGCGTTTACGCAAACTATCGGCCCCTCGTGACGGCACCGCTCGTGGACAAACTGGTTCGCACTCAAAATTCTAGTTTTTCATGTTATTGTTTTTCATTTGTTTCACTGTTACTCCTGCCCGTGTCACCTCTCGATTGGACGCACGGCACATTCTGGGGAGGGGATGGGTGGTCCCTGTCAACTTTAAAAGCAGGTGATCCGGAGAGCGGTGCCATTCTGCCCTCACCGGTTGAACCTACAGGTGCCATCCATCTGCTCCAAGCCGCACTATGTCCAACCCAAGAGATTACAGCAGCCAGTCCTACTCCCCCGGTAACAAGGCACCGGCCAAGAGCTCCCCGCCCGACATGTCGGACAAGTCCAAGGAGAAGGACGCCATGGTTGGACTCAACGACCAGTTCGTCAGGTTGATTAACAAGGTGTGTGAATTACATCTCCCTATTATTTGTTAGAACCCGTTCAATTAATTAAATGGTTTATTTTGCCCTTTATTTGCAGTTTTAAAAAATCCATAAAAAATAATTAAATGTAATGACGTTTATTATAACAATATATGAGCAGGGCATTAACTAAAATGTTTTTCAGTGGGCTATAAAATATATTTGATTTTATTTATTTGTTGTGTCAATTTGCCATTTCCTTCACTCATTTGAACCAACTGCAAATGTCACACTCAGTCCATACGAACAAAACGACATCAAAACACAAATGGACAAAAATGCATTGTTTAGTGTAATTTGTCAAAAACCCCGTTTCCAATCCGGGAACAAGACATCCGTAAACAAACATTGTAACCAGAGCCCATGAAAAGTGTCTCGTTGTGCCCGCTTCACCTCGTGCGTGCTAAGCATTGGAGGAGCATGTGGGGCGCCACCTTGTGGAGAATGTTGTGACTTTCATTCAGAGACCATCGCGTCAACGTAACCTGAAATACATCACTGCGAATGCGTTGTTGCTTTTGTTGAGGTACGTTGGGTGCGCGGGGGGCGGGTTTTACGTGGAAAACCCAGACGTGACACTATTTTACTACGTCACGTGTTAAGCTAACGTTCATTTAGTACACAGTTGAGCAGTTAACTTACCTTTTTCTCCTCAACTCGTTGGTATGCTGCTCTGTTGTTGACCGTCTCCTCCGGATGACACGAAAACACGTCATGTAGCCGACAAGCTAACGTTAGCAGGTTAGCCATTTTATCACTGACAAATTATTCCAGGTGTTATTTGTAACCAGCGGTTTTTGGCTTATAACACTATTCCATTGCCGGTGGGCAACGAGTTCTTTAGTATAAAGTTTTTCTCCGCCAAAACGAACTACTAAAAAGGTCCCATAGAAGAAAACCCACATTAATTCACGGTAACCGCTGTTGCAATCTTTAAACTAAACTAACGGCTGCCAATTGCGAGCAAATGACGACAGCGGCAAGCAGCCAATCAAATTGCAGCAGGGAAACTGAAACGTTGAGCTCGCGCACCAGTGACTTCGTGGGCAAGTGCAATTAAAACGTCACAATTAAATGAATATACCTTTGTGATATAATGACAACAAAACTTGGGTTACATATTTAGAAATGGCATTTTGTATTAACACCAAATAATCCTTATTACACATCATTATTGGCTTTTAATTCTTTTCATTTTCACCCACACACACACACACGTTTGTCATTGTCTGTCTCTGTCTCAGGTGAAACACCTGGAGGATGAGAAGAAAATCCTTGCCACTAAGCTGGACATCCTCAAGGACCAGGGCCACTATGAGGGAAAAGTTGACGACATCGTCAGGCAGGTGAAGAACGAGCTGAAGCAGCAGGTTGACGAATTGCGCCGCGACCAAGACAAACTGAAGGAGGAGCTGCTGCAGAACCAGGAGGAGGTGGACGACACCAAGATGAGGTCAGTACGTCACGGCCACGCTGTTTAGGGTTGCATCAACTTTCAATATGTCCTTATTTGGGTGCAAATGTGTTAATTGAACGGAATTTTCACTGTTTTCCACAGCCGCGAACAAAGTGTAACTCCCGTGAACTTGTTTTCAATTTTTATGCTTTCTATTGGTTTCAGGTTGGAGGAGGAGATAGCAAATAAAGCTGACCTGGAGAATGAGTTTGTCATCAACAAAAAGGTATTTTCATGCTGCATATTCATTCAACCTTTTACAAACAGTGTCATTTTAGAATTGCAGGCACTCGACACATTCATACAGTGAATACATAGTCTGCTTTGTGGAAATGATGTCTGCTCTGTATGCGTCACGTGCAGGTGGCTGATGATGGTCACTTGGAGTCAGTGGACCTGGCTCTGGAGCTGGAGGACCTGTTGGGGAAACTGGACTTCCTCAGGGTCGGCCACGATGAGGTAAATAAGTGGTTTGTTTGTTTTCTCTCTCTCGCTCTCACCATCGCTGTCAAGCGACAACCCGGTTGCCCCAAAGGAGACGTTTTGCAATTGAACTCTATGGTGCCACTGCAGGAACTCAAGGAGCTGGAGTCGCTCGTCCATAATGAGAAGGTGGTCCTCCCCGACGACAGAAACCGGGGTCTGGACATGGACGAGATCGTCGCCGGGTTCGAGGTTCAGTACGCCAACATGACCGCCCGCACCAGGGCCGAAGCCGAGAAGTGGAACCAGAATAAGGTGAGGAGAAGGGAGATTCTTTCTTGAAGTTACCAAGAGACAGAAGTTTCCTAGACATGGCGAAATGTGCCCGTCTCCCCCCTCAGATGGAGGCCCTGGTCTTAACGGCGGGACAGCGTGAGAAGGACTTGCGCGACTTGAAGAGGGAGATCTCGGACTTGGTCCGCATCATCCAGCGGCTCCACGGCGACGCCGAGGCCCTCCAGAGAAAGGTTGGGACCACACAGATGAACACACTGCCGGAGTTCATTTGTCCCCGGGCCGCTGATGTTCTCCGTGTCTTCTGGCAGGAACAGTCCCTGCGGAATGACGTCGTCGTCTTGAGGAATGAAGGGGACGAGAAGCTGGAGAGGGCTCGTGATGACATTGGCCAGCTGCAGGAGGCCCTGCGGCGGGCCAAGGAAGACCTGGGCTTACAGCTGCGCGAGCACCAGGAGCTGATGAACCTGAAGCTGGCCCTGGACATCGAGATCGCCACCTACCGCAAGCTGCTGGAGGGCGAGGAGGAGAGGTATGTGAGGTCACCTGGCTGTTTGTTTCCACCGCGACCGACATCCACGGGACTAATCCACCGTCTCTGCTTCCTCCCCCTGAAGAATGAACTACTTGATGCGCAACGCAGGTGAGAACCGTTTAGTTACTTCCTCCGGATTTGGGGACTTCAAATTACCACAAATTAATTTAATGTAATTGTCTTCTATTCTGCAAATTGATTTGTGACCCCCCTTTGGTCTTCTCATCCAATCTACTCGTGTGCTACTCGCCCGCCTTTGACTGTAAAATAAAATGGGTGAAAGTAGGAAAACTGTAACTGAGGAACAGAAAGACAAGAGTCCACATGGGATTTGATAAATGCAAAATCAAGCCTTCCATCTCGTAAATGCAGATCAACATTCTCATGACTAATTCCTCTAAAATCACGCTAAAATCAAACCTCTCTTCCGCTCAGATTTCTAAAAACAAACAAACCAATCCCAGTGCTTACTTGCATTCAGAAGTCCACCCGCCAGAGAAGAAACAAGCCCGAGACCCCCCCCCCGCTGTCCCGGCGGACCACTCCCTTTTCAAGAAATTGCTGCTGATCCGGGTGCAGGTGGAGAAAGGCCGAGTCGTGTCCGAAAGCTCCCACTACGCTGAAGATTGAGCGTCCGTGTCCATCGCCCCCCTCTGCCTGCAGCACCACAGCAGATCCGCAGAGAAATGTGAAAGAAAAAAATGCAGCAGACCTCCGTTGAGTCATCGTGAAAGTGGCTTTAAATGCAGTCATCATGACTCCATCCCTAAGGCTTGTTGGCAGGTGCGGCATTTTTCCTCGAATGAATGCTTTAAAAACTGGAGACGTTTGTTTGTGTCAAGCTGTGTTTTTAAAAATAAATCTTCTCGTATCTTTGTCTCATGTTCCCGGTGTGTGTTTGTTTCTTTCCGCTTTCTTGCGATTCTTCTCACGTTATCTTTATATCACTAAAGGTTTTCCAAGTGAGGCGAACAATGAAATGAGGAATGTGTGGCTCGGCTTTTCGGTTCTCGTGGAGATAACGTTCATGAGAATCCCAGGAGGCCGGAACCTGCGTGCTGGAGATCTCTTTTCCTTCACGTGCGAATGATCACAAGGAAACCGGAGTCAGCATCAGAGTTTACTGTCAAATACTTAGATTCAAGCACAGTTAATAAATAAAGCGTCACGAAGAACACGTCTGCCCTCTTATTCATTTACATAAACACACAGAGAGTCCAGACACTATGGGAAGTCCTCCAGTGATGTCAACCTTCTCCAGCGACACAGTGTCACCTGACCTGATGATATCTCATCCCTCCTCATTTAATTGGATCAAAGTCTCTTTTTCCACCCACGCACTGTACACTCACTCCTCCCGATTTGGGGAAACAAATTGCACAGCATGTTTTCCGTTATAGATCTTTCGACAAACCCCATCAAACGGTCACGCTGAGAAATTTATTCGATTATTTTTGTGGGCCATGATGAAAATGTAAAGGACCGTTTTATCACTTGTGCCGGTAAAACTTAAGAGAACTAAATTGTGAGGAAACATTGTTTCCTGCAGGTTCATCTTTGCTAAACATTCCCCACTGTTTCCTCCGACCGCCCCCCCCTCCCCCGCCCTTGACCCTTGCACCATCTGTCCCGGGCTCTGCGGAGGAGCGTGCAGGCGGGCTCCGTGTACTGCCTGTTGGCGAGGCCGAGCACCAGCGGCACCACCGCCACGCTGCCGACGCCGGCGCACGACAGCGCGATGTGCGTGGTGGAGCTCCACCTGGTGTCGCTGATCAAGAACGCGATGCACACGTGCATGTAGATGAGCTGCGGCACCCAGCACGCCAGGAAGGTCACCGACACGGCCGCCACGCAGCGCGCGTAGCGCAGGTTCAGCCTGTGCTCGCGGTCCGAGGCCCGGCGGCCCCGCTCCAGCGAGCGATGGAGGCGGCAGATGTCCCTCAGCTGGCCCCGGGTGATCCACAGGACGCGGCCGGTCATGCCGCCGATGGCCAGTATGGCGGGCAGGACCAGCCCGTACACCTCCAGGTAGATGAACGCGTTGGGGAACACCCGCCTGTACGAGCAGCACGCGGTTCGGTTCGGCGGGCAGCTCGAAGGGGCCGTCGCGTTTGGGCCGCTCGCCGTCCAGTTGTTCCAGCCGAAGGCCGGGAGGGAGGCGTACAGCAGCGGCGGCGCCCACACCGCGAGCAGCGCCAGCGGGAAGCTGCGGTGCATCCACAAGTTGCCGTAATGCAAGGGGTCGACGATGCAGATGTAGCGCTCATAGTGCACCATCACCAGGTTGAAAAGGAACGCCAGGAAGAGGAAGTTTGGGAAAAAGTGAGCCACCAGGCAGGAGCCCGAGCTCAACTCCCGGTTCAGGCCCATCAGGGGGATGAAAGGCAGCGCCACGCCGGTGCACAGGTCCGCCACCAGCAGGCTGAGGAAGAGGTAGTTGGGCGTGTTGTGGAGCCGGCGGTTCCAGGCTATGCCCAGGATGATGACCAGGTTGGCCAAGACGATGCAGGTCGACAGCGGCACGGTGATGGCGTAGATGAGCTGCTCCCTGGAGAGCAGAGGGCGGGAGTCGTTGCGGTCCATGGCGGGTCAAGGCACGGCTACCTTGCAGAGGGGGGGCGCGGGGGAGAAGCTGTAGGGAAGAGAAGAGGCGTGAAATGTCAACATCTGGAGAACCTTTCCCGAGGAAATGCCATTGAGGAGAGATGGAAAATGAGATTGGATCTCAGGAAAAGAATGCGGAAACCTCTTGAAGAGAGGTAAACATTTTAGTGGGGATCAAGCAAAGCGGCCTTTCAAACTCCAATCCTCCAAGAGAGAAGCCTTCTTTGTTGAATTAAAGATACTTATATTCCTTAAAATATCACATGCTGTCACCTCTTAAACAAATGTAACGTTTGTTAGCTGACAGCCAGGATTAGAGCATGCGTTTACGGGCCTGAGGACTCACTTACACTCAACCTGGCGTCTGTTTTACGTCCTGGAGGTCACTCGACATGCGTGACCTTCATGGTTGTTGGTTTCAGGTCATTGGATCATCTCACATTGTACAATAAACCATCATTTAACCCTAACCCTTTTATAAACAGACTCTAATGTGTCACGTTATTGTTTGCACTGCAGCTGCTCATGTGCATGACCGCCATCTTACAAATACTTTCGGCAAAATGTCCGCATTTTTAATGTCCACTAACATACAATTGGCTAAAAAGCTCAAAAAAGGGAATTTAAATGGTATTACGGTCCTGTGCAATAGATACAGCCCAAAAAGGCTCTGCAGAAGGTGAACAAATTGGGTTTACTTCCATTGCTGTTATTTCGATAAACCCCGCCCCTTTTTGGCAAAGATACTTATATAACAGAGCTTCTTAACATTAAAATGATTTAAACCAGTAGAAATGTTTCTATTTAAAGTTAATCTCCAGAATTATGTAAAAATACGTTACAAAGAACCACATACTTTTGAAGAATCAAACAAAAAAAACGTTCACCTCTTTCCTGGCGCAGTCCGGTCATGTATTCTTTGGCAAAGTGAAGACGTTTCCTATCCCTCTCCGGATGACCTCCACCCGGTTCCCTCGGCATCTCACACTGATCCCGCCTTCAACACCCCCCCCACACACACACACACACACGCACCAAAGCAGCTTCCCCTCCTTCTTTGTGTAAGAATCACCACACAGCAGCATCAGTGCAAACTGACCAGCAGCCATGCAGCCTCCTCTCTGTGTGCCTTTAAAGGGGAAGTGCACACTGCTGCGTGTGGTGGTCTCACCCCCCTCTCCCCCCCCCCGGGACTGCCGCTCCACGCCCACGGACCGGGAGGATGATGGAGAACGCCGAGGACGTTCCTGGGTAACATCAGCAGGCTTCCCGGGGGCCTCCCACGAGGGTCTGATGGTCGTGACCTTTGGGGAGTTTTTCCTGTGCCGATGTGAGTGTTTCGGGACAGAGGATGTTGCATGTGTACAGACTTGCGATTTTGGGCTATACAAAATAAAATGAATTGAATTGAGGGAGACCTCAGGTAGAGAAGCGAGGGAGCAACGACACAGCTGTTAGTGTCCTTCCCACTGATGCATATTTCCTCCGGCCTCCAAGAGGTTTACAATGTTTAAGCTGTCCCAGCGGGGTAATCATTTTGTTTATCGGCATATTTGGAAGCTGTACAAACATGGCTTTCTTTGAACTTGTGGAAAAAGGGCCCAAAGAAGGGAAATAACACACACACACACACACACGTAGAAAAGAATGATGAAACAAATGCATACAGAAACAACCATAAGCCATCAAAACTCAAACCTTTTGGCAAGATTTTAAAATAATACCCTTTTAATTCATCACATTTGTTTATTTATATTGGCTCTTGTTTAGCTGAGCTGAAGCCAGGCGTTTAAAGAGTTGAGCCCAAAGACTCTCTGGATACTCGAGTCACATTGAAACATTCGTCTCATTTTTTTTTTCTTTTCGAATTACAAACAGAAATCCGAAAGCAACCATTTGTGGATTTTGGAGTCGGCGCAACGAGCTCCGTGCTAATGTTGACTCTCTGGGCCACAAAGGGAATCGTTAATCACCTGCGTATTTGTTTGGTCGTAATTGAGTTTGCCTTCGCGTGTCCCTTCGCTGACCTGAACTTACACGCGCAAACAGTGCGCGGAATCCTCCACCGGGGGGGGGGGGGGGGGGGGTGGGGGGGGGGGTTGTTGGGGGGAGATGGACGAGCCTCCGATAAGGGCTTCAAACAAACACGTTCCAGAGTCTAGAAGACACTACGCAGGGAGGACGGGCTGGACACGAAGCCACAACATCACGCCGGAGCGGGACGGAGCGTCTCCGATCTAATCTGCGTGTTTCGTGGAAACTTCCAGCGCGCGACTTGAGTCATTGACGGCTGTCTCGGGGGCAGATGTGAGCCTCTAAATGAGCTGCTTGAATAAACCGAGGCCCGCGTTAACGCTGTTTGGAATAAGTCATCTAATATCCGGGTGTCTTTTTACTTCCCGAGTGAGCTTTTATAAAAGAGATTTCAATGGGTCCCCCCCCCCCCCCTCCTGCCCACGTGTTTGCCTTGGCACCGGCCTTTCCACGCGCGCATTGTTCGCCATCTGTTTATCCATTGAATAGCCAAGAAGAGGCGGTGATCCTGCTCGCCTTTGTCCTTCGGGGCTCTTGTGACGGACGAGGAAACCATCCGGCGGTCCCTGAACGCCACACGCACGCCAACAGGTGTTATTGCGCAGAAACGCGTGCATTTTGTGCCTCAAAGTGCATCTCACCGAGCATAACCAACACGATGAAAACAGGAAGTCACATGTGCCCTGAGCAGGAGTGATGGCTTTAGTATCCTGATAGTATTTGTGGCAGGCTGAATAAAGCTCTCCATTAAATGATTAGAATCTTAATGTGTTTTTAAAAGAGAGTGTTACGCGTCCAGGCCTCAATAAACCACGGTGCGTCACTATAAATGTGCGTCCGCTTTTTGAATATCCTGCAGCTGATTTACATCTTGTGGTTTTGGGGGAAAACTGCAGACCGACTCCCTACGCCTCCCTCTTCCCGTACCAGTTACAACTGAAGCAAACCACAGCCCCCTGACCCCCTGAATGTGCTCACGTCTAGGGTTCTTAAACTCCAGGAACATTCAAAGTTGGAAACTTTCCTCGGGAATATTCAGGAATTACTGGGAATAAACTGGAAGTTCGGGGGTAATTTCACTGTATTTGCCTTGTCATAAGCAGACATGCATGCAAACACTTTTAAAAGTCACATTTTGGACTTTTTTGTACTACTCACGTCGGATCAAACGGAGTCGTGTTTTTGTACTAAATAGCATCCGTAGGCGCAGACCCTGACCCCTGACCCCTTCGCAACCCTACTCTGTACGCGTCACGTCATCGAGGCCGACCCACACGAGATCATTCTCCCAGCAGGTGATTGATGAGCCATTAGCCGATGAGCTTTCACAGTCCCCCCCCTGATGAAAGTAGATGATTTATTGTGTTGTATTTACACTTGGCAAACTAATTTCAGAATGATGTGTCTGCGAAGTGACGCATATTTCCTGTTAGTGAGTAAACCAGGACGAGATACATCACGGAACGACATATAACCAGAACCAAAATGGATCCACTTCGCTGTCTGTGTTTTATCTGTAAGTAGAAACATTAGAAGAAGGTTCAGAGAAGCAGCTTCGGTTTCTTCAGTTGAGCATCAATTATCTGGAAAAAAAAAATATCTTTTGGATGCTACAATCCCACCAAAGCAGGGGAGCACACATTTTAAAATCCAGAGGAGAGTGTCAGAGGACTAAGAGTCTGACGTCATTAAAGTGTCCGCGACGTCTCCTCCGCTCCCTTTACCGATCGGGTCTTTGGAGGCAGAAGACCTTCGCCTGGTTGTCTCCGGACGCGGTGACGGCGAGGGACGCTTCCCTGAAGGAATAAACGAGTAAACATTAGCCATCGAAAAAAAAAACAGCAAAAAGACCGTCGCTGAAAAAACGACAAGAGACGGACGGAGAGGAAGTGTAGAAGTCCGTTCGTACCGGTTGACGGCGAAGTTGAGGATCTCGGCGGTGTGGCCGCTGTACTCGGACACTATGCCGCCGGACCGGGCGTCCCATAGGCGCAGCACTCCGTCTAAGCAGCACGTGGCCACCACAGAAGAAGACTCTTCCCACTGCAGGCTAACGATGCCGGCCTGGAGGGACGCAGTGAAGTAGAATCAGGGGTTAGGTGTCTTGCTCAGGGACGCTTCGACGTGGCACATGGAGCAGCTAAACAACACTCTACCGCGTGGTACCTCGTGGGCGCACGTGTTCCTCAGGACCTGGGTGGCGAGGTCGTATATGGCCAGAGTCCCGTCCAGGTACGCCACGGCAACGAGAGGCAGGCTGCAGAGGACGAGAGAGACGAAAACGTCAAATAAAACTGCAGCTCAGCTTCACAGGAAACCCATAGCAAATAGCTACGGGACCCGGGGGAGTAAAAGTTCTACTCACATGTTGCAGAATCCCACAGATTCGACAGAGTTGGATTCTTCCGGATCTTTGGAGCCTTTGGCTTTGCCTCCATCCACAGAGAACGCTCCGACCACCTTTGCACACAAACGCAGAGCTTAGAGGCTGATAGAGAACTCTCATGAAGCAGCAATACAACAATGTTCCTTTGTGGGCGCATGGACTCTTTTCGGACACCCACCTTGCCGGTGGCGGTGTTGATGAGTTTGGCCAAACCGTCCACTGAGCCCGTCAGCACCAGAGAGCCGTCCTTGTTACACGCCAGGCAGGTCAGCGCCCCCCGGTGTGCGTCCTGACCTGTCCAACGAGACAAAACCAAACATTTTCAGTAACAGTGATCAGAGTTTTCTGGGTGAAAATTGTTTTAGAAGCAGCTCAGAGTACAGTCTCTTCATTTGGGGTTAAGTGATGTTTACTATTCAGCATCTCTTGACCGCTTTCTCATCATCTAAACAAGGGCCTTCCCCATTGGGGTTGGAGCAGAAGAGTCACAAGTTCACCAGAGAATCACATCCTCCTCGTAAAATGCTTTTATGATGAAATAAAAAAAATGGTCTGATTGTATCTACAATGATTTAGGAATGCTGGTTCTCATCCACACAAAAAAAACCCATCAGGACCAAGCTACATTTTGAGCTCACCTTTAATGACGTGGGCGGCGTTTCCCTGCTTCAAATCCCAGATACGCACCGTTCCATCGTCATAACCCACCACAGCTCGTTTACCTGGGGAGACATTGTCACAACTCAGCATCTCTCACCAGGGCCTCTCCAGCTCATTTGGGTGAGTGAATGTCCCTCACCGTCGGGGAGCACCTTGCCGCTGGTGGCCTGAGAGGCCGAACACTGGAAGGTTTTGCAGTCTCCTGAGGGGATCTTCCACATCCACACGTTGCCGTCGTCCGTGCCCGCCAGCAGCACCGCGGCGCAGGGATGCCACTCCATCCACTGGGGAGGAAGGCAGGCAGAGAGCCTCTAAACAACAGCTACTTTACAGACAGACCATTTCCCACTACTGCCCACTGCAGTTTACTTCTGGTGGCCAAAGAGAAGATCGGTCTCATGTTGTGGGCAAGATTTGTGGAAAGATTTTTTTCCCCACGGTGGACGGACAGACACACGTTGCAGGAGCCTTTTTGTGGATTACACTCTTTTGCCGTTACCTCCAGATCCCCCACTTCGAAGGACCACATCTCCTCTTTGGTTTCTACTTTCCAGACCTTGATCAAGCCGCTCATGTCGCCGCAGGCCACCATGGAGGAGTCGTGGCTGAACACGGCGCACGTCACAGAGTCCTTGTGACCTGTGGAAAGAAAAAAGAAAACAATGGCTTCTGTCCATGCGCCTTGCAGCTGTTATGTGACTGCATGATGCAGGCGTAAAACACGCGGCCTTCGGTCTGCGTCCCACACTCACCGGTGCACTCCAACAGAACTTCTCCGTCGCTCAGCCTCCAAACGTAGGCCTTGTCGTCCTCCCCTCCGGTTACGACCATGCTGTTTGTCACGGGATCCAAACCCACGCAGAACACTGAGCCTGGCCAAAGAAAGGCAGTTTGAGGAGTTCAACCGACCGGGTCCGTCTGCTATCGCAGAGCGTGGAATCGAAGGCGAGGGGTTACCTGTGTGTTTGGAGAAGGTGAGCTCGCTGTCGTCTTGGTCCTCTTCCATCTCGTCCTCGGTTTCCCAGCCTTCGTCATCGTGTCCGTTTCCGGCGTCTTCAAAGTCAACATCCTCCAAGTCATCAGCCAAGTCGTCTTGGTGAGAAAGAAAGAAAATTGCCATTGAGAACAAGCTACGCCTTTTCGGTGGTTGCTGCAGTACAAGGACGTGCATCAATATAAAAACAGGGTGAATAAGAAAAGGTGCATCAACTAAAATAAAGAGTACATACAAAGCAAGAGCAATTAGAGATGATTAAGGAAAATTGAGTTGTGCAGATAGGATAACAGTAATGTGACAAATAACATTAAACACATTGTGATTATAAATGGGGGTCCTCGAATAAAAAAAACAACCCGCAAATCCTGAGCTATTTTTGGTTAAATTTTCCAGGTACCAAAACCAAAGAACCTATCACGACGCAAGTGTGGCCAAAGTAAAATATATTGCCAACAGTGACTCGCAGTAGCGTCTTAAACAGTTTTCAACCAACCGGGACCAGGTTCCATCTCGTTTAGGTCGATGACTTCAATAATTTCTTCATCTCCGTGGAGATCGATGGAATTCTGCTGCGTGTTGTCCATGCTGTTAGCGGGCTGGAAGCTAGCAAAACAAGCGAAAGGTAGTACAGCCACGCGAGTATAGCTAACGTTAGCTGAGCTAACTTTGACTTTTAGCTAACCACTCACAGCAGTTTACGCTGTCGCTAAAAGTCGTCGCAGTCAAGGTTGTGTGAATATAAACATTACAGTTGTTAAATGTCAATTTAACGCTCTCCCCATGTTATGCTCACACGCTGCGACCTGAGACACAAGACGCGTAATGATGACGTATGGACGTTGGCATGAGAACTTTAGTGACCACCAGAGGGCAGTGCAGTGCAAAATGATAATAGTGTTCAGAAAATACTGTTAACATACAGTATCAGAGGAGTTTTACAAAGATGTTTCGACTCCTTGTTGTGTAATTCAGCTTCATTCCCGTTATCATTATTACTAAACTAATGTTTATTTGCATGAAAACATGATATTACAAATCAACTGCTGCTAAACTTCTAAAGCTTCAAAAATGTACTATTTTAAATATATATTGACGTCGATATAACATCAATAATTGTGTTTATAATACTCACTCTTCTGATCAGTTTTCTATAGCGTCGTTGTTAATGCAAGAACCCTACTTCAAATCAGGCTTAGTTTTCTCGATGGGGAACCTTAGTTTGAAGAATGATGAATCAGCGCAATCGAAGCAGAGGTCCGACCTTTTAATTCTCTCGGGTTCCCGCCAGCTACAAACCTGACCTCTGACCTCCCTCAGCAAGGGGAACGGGTAGACAAACGCCTCTTTCTGAGCTGACGTTTGGAGGTCCGCGTGAGCCTGCAGGTAACCACAAGACTGACATTAGTGGCTCCAGTTAAAAAAAAAAAAAATTTTTTAAAAAGGAGCCGCGCTCCCTTCCTTAATCGGCTCCATCAAAAGTTCCCTTGCATGAGATATTTTATGAACACTTAACACAGTTTGTCTTACTAATGTTTTGGGGGTCTTATGTCTCCAGCTCCATGCTGCTGGCAGAGCCCGGCCTGCGGGGCCTAATAACTTTTACTGGCGGGCCGGGGGCCTCCTTTTTGAGCCGCCCCTGGAAAAATACAACCGCCTCAAGATGTGGAAACATCAGAGTGTACATTATTTAGAGTTAGTGAGAGATTTATAAGCTCCGGGGCAAGGTTACGGGCGAACGCTGGAAAGTTAGACGACATTATGTTCCAGGGCGCTTTATTTTGTCCTTTTTGACGTATTTTCATCTCAGTCGGCAGTTTGTCGCTTTAAGTCTTTCTGTTGAGCTGGTTGGACCTCAGAAAACATCTTTTCCTTCGTATCAGCATCTCTTGTGAGGTTTTGGTGAGCTGATTATGATTCCGCATTTGTTTTTGTTTTTTAAATACACCACAACAGCGGCAAATAAGCAAAGTGAATCCAACACCTCTGCTGGGTTCAAACATTCAAAAGGTGAGATAATCAATGTCCTCGTCGAAGGTTTGGCCTCGAATCGTCCCCGCGTGTCTTTTAGCGTGCGCGTTGGGTGGGCTCCGCTGTGCCGTCATCGGGACATCAGGGACCAGGAGGGACCCCGTCAGGAACACATTTCTGGCTTTATCACCCTGGCGAGCTGGTTTATGTCTGAAAAACAGGGCACTCTGTTACTTTATGGTTCACACACATGGAAACACACAGTCGGCCTGACCATGGAGGCGAATCCAGCTCCTTTGTGTGTGTGTGTGTTTGTGTTTTTTCGCACCTTTTACACACACACATGGAAGCACACACAAGCCGTGTCAGTAATAAGGCCCTGGAGCTGTAGCTGTGTGAGAGGTAATGACTCCATGCGGCTCAGCGAGCCTTTGATGGAAACTTTTTAGACCAACTGGCTCGACTCTGCTTGTGTTTTTTTTTTTTGTTGGGAACACAAGACCCGCACCCCCCCACCCCCCCCCCCCCCCCCCCGCCCTGTCGGAGGCCCTGCATGGTCCCGTAGCGCGCCTCCATCGGAGCTTTGCGACGCGGAGGTCCCGCAGCTCGTCTGCACCCTGCGACCGGCTCACGTGCCCCCCCACACACTCCCCCCTCCACAAACCACTAACAGCAGGCCGTGATGAGCGCTCCGCAGCCCGCGTGCGTGTGATGTGTCCGCTGCGGTGGCGGAGCTGCGGTCCGCGCGCACACACGCGCGCCCGCTTGTTGGCTTTCGAGCCAGATGTTGCCCCCCCCCCCCCCCTCTCCCTCCTGCTCCTCTAAAGTATTTTTGGAACATCCATCCCTCGGGATTAGTGTTTTTGGGGCTGTTGTTTTGTTTCTTTCTGCAGAGCCATGCACGGTTCTTTAGTGCAGGAGCTTTTGAAGCCATTAAACATAAGGAGGTGATGGGGAACCCCCCCCCCCCCCCTGCAATATAATTAAAGACACACTCTTTCAGAATATAATGATTGCGTAAATTATTTAACAGTTTGATAGTAATCATTGTTGACGAACATTGCCAAATCAATGGACATTTGAATGAGTTTTAGATTTTATTGGTGTGGTTTATTTTAGGCCTGCTAGCTCCGTCCACCACTTCACAAGCAGATTTAGCTTTCTTTCCCTATTTGGTTTAAAAGTGATGTCCAACATATGATCATTATAACGCTATCGATGTTATGTTTGTTATACAGATAGAGAGGGTCTGCTGACATTCAGGGTTTAGCCCTAAGCAGCTTACTCAAGCACAACATCAGAGATGCCTTCAAGACCAGCCGCCTTACGTAACCGATGCTCCGCATCTCATCCTCGCAACGATAAACCTCTGTTGCTATGGATACGGCTGTCCCAACCGGCCTCCCCTGTGCTCAAAACAGACAGGGGGGACTACACGCTGGGACAAGCTAATAATAATAAGCATTGTTGCAGGCATGTTTATTTGTTTTGCGTCTCTTGACGACAGGCGGTTTACATTGGGCAACAATAAAGGAAGCACAAGGCTTTAAAAATGATTAAACAGGAAGAGGAAACGCTCGACTGCCGTGTATGAATAGGTTGTTAAAAATGTAATGAGTATCCGATTAATGGGGAAAGGATACTAGACAAAACCCGAGCCAAATATTAACAGTTCATCTACATAATTGTAACAATTAATTTTTTTGTGATCCAGTTCAAATGAACACGATTGCCAAATGAAGGGTGTGACTGTGAGCTGCGCGTCAGACCAAAAAAGCTCAAGATCAAATATGCCAACAGATTGTAAACAGTGTACGAACATAAAACGAATATTCCAAGGATATTACAACTGCACTTGACCTTTGACCTCACGGGAGATGAAGGGTTTGAAGCATGATGTTAATTATTCACCTTTGCTCGACTCTCGGCACTGAGGCCGATTAAATGAAGTTCAGCCCTCTGGAGGGTCGGCTCTGTGCATTCAGGACCAGAATCGGATCCAAAATGTGTGAATTCATGCATGAGACGTACCAGCGAGAGATGTAACCTTTGCAGAAGCTGGTTGGCATATTACAATAATCAAGTCAGCCCAAGCAGGCGCTGGGGCCGCAGTAGTGCCTGTGGGTGGCTGCAGAGATGTATATTCAAAAATAAAGTAATGGAAATATAGGCCTATTGCATTAGGGAAAGCAGTGGCGAAGTCGTTTCATGTTGCAACAAGCCAGAATTTATTTATCTTGGCACAACCAGTGGAAATGTTGATTATGGTGCTTCACTTGCTAAAACTTTCCTTCAATATTGATTTTTGATGAATCCATAATCTGCAGTTTTTATTCACACCAAATGTTTTTATGCAGCTTAATAATGACACCATAGTATAAAAAAACGATTATTTATGGTTGGTTATGATATGGTTATTTACACAACTGTAAGTGCCACTATTTTTCTGATAAAGCACACTAATGCTCATGATGGTGTTATTAGATTGCTATATAGTAAACATATAACGTGTGCTATAATGTGTGTAATTGTATGATAGGGACGTTTTTTAATGGATAAAAAGACTCTATGTTGCTATCAAGTTATATTAAAGTCCCCCAAATACCAATATGAATATTATATGCATATTTATACTGTATTATATAGAAAAAAACACAAAAAAACATGAGGATCTATTTTATCTGGCGCATAAAGAAACTCTAACAACGTTGTGTATTCTCATGATACTCAATACATTTGCTTTGTTGTGGACCAAAGACAAGTCGCAAGCAGTTGCAGGCGATGAAACGCATCGTAAAGTTGATCAAAAACAAACAACGGCTGCGTCGCGCCGCCACGGGGACATTCGCCGTGACGGCGGGACACGCCCCGCCGCGACTCTCCTTTCCCCGAGTGGTAATGCCGCTGCTGTCCTCGCGCACAATCACACCGCTAGACGCAGGGGGCGCTCCACGTGACCCACAATCCAGTATGGCGGAATCTGTCAGGAGATGAATTTTCTTGTGCGTCCCCCCCCCTCCACCACCACCACCTCTCCCTAGCTCTCCCCCCACCCTGCGCCGAGAGAGAGAGAGAGAGAGAGAGAGAGAAAGCGAGGGAGCGAGAGAAACCCCAGAGAACAACATGGGAGAGGAATAAAATCCCCAAAGAAGAAGAGCCCTGCGGGACAGATGTCGCGGCGCCTTCCCTTCGTCGGTGAGTCCTCGCGCCGCTTTGATGCGTTTCGGGGATGCGACGCGCGGAAAACCCTTCATCACAACAATGTCCGGCTGAAGTTTCCTCTCTGCTCCTGCGGCGGCGGGCTAACCGGCCGGGAGAAGAGGAGGAGGAGGAGGAGGGAAGGGGGGGGGGTCTTATTATTATTTCTCCTCTTTCGTCTCGTTACTACTTTCTAGTTGGAACATTTTCACACCTTCCCTCTTTTTTTTTTTTTTTTTAGCGTTTCGCTGAGGAGTTGCAGTCGGTTTTATTGCGTCGTAGCGGGCGGGAAGTGTGAAAGTAAGGAAGGAGCGAGGGAACGAGGGAAGGGAGGGAGGGAGGGAGGGGGGGGGGGGGCAGGAGATGTTTATTATGCCGATTGTTGCTGAGCTATTTTTAGTGCACGGGCGAGCCCGCTTTAAACGCAACGTGCGGGGCGCTAACACGCTCCTGGTGCCGCGTGTTATTGGCGAGGAAAAAGTCGTAAAATCAAGGCCCGCGCGAGCGTGTGAACGGCTCGCGGTGGGCGGAGGTAATTCTCTGCATGCGTCAATCTTTCTTTTTTTTTTGTGAATGGGGGCGTACGGGTTGTTTGGAGCTGTTTAGAAAGCAACCATTTAAAGCAGCATATTGTATTATTTCGTTTAAATTGTCAGTAGAGTAAACGGCGTAGATGGTGATTTCTGTTTAGTGAGAGAGTTTCAGTTTAAAGTGCAGGATGACAAGCACATATAGCAGCTAGTCATTATGATAAAGTTATATGCATTTACTTTTTTTTTTTTAAAGCAAACTCCCACCACAACTGTGTGTTTGAACCCATTTTCCATGTCCGTTTATTATTATTATTATTTCTTCACTGTGGGCTCCAGGGCCCGTCTCCCCAGATCTGTCACCCTGCATCAAGTAAGGGACAATGGCACACATGAATGCCCCTCCCGGGCCAGACGAGATGCCCTCGGAGACCCCCCCCCCCCCCATCCCCCCCTGGTGTGTCAGCTACTCTCTGTGACACACACGTTCGACCCCACCCGGCCCTTCCCCGCCTCGCCTCTCCATCACAAAGAGCAAGTGTACTCGCACTGTGCAGTGACCGACTTTTTTTTTTGGGGGGGCACGACAATTTGTCCTGCGGCTGTCTGGACCTCTTGTCTTAAGACCCCACCCCCTTAAACGCTCCCTCCCCTCCCTCCCACATGCATGCATCTGTCCTGCTTTAGAGGACCTCTGAGACCTCCGCGGACGGACAAGGGCGTGAAGATGCACGCCGGCCCCCACCCACTTGGCCCCCCCGGGCCCCTATTACTTGTGACACTGCTGCTCCAGGCCTTCCAAAAAAAGAACAATGATTTATATCCAGGAACACCCAAAAGACCCAAATAGTTACTTACAAAAACAAAAGAGAAGATTTCCAGAACAAATACATGCATCCAAGGTTTCTGCTCTGTAAAGTGTTCCAGGCACCAACGCTGCGGTTCCACCCGTCTTCTGCCGTGAAAGTAATGCATCATACTTTTTCCATGTTTTTTCTTGACGTTGGAGCCAGAAAAGAAACCGTCCGGGACGAGCCATTTATCGCCCGATTGGTTTGCAGGTTTCTTGCAGTATAAGCTCGAGGTCGTATTGAGTTTTCGGCGCCGGTCTTGGATCTGCGCCGTGCCAAATTCCATAATTTGTTAGGTTAAAAAGGAAAAAAATAAATGCTGTGGACGTGTCGATAACAGCAAGTTGTGAGTTCAATTCATCGTTGGTGTTGCTGAAAGATCAATACTGTGCGTTATGTACAGAAACGCGCCACCACCTGTAAACGGCTCTTTATTCTTTTATTCTCTCCCGACAGGTTGCTAGACAACAAGCCGGCTCTTTGATTGGAGCCGAGTCAGAAGCCTCATGAGGGATTGGCTGCTGCCGCTGGACGTTTGCTTCCTTTTTCCGGCCTCGAAGGACTTTCGACGGACCGGAAACGGCGTCTGATCGACCCGATCTCACACACACACACATGTGGACGTCTGCAGCTTCCCGTTTGGCCTAAATCACGCCCGCTCCTGCAAACGCCCGGGCCACCGGTGAGCGATGACGTCACAGAGCCACCAAGGTAAGATCCGACTCGCTGCGTCGATCTTCTCGAGTCCCGGGCCTGTCCGCGCCAGTCCGTCTTTTTTTGTTTTGTTTCAAGGGGCGGGAATTAAAACGTTTGACTTCGCTTTTGTCGAGCCAGTGACACACAAAGTCACAAAACCAACAATCCAACTGAACGGCTTTTGTTTCGGGTGTTTTTTTTTTAAATCCAATGTGTTCACAAGAGGTTCCCCCGCCCACGTCACCGAAGATGCTCGGACTGTCTGGGACGCCTCCGCCTCGGTGAACTGACGTAAACGCGGGTCGCTTTTTTTACAACAGCGAATTCGTGTCAAAGCTCATTCAACCGTACAATTTAAAAACACACACACACACACGCGGACGAGTAGCAGAGGGTCGGACTGTCAACCCAGACGTGTTTCAGATTGTCAGGTTATGAGACTTGGATTATATTAGATGTGTTCATTCCTGTTCTGGGGAATTAATTCCTCATTTAAAAGCCCAGCGGGTTAAGGATCAGCTAATCATCCTTTTATTAAACCCCTCTTTACTTTCCACGACAGTTTCACGTCAGGGACACACACAGAAAGTGCACAAATACCAGATGCTGTTTTAAAATCTGCAAGATTACGCTGAAAATAAATCACGTTTAGCGCTTGATTTAAAAGTGGCAGAGAGGCAGGGACTTTGTAGACAGCTTTTTTTTTCTCCCCTTTTGCGCTTACTGCCGCGTGGGGAGTAATGAGACTTCAGCTCCTTGATTCGGGAAATCTCCCCGCTGCCACGTTGATATACGCCAACAATTAGATCTTGAGTGCAGACCGGCTCGCGGCTCGCTCCAAAAACGCAATAAAGCATTTTAATCTGCCTTCCCCCGGCCGTTGATTGGCTCGATTCAATATGAATGAGCTGCGGGGAGGGAGAGGACGGGTCCATAACGGAGCTCATCAAGAGAGTGTACTCCCTCCTCTTTGACACCCAATCAAAGCTGCGCCCAGGAGCTCGCCCTTTCAGCGCGCTGATGAATTATTCCGCGAGCAGATGGCAGACGCAAAGGGTTCAGCGCGGTCGCCGTGGCACCCGATAATGTCGCCCGTGTTTACTTTGTACACCTGGGAGTGTGTGCACTATAAATACCCCCGCCAGAGGTAACCTGCGGGAGCAGCGACCTCGTTCGTCTCCCCCCCCCCCCCCTCTCCGCTGGGACATCTGAGTGCAGGCGAGAGGACGTCCCGCACTTTGGTGTCCCTCGCTGACGCGCCCCCCCCCCCGTGGGGCCCCCATCTCATTACGCCCTTAAATCGGCCTGGGATTAGCGCGCGGCTCACCAGGTATCGCTGGACGACCCGCTGTGGGCCCCTTTGCACCTTCACTCGTCTCCTCCACCCACGGGCGTTGATCGGCAACATCAAGGATCAACGCACGTTCTTCGGGTTGATACACGCCATTCAGAAGATGGTCCTCGAGGCTTTAAACACCTGAGAATAAATGGCATTTAGCGTTTTGTTTTAAAGAATAGCCTAAATAGTAGTAGCAGCAGAGGAAAAGATATCCGGAATTTCTGTCCCTATCCCAAAACAATGGATCCTACATTTCCCACAATGCAACACGATGTTCACCTGCTCATACATTCTATCAATCAATAATGATTCTTATTTTCAAAAAGTGTCAAAACAGACACCTCCGTTGTTATTTCCTTATTTTCTTACCTCCCTCTGGTCTGGCTGATGGAGCAGATTAGCTCCTGTCAAAACATCACTAGATCGAGCCCCCCTCCCCCCCTCCCCCAGACCCACAACCCGCCTCTCACCACAGAACCAGAATAGCCGCCATGTTCTGCGAGTCCGGGGGAAAGGACTGGTACCAGCAGCTGCTGGACCGCCTCGGTCCTCGGGGCGCCGCCAAGTGGGGGCGTGGAATCGAGGTGTTGTTTCTCTTCCTTGAATGACAGCTTAGAGACACACTTGTTGGATGAAAAATGTGAAACGGAGAAAGAAAAAAAAGTGCAACACTGTGGCCTCTCTGCGCTTTTCTTGTGATATTTTCAGGAGTGCGAATGAGCAGTTTGTTCCACTTTCGTTGACTTCAGTTTGATTCATCTGCTATAAAAGGATGAAGATGGGAGGAAATTTGCCCCTCAGGGTTTTCCTGCTGATCACCTGTGGAATTGAGCTTTTTCTAACGAGTTCCATCAAACCATTTCACACCATTTGTGGTGTAAAGCTGCCAATTTGTCTTCGTCCTGAGGTTTCTGTGCACTTATTTTCAATGGTGTACTCGACCTCAAAGCATATTCCTCTGTGTGTGTGTGTGTGTGTGTCTATGTGTGTGTGTGCGTGTGTGTGTCTGTGTGTGTCTGTGTGTGCCCCGCTTGCTTCTGTGCTGTTTTTCCTAATCTGTAAATGAGCTTACCAGCACGCACGCTTTTGATCCAGGACTCATTTTCTCTATTACAGCGGCAGCAGGATTTTTAGATTAAACATTTACCACAATGCTCCGCCCAGCAAAGTGAAACGTAAAAAAAAAAAAAAAACCTTTGTTGTGTTTTTATGTCCCCGAACAAAAGGGGGTCACGACCCTGGCGCCGCGTCAGGCCGATAAGCGGAGCCGATACGGCACCAGCTCACACTGATAAAAAGGCAGAAACAGGACAATCAACTCGAAAAAGCCTCAGTCCCCCAAAAAAAAGCACACCTAAATCTTCGCACCTGTCGGTCCACGAGCCTCGGTATCGATATCGGGTATCGGGTGCCGCAGGGCGCCGCCGGCGGGTCACTGACTGATGCTGGCATTCAGAAGTGCACCGTCCAACCGAGGAGAGTCGTTTACCACCGGAGCGAGAACTGAGTCATGAGTCTTCCACACACACACACACACACACGCTGATACACACTGCATGCAGTTATTAATGAATGAGCGCGTTGAACTTTAAATTGTTCTATGCAAATGTGTCAAATCTGCCCGTTCCACCAACCACTTTCCAAAGCAGTCATGCAGCAGGTTTTGAACTCCACAGATCACATTTCTGTTGCTTTGTTGTGCAGCGCGTGGGCGGGAGAGGCCTTTTATGGCTTTTATGACACGTCACTCTGTTCCTCGAAGGCTCGGCGATTTCGAAAGTTGAAAGCAAGCTGCATGGTTTGATGCAGCCTTTAGATAGGACGCGAAACGTGAGGGAGAGATGAAGTAAACAGGAAGGAGTGAGGTTTAGGAGATAATGTCACAATGTGTTTTATTGTGAAGGGACATTGATCTGAAAACACTCCTGAAATAAGAAAAAAAAAGAGCTGTAGCTAGACAGTTTTATGTCATCCCCCACGTGACCTCAACATGCGCTCCTTTTTATTTAAAACATGTTTTCGGTCAGCGACCTCTCGGTGGCTTCGGCTCGTCGCTGTGAAACCGGAACCCGCCGCGCCGCCGCTGCTTTGGCGTCGGGAAGCACTCACGGGTTATTCCTTTTTAAGTGTTTCCGTGCTCGCAAAACCCACCTCTCAGCAATGGGGTGGTGGTGGTGGTGGTGGGGGGGGGGGGCATAGATGCTAAATGCTGTGAACAGACCAAAAGCTTCATTATTTTCGTAATCCGACTAACTCGGCCCCTTTGTTTGGTAAGCAGCGCAGCGCAGTGCGGACCTCCGGACGCCTATAAATCCATATTGTGGATTTCCTTCTTATTACACCTGCCGGGTTCCATTAACGGTGCGGCAGTGGCGCCCAGATGGGAGCAGACTGGCGAGCGGGGGCACCGCTGCCTGGTGGTAGCAAAGTGAATGAGACACACTTTCCCGTCCCCCAGGATGACAGAAGTGTCCTTGAGCAAGACGCAGGCCTCGCCGGTCCAGAAGTTAGGCGAGGGGGGAGGGGGGGCTTGACCTTCTCAAAAGAAGCGGTTGCCGTTAGAGACAAGAACACACAAGGCCACAGGGCACAATGGTCCGACCATTCATCCTCTTTCATCCTCTTACTCGAACGTTATGCTGCCTGAATCCCGGGGGGGAGGGGCTGGAAGGGGTTAAACGTTTTCACTTCAATAAAGAGGGCCCTATCCCTGCGTCTATTTTTAGAAACACACACACACACACACACACACACACACGCACGATGGAAGCGAGCGCGCACGACAGGCGAACAAACATGTCAGCCATGACATCCGGGCCCCCGCGTGGACGCTCCTCTTCACGACTGAGCGCTTTGTTTCCGAGCAGACGACGGGCTGATGCTCGGGCCTCGTCCGGGGGGGGGGAATCCCGGCCATATTGTCCCGTTTGCCTACCGTCGTCCACTCGTGTGTTTTTCCCCACACACACACACTTTTTTTGGGGTTCTCTCCTGGTGGCAGATTGCAAAGCGCCGCCGCCCGCTGCCAGCCAGACAGTTCGCCGGCCCTTCCATGTGCCACCAAGTTGGCTGAACATGACAAACCGTCCCAGAACAAACCCGCCGAGGGAGGAGGGCGGGGGGGGGGTGGCGGCTCTTCTTGTGCAACCAGCGACCCCCTACATGCACAAGCTCTGCTTTGTCCTTGTGCAAATAGAGCACAGCACTGATCCCGCCACACCCATCCCCCCCCTCCAAACAACAAGCGGCCAATCGCGGCCCGCAGCCATCGGCCTGGGCTCTATTTTTAATTGGTGTTGGGACAGAGGCAGCGGAGAGGGAACATGAGCTAATGAAAAGGACGGGACGCGTCTTTTGTCCCCTCGCCTTTTGTCTGGTGCCGGGCCGGGGAAACGGGATACACCGTGTTCTGCCAGCGAGCCGTCAGCGGCGATTAGGGTTTACACACGCCCCCCCCCCCCCCCCCCCCCCCCCCTCGCAGCACTCTGCCTGCCTTTTTGACGCGGCGCGCCACGCTGCTCAAGCGCCAAGGTCCCTCAAATGAAGAGGGCGCACCTGTTGAGTAGTAGCTGCGGAGCATCCTGCGGGTGCTGTTCTTTGTGAGGCATTAGGCCCGGGACGCCATCGAGAAGCGGCCCTCGTGCAAGTCATCAACTGAATCGATGAAGAGCATTCTGCGTATGTCAAAGGTGTTCCTTGCGGTCGATCCCAGAATGCACTGGGCCCAAACAGCTGGTTAGGGACAGAGATCCCTGCTTCCAACATGGCCGTCCTGGCTTCACTGAGGTTGAAGGTGAGCAAAGCAGAGCATCTGCTAATAAATAAATCAAACAAATCCTCATCCAGGGTCATATTAGATTCATGAATCTGAACTGCAGTCAATAGCTCTTTGTGATTCACTTCTAGCTCCAACAACTCTCCCCAATGGGTCACTGACCTCATGACTTTAATGTGTTCTGGACGTACCACATTCACCCCCCCCGCCCCCCCTCCTCTCCCTGTCTAATTACCAATTCCCAACTCATTTGTGATTTTATGTCACACAAAGCAGCACTGGCACTCCACGCCAAGTTGAATTACCCGAGTCTCCCGGCGTGACACGAGGGACACAAGCTTTTAGGCTCCATTGTCTCCCGAGTGTTTCGTGAGACGCAAACTGTTGGGGCCCCACACAGGGGTCACCCATACTCTTTCATCAGGGGCCGTGACGTCAGACGGTGCTTTGGAGGAGGAGGGGGGGGGGCTCTTCAAGGAGAGGCGCGTTTGATTAATCGTGTTGTCCCCGTCGCGTTCACCTTGCTCACTGGAGTCACCCTGGACGAAGCAGCCAGACACGGGGAGTGCCCTGAATGTAATGAGGCCGCGGCCTCCTGCCTCCCTTTTCTCCCCCTTTGTAAACAAACAAGACAACAACGCCACAGAGGCAGGACGGGACACACACCTCGCTCTCTCCCGCACGACAAAGGCCCCCCCCCCCCCCCCCCCCGTCCTCGGCGTGTCACAAAACGGCGTTCGTCAAGGCAGCAGACGGAGAGCGCCGCCATGTAGCGCGGCGCCGCTGCGTCCCGAGCGAAAAAAAACACGCTCTTTCCACGCGCGGCCGCTCGGGCCCGACCGACCGACTCCCCGCCCGAGGGGGGGGGGGGGGGGAGGCTATTTATAGCTCCCCGATGCTCGCCCAGCGGGACCGGAGATGAGAGGAGGATGGAGGGAGGGGAGAGGAGGGAGGACAGGAGGAGGAGGAGGAGGAGGAAGGGGGGGGGGCTGCTGGGTAACTAGGCTACATTTCAGATTGATGGAACCAGTTTCAAAGGTATAAGGAATTTTCCCCCGCGAATTTCCCTGAGTGTTTGCCATGCGCCTCGGCCCCCCCCCGGTTTGTGTGTGTGTGTGTGTGTGTGTTTGTAACACACCTGCGCTGCCTCTCCGTGCGCCTCTGGTTTCCGCCATGGGGCCCGGACTGTAACCCTATACGCTATTTATCCAACTAACCGCAGACAGAGACGCCCCCGCCCCCCCCAGTTCACCACAATCAAAGTCGAAGATGTAAAGCTTTTGGTTTCGTGCAAAACGCAGCGTAGAGTTACTCCCAAAAGCCACAGGTGTCCTCTCACATTTACATGGCGAGATCCGGCAGCGCGTGCTTCCCATTTGAATCGACTCGTCTCGAGGTGTCGGCTTGCATCGGCGTGTTGGTTTTGAGGGAGGCGGCGACGTTGCGGCGGCGTCACCAACCCGACTTTTTTTTTTTTTTTTTTTTCAACATTCGATTGGGAGACTCGCGTGTCGCCACGAGGCCCCACATGTGACCCGTCTGGCTTTAAGGCTGGTTGTTTGTTTTTCTCTGTTATCACACGTCAGCCGGTAAAAACCTGGCAGCTACCGACAGGGAGGATTGAGGGGAGTAAAAGTGCGTCCACACCCGGGTCCTCAAGAGGGGGGGGGGGGGGGGCGGCCGCAGCCATTCATGCAAGGTGGTGTGAGACCAACGCACGCACATAATGATAAACATAGAACGACGCATCCTACGGACCCCTGGCTAATTAATTGTGTTTGTGTGTGTGTGTGTGTGTGTGTGTGTCTGGTCCAGAGAGAATTCCAGAAATAGACGCTTGCCTGTTTTCCTCCGAAGGGATTTTACACCGGTTTTCATCTCCCATCCAAAGGAATAATTGCATGTTTGATGTCTTTCAGCCTCGTGCTCAGCATAATTATATATATATATTATCTGTATATATATATATATATATAGAAACATCTATATATCCACATGGATGAGGTGCTTATGATTTCTAAAAATACACACACACACACACACATGTAGAGAGTGCGTGTGTCAGTAGATCGGTGTGCAGACGAGATGCATGTTAATTACAACCCCACCGCCACCCCCCTCCTCCCCCTTTTGGCCCTTTTTGTTGTTTTTCCTCCGTCGCTTCATCCTCATCACCTCCCCTCTCCTCTCTCTCCCCCCTCCTTACCTCTCCTCCCCCTCTCCTCCTCCATCCAACACCCTTCTCTGTCGCTGCTTTTTATAGCCATGTCTTCCCAGGGCTCAGCAGCTACAAAAGCCTTTTCATGTTGCCACTATGATTACAGCCTACACACACACACACACACACACACACACACACATGCACAAAAACACCGGAGAGAGGCAACAGCAGTGTGTCTTTGTGTCTGCATGTGTGTGCGTTCTCCGCATGTGCCGTTATACACAAAAGGGTGAGCTATTTTTACCACGCTCTCCCCCCCCCCCCCTCCTACTCTCCACAGCCCTCCCCTCCGTCCCTCCCCTTCATCCCTCTCTGCTGACGCTGCCAGCCACATTTGCTATGCAGAGCACAGGCGGTGTCAGTCGAGCCGCGCCGTCCTTCCTCTCGCAGGCGAGCGCGCGGGGAGCCGATGCTCGCCCATCCCTCTGACTCCGGGCTTCTTTCACGCCGCCTCGCAGCTCGCTCCTCTATCCACCCCCCCCCCCACCACCCACACACACACACACACACACACTACCCCCCCTTTCCCGCTGGTCATGCACCGGGCAGCTGCTCGGGCGGCGGTAGCCGCGGCGCGGTACGTGCCGGCAGCGTTGCAGATGACCTGAAGCCCGCCTTTCCCGCCCCCCACCCCCCACCCCCCCCCCCCCGGACCGTCCGCATCCATCAGACGCGGCGGGTCGCTGGAAGCTCGTCTCAATGCTGCGGACCATATTTGAAGCGGAGTGTGCTCTCTCTCCCGCAGAGGGGATCCTGGGGAAGGAGCAGCCGCTGGAGGTTCTCAAGACGTCGGCGCTCAACCACATCCCAACAGGTTGGTCTGTGTGTGTGTGTGTGTGTGTGTGCGTGTGTGTGTAGCCCACGCTACGTGATTTCACTATTAACCACGTCCTGTGCAACTTTGCATGCATCCGCGCTGCTCCCGGAATCCCGATTTCCTTTCGCTCTCAGGTGTCTGAATGCCACCTGTGACATTGAGGGACGCGGGTCACCTGGCGGGCGGCTGGTTTGAATGAGTCCCGTACGCTCTGTTTATGCAGTGCCATTTTGTTGAATGGAAAGCGCCTGAATGGGAAAGTGTCTGTCGAACGCCTCAGGAGGACTGGCGGCCAAAAATATATATACGACAAAAACAAGTCAAGTGTGAAAATCCCGCCGTTTCCCCCCCCCCCCCCCCCCCCGAGGCAGGAGACGAGACAGTCCCAAAACAAATCACAGCGTCCTTTCATTTTTAGAGCATGTGGGCTAAATGGTATGTGAAAAGGAAAAATGGGTGAAAAGAGGCTTCTCTCTTGGAACCCCCCCCCCCCCCCCCCGTCAGCTGCAGGCGTCCTGTCTTCTTTGCGAGGACACAACGTCACAAAGGGTCCCTGTGTGTTCACCACAAGAGAAGATGAGTGCAAGGTGACATATGCATGATGTATTATCAGACTCTATGGCGAGGATGCTGCTTCGATCGGCCACCACAGAAATAATAATCGTCTCCCCTGCTTCTCCTCTCCCCCCCCCCCCCCCCTTCCCGCCCCATTCAAAAAAAACGTACAAGTGTGATTCATGATTTACTCCCCGTGCTGCGCTTTTTTTTGTTTGTTTGTTTGTTTGTTTGTTTGTGATGCCGTCGCAGTCAGCTTGCTTTGGAAGAACCACTAAATAACGACTTGTTCCTCGCAGTGACCCAGAAGCACCTCTCCCTCTCACCCCAACCCCCCCCCCCCCCCCCCCAGGAGCCTTGCACGCTCCCTCGTGTTGTTGGCGGGGGGGGGGGAGGTTTATGTTCCACGCGCCTGCAGCTCGGCTGATGAAATATTGAAATTCACTGAGTGACTTCATCAGATATTCTCAAAATCTGTTGTCTTGGATACAGAGCTGGGGGGACGGTTGGGGAGGGTGGTGGGGGGGGTGTGTAACTGGAGAAGTTTAAAAATAGAAACAGGCCCCATTTTAGCTGTTTCTGTTTCTGTGATAGCATTGACTATTAGTTTTTGAAGGGGTCGCCATCGCTCGTGCAAACGAAAGCATGTTCAGCGCAAACACTCACAGGCTCGGGCGTGTTCCCGCACGTCCACCCGCCTCCTCCTCCCCCCCCCAGGCCCCGCCCCCCCACCACGCTACGGCAACGCCGACCGCCCCGCCCCGGCCCCGACGTCACCGAGGCCCTGCGGGCGAGTCGCAGCTTGCCTCCTCGGCAGAAGGAGACTCGCCGCACCTCTGCGCGTCTCCCCCCCGCCCCCCCCCCCCCTCTCTGTCACACCCTCCGCCCTCCTCTCCCCAACCTGTCCAGCTCAAGAGCTCCGGCCTCCACAGCGGGATCGTCGTCTCCGAGAGTTTGCACGGAGCGGGAGGGTCGGCGGGAGAAAGTAGCGCAGTACCGGATCAGTGAGCCGTCCGCAGCTCTCCCCCCCCCCCCCCCCCCCATCAACAGATGGGCTACTTGTTGCGTCTCATCCGGGCCTGCTGCTAAATTCACTGTGAAACCCTGTGTGGCGCATGTGCTCTTTCATTGTCGTCTCTTTGGGAAAAAGGAAAAAAGAGGAGCTCCACAGCTCGCCTCAGTGTGACGCCCGGGCCTCTGCATTGTTTGGTAAAAATAGCCACCGGAGGACCATCCAGAAGGACCGTGATCTGCTGGGGGGGGACGAAGCCGCTGTGAGCGAGTTCAAGGGGTAAAGGTTCAGCCGAAGGAAGGGGGGGGGGGGAAAGAGAGAGCGGGACAGCAGAGACAGACGGAGACAAAGTTCCTCTCAAGCAGGTGTCGCTCCAGGTGAGCTCTGAGCTCGGCTGGTTGAGTGAACTTTGCTTTTCGTCCCTTGTTTTGTTTTTTTGACTCATTGACTCATTTCGGAATTATATTCTTGATTACTTTATCAATTGTTTGGTCAAGAGATAGTTGAAAAAATTAATTTATCTGTTATTCTCTCTTTAGTTTTCTTTTTTATATTTGCAGCTGCAAGTAAACATGAAGTTTGTCTTAGAAAGGTTGGTTTTTCATTTTATTTTTACGCATAAAATTAGATAACATAAATAAAACGTTAGAGGACAGAAAAGAAACTGATGAACATTAATCAGCTAAAACAATAAAAAAAGATATCAAGAATGCGAATGATTAAAAGCATTCAAACAATAATGAGACAGGACTGAAGCAGCAACATTAAAGTGTTAAAAAACAATAACAAACGATTAGCCAGCACTAATACCCTAATCTTTTTTTATGATCCTCCATCTTGTGGTTTTATTTGTTTGGGAAAATGATGGCAAACTGCAGGCCAGGAATTTGAGCACTGTGTATTAAAACCACATGGTTATTATTGGGGGGTTTGGAGAGGGGGGGGCAGGGCAAAGGATACGTGCAGCGTAACTGGATGCCTCCTAGGAGAAGGGCGCAGGAGATGTTTGATGCGCTTCAACCGGCGTGAAGGATTTTCCGTTCCCTTAGAAGCTGGGAAAGAGACAGTGCTGCCGTGTGTGTGGGTGTGGGTGTGTGTGCGTGCGTGTGTGTGTGTGTGCGTGTGTCTCTGCCTGTGTGTGTCTTTGAGACGTTGGTTCCTGGAAAAGCAGAGGGCTGCAGAATAAACAGGCTGCATGCCTCAGACTGCCCTGTGATGTCACCACTCGGCAAGCGAGAAACGGGAGGGTGCGGGGGGTAGGAGGAGGAGGAGGAGGAGGAGGCGGAAGAGGAAGAAGGGGAGAGAGAGAGAGAGAGAGAGACGCCCATCGGGTTTAACGGGAGAGCGGACGGACGAGGAGCAAATAGTGACGGAGGCGAAGAGCGAGAGGAGAAGTCAGATGAGCTGAAGGGAGAGCTGTCATTCGCTGCAACCCACTGAAGGAGGTGCAGCGATAAGGACGAGAGAGGAGGCTGCAGAGAGGAGGAGGAGGAGGAGGAGTGGAGCACTGATGGGTACGTGTTAACGGCCCGTTCCTTTCTGCAACTCCCTCTTTTTGTGTGGCGAGCAATTAAGCGGCGCCGCATGAGCAGCGTTTGTTCGAGGCTGTTTTTTTGTTGTGCCGTGGACCCGATGCCCGAAGAGGAACATTTTGTACGGGGACAGCGTGTATGAGTTATGGATGTGAATGAGCCAAGATTGGAAACCTCTGACAAGTGCAGCTTTCTGTCACCCCCCCTTCCTCCCTCCCTCTCTTTCCTTCTGTCGTTCCTTCCTTTCTCCTTCCACTCGGCCGTTAAACGTTGGGGCTTCCTCTTGTCCATCCGGCTGGTCCCGGTGCTCGTTCGCCTCAATGCGCAGCCCCCCCCCCCCCCACCCCCCTAGATTGACTCCTTGGCGGGCTTCTCTCGGGCTGCAGAGTGACTCAGGCACAAAAAAGGGGCGTTTTCTGTCATTTGGATCATCATTTCAGGTCCGACCGTCCGAACTACGTCATGGGATGAGGGGGCAATTCCCGGGCCGTGGGAGTCTGTCCTAATGAGCTGTGCTCTGAAGCATGGGAGGGGGAGGGGGGGGGGAGTGCAGGAAGGTATCTTATGAGGAGGGGGGGATGTCAAACCTCACATCCCGCGGGTTAAAACGGAGACTGCTGGCTCACATGTTGTTGTCATCCCCCACATGACCGCAGCGTGGGGGGGTGGGTGTGGGTTGGGGGGGTGCTGGAGTTTTACAGTTTCTCCGCAGCGAGCAGGTTCCGTCTCATGTAGGATGAGAACAGATGTCAATAAAAAGTCTACTTCGGTCCGCCTCGTCGCGATTGAGTTCAAGTGCGACTCGCTGCAAGTGTGTGTGTGTGTCCCTTCATGTGTGCTTTTTATAAGCCATTAAGTGCGTGTTTGCCTCTGTATTAGCACAAGATTCCAGGCAAGTATCTCTGGCTCTCGCCGCGCTCTCTGCAAACAGGTAAGTAAATAATCAGCCAATCGACTCCTATTTGTTCGTGGTTAGTTGCGAGGAAGCCGCGTGATTGGAGGGCTTCCTGTGCAGCGATTGGTGGGCGGCTGTCAATGGCCTCCTTGTCGGCCTGAGTCGAATCCGCGTGTTTTTCCCCTTTCGTTGCTACTGATGCTGTATTTACTCCCATAAGAAGATCATGTCGTCGTCTCTCTGGTCGGAGAGGTCAGAGGTCAGGGTGGGCTTTTAGAGAAAACACTGTGCCGTCACTCAAAAATAGGAGACGGTTCGATCACCCTCTGTCCGTCTCCCTCTCCCCTTCGCAGTGGACATCAACTCGGCGCTTCCCCTGCGTCTCCCTCCAGCCGCCATCCCCATGGACCTGCGTGTGGACCAGCACCATCAGCACCACCACCACCACCATCAGCACCACCAGCAGCAGCAGCAGCAGCAGCAGGTGTCCTCACCCTCCCCGACCGGTCAGCAGTCGCCGGGGCTGGTGGGGGGCGCGTGCCAGGCGGGCGGGGCCGTGCGCGAGCAGCAGCTGCAGCAGGAGCTGCTGACCCTGAAGCAGAAGCAGCAGATCCAGCGGCAGATCCTCATCGCCGAGTTCCAGCGGCAGCACGAGCAGCTGTCCCGGCAGCACGAGGTGCAGCTGCAAGAGCACATCAAGGTACCTCCTGCACGGGTCTTTCCTTTCTATCGCCGCACGCCTCCTCCGAGGCTCAGTGGTGACATCATTTGACCTTTTATTTCTAAGGAAAATGGCAGCATCCATCGCTGGCGCTGGAGACCAACAGCAGCCGACGACACGTGTGATTAAATTAGCACGAAGGAGCGAGTGGACCCATTTCAATCGTCACTAGACGAAGCCAGAGAGCGAGGAGGAGGAGGCGGCGTGTGAACGTGGTGCCGTGTGACACGTCTCTTTGAATGTACGCGGCCGGGGGGGGGGGAGCAGGCAGGGGGGGTGGCGGCAGTCGCTTTTCACGACAAGGTGGGACTTCCCGTCGGTGACCTGGAAATCCAGAGCGGATGTAGATCAGCACGCCCACGCGGCGACGCTCCGTCACAACGGGGCCATCGGGGGGGGGGGACCCCCGGGAACCCCCGAGAGGCTTTGACGCTGTGTAGAAATATGACACCGCAGGACGATTAGAATGCCGTGTGTTTTACTTCTTTTATTTCTTTTCTCGCTGTTTTCATTCTTTCTTCTTTTCCATCCGTACTGACTTGTTTCTTTGCTTCCTTCCTTTCCTTTCCTGTTCCTTTCAACTTTCTCCTACTTCCTTTCTTTCTCTACCTTCAATATTTTTTTTTCTTACTGCCCTACTTCCTGTCCTTCCTTTTCCATCCCCTCCCTTCTCTCTTCCTTACTGTTTTTCTGGATTCTTTCTTGTCTCTTTTCCTCTCTTCCTCTCCAATTGATTTACGTATTTTCCCTGTTTCCTTCCCTGCCTGCTCTTCCTCATGTCTCCATTTCCACTTCCCCTCTCTTCCTCGACCGTCCTTAATTTCACCCTCTCTACCTAATGACGAATCCCTCCGCGGATGCTTCAGGCACATTTATTGGCCTGCGGTATCCACAGCCTTTTGGCCACGCTGTCCGAAGGCCCTTCCCGCCCGCGGTGGGGCGGCGGGCCGCTGACGCACGCGGCCGCAGCACGGGGGCCCGGGCCTCAATCGGCCCCATTCACGGCCCCTGTGGACACACACGGGGGCATTAAAACATACACGTCCTCTCAAACGGCGCAGATACTCACACACACCCTCGCTAAAGTGTGTGCAAACACGCGCGTTTCTCGCGTGTCGACGACAGGGAAGCCTCATGAAGCGAGAGCTATCATGAAGCTCTTTGCAGTGTTAGTCATCCGTGTGTACTCCTCTGGTCTGCTGAGCCACAGGGGTTTTGTGTGTGTGTGCGTGTGGGCGGCGGAGGTTACTTTGAACGCCCCTCAATCCCCCAACGTCGATCGAAAAAGACAACAAAAACAAAACGGGGGGGGGGGGCTCCGCACTAGACGGCGATGTGCTTTTTCTCACTCGTCCCCTGCAGCCTCCGGTCTCTCTACATGTGACTCGGCCCGTCGACGTTAGCGCGTGCAGACAGATGCCCCTTTATTGTATATTGCAGAGGCATTACAGAATAATTGGGACTGTTGATTCAGCGCCTTGAGTCAAAGAAATGGATCGCGGCGGAGAAAGCAGCTTTGGTTTTGCATTAGCAGCATTTAATAGACGCACAATGGCTCATTCGAGGACACTCCAGGGACACAGAGACGGGCGTCTGAACACATTCAGGCTTTGATGCAGATTTGTATTGTGACCTTTTTTACGGGACGAATTCAGTCAGTTTAAAGGCCTGAGATTGATTAGCCGATGCTCTCCTCTGTTTCTGCTGGAGTGACGAGGAAGTGAGCAGATTGGATTTTGTGTCTGGTCCACAGTTAAATTGTTTTTGTTTATTTAAAGGCTCACGCTCGAGGCCCGAGGTTTTTATAGATTTGCAACAGATTTCATTTCATTGCCTCAAACAGCTGTCAGCCTTAATTATCTCAGATGGCAACTTATCGGGAGTGGAATTTGAATTGGCGTTTAAAGAGGAGAAAGTCATGAACGAACTACATTTAGATTAGAAAACCAGAAGTCATCTCCATGAAGGGATCGTATCTTGCGGCCGAAGTGTCTCCTGTTGTGCAGAGTTTGCGACAAAAAGTTTGAGCGCATCGCCGGAGGTTCGGAGACATTCATTCTCTGGTGTTTCTTCCCGCAGCAACAACAAGAGCTCCTGGCACTGAAGCACCAGCAGGAGCTGCTGGAGCACCAGAGGAAGATGGAGAACCACCGTCTGGAGCAGGAGCTGGAGAAACAGCAGAGGGAGCAGAAGCTGCTGCTGTTGAAGAACAAGGAGAGGGGCCAGGAGAGTAAGTAGCACACACGCCCGCCATTGCACAGCGATATGCTGACAATGAGGATGCTGCTGCAGACATCACTGGCAACAAGTTGCTCCCCCTTTTGTCCGAATCTTTGCACTAAAGTTACCCAGAAAACAGGCTCTGTTTGTGGCAGAAATGTATCCCACTCGACGGCTATGTATGAGGTCATTATGGGATGGGGCCGGGCTGACCTTCATCAGGTCATCCGCTGATTGGTGCGTTGTTAAAAGTTTTTTTTTTTTTTTTTTTTTCTGACCAGCATTTCAGAAAAATCCAGTTTTCTCACACTTGAGAAGCCAAACCCCGGAAGTTATTTGGGGTGTTTGACTGAATCATTAAGAAAAAAAAAAGGGTGTTCCTTTTGTCAGCTGACATTGTGCTCAGCATTCTTTAAGATTCTTCATACCTCTGTCACAATGCTCTCACTATTCACACCAAGTATGACGTGAATAAGCATGTCATGCATTCCAACGGCTTAGTATGCTGATTTAAGAATCCCTGGGTCTGAGACGTGAGCCTACTACTACTGACTGTCTTCTTCGCACACCGGCACCGACCCTTTTTTTCCCCCGCAGGCGCCGTGGCGAGCACCGAGGTGAAGATGCGGCTCCAGGAGTTTGTCCTGAACAAGAAGAAGGCCCTGGCCCAACGCAGCCTCAACCAGGGCGGCCTCCACAACGACGCCCCCTACTGGTACCGGTGAGGAACACATGGCACTTCGGGTGGTGTTTGTCTCTCTCACTGCGGCTGAATCATGCATCGGGTCGTGTCTCAATCTGTCAGCGAGCCTCTCCTCTTCCCGTCCCTGCCCCGACTGTACGAGTTATGAAACGGCGGCTCACACGCACGCACGCACGCACACACACACACACACACACACACACACACACAAGCAGGATATTGGAAGCTGTTGACAGGCGCTCGGCCTTGAGTGGTTATTGTGGCTTCTGTGGAGCCCTCTGCAGGTGCGTGGACTCGCTGTTTCCTCTTTTGTTTGCTCTGGGCGTCGCTCTCATGGTCTCAGTCACTTCGGGACATGGTTACGTAACCAATTCTATGTATGAACCGGAATTAGATATCACTTGTGTGTACTTCAATAAACTTGTAATACAAAAAAGGTTCTGAGTAACGAACGGCAAACGGCAGCAAACCAACGAGAGATCGGCGTAGTTGATTATGAAAGATACATTTTTTTCTTCACGTTCTTTCAAATCACTGTTTAATTTAAGTGTGGGCGATATAATGTGCTATTAATGTACTGTGTTACTTTCCAAGATCACCCGACACAACAATAGAATATTTTAACATCGTAATGGAGCACCAGACATGATTTTCTTAATAATTTTGTATTTTATTTGGCACAGTAAAATCACTAAAGCAAAAAATGCTAATACATGAGCAAACGAGGTTACGTAATCTGTGACCCGATGAAATGCCCACCAGCTGCGACTTTCAGCAGCTCAAATGATCCCAACTTTCTCTTTCTACATCCGCCTGTCTCTCCCCCCCCCCTCGTTGCACTCCTCGGCCCCCTCACTTATTTCGGTAGAGACGTCTGTGCAGTCGATAACGTGCACTCCGAGGTCCGAGGCCGACTCGGCTCTACTCGGCCTACAGCGCCACCTTATTCTGTAGGCAGCGAGCGGACAGATGGCGGTCTGATTGTTTCGCACGGTTCTGTGAACTCGGCGACACCTTTTTTTTTTATTAATGTTGTTTTTTTCTTCTGTTTTTTGTGTTTTTTGTTCTGTAGCAAAACCCAGCACAGCTCTCTGGACCAGAGCTCGCCACCGCAGACCGGCGTGTCCACCTACAACCACCCCGTGCTCGGTGTCTACAACCCCCGGGACGACTTCCCGCTGCGGAAGACCGGTACGTAGCATGCGCACACAAACGTGCACAAGCGCGCTCACACACTGCAGAGCCGTCTGCTTATCGCACACACACAGCGTCCAGTCGCTGCTGTGAAGACGAATTCAGATGGTATCAGAGCCCGCCGCCATTAATCACGTCCTCATTAGGCTGTCAGGGTCTCCCTTTGAGAGAGCTGAAGTGCAGGTGGTTCAGGTGAGAGTCTTGACTCTGATGATGGCAGAATAAACCTTATCTGTGTCTGACGAGGGCGGCGTCAGTTGAGGGCATCTCCTGTCAGCGTGCAGCTAATGCTTTTGGGGTACCCCAGGGCTCGAGTCTTGGCCCTTTATTGTTTTTAATTTGCATGCTTCTACTTTGGGTAACTGCATGCTGTTATGCTGATGGTGCACACACAGTAGCCACATCAGAGCTGTGTTCTGTTTACTCGTTGATGTCAAATCAGAGACGTCCAATAATTAAATGGTGATAGAACATTTTGGGGTAAAAATATAGTAAAAACTGAAAAGCTTCCATTGGGTTTATGCTAAAAAAAAGTTATTGTACTTGTGGATTTTAACACACAATCCTTTATTTATCCTTGTGTTCTGCATATAAATGGATTACGGCTACAACTGGAAATCCTTGAGCATTTTAGTGAAAGTTAAGGTCTGAGAATACATCTATTTCTTTACACCTATTCATATGCTTTTTAACTATTTGCTGTATTTTCCACATTCAGCAAAGATTTCACAGCAGCCTCTGCAGAGTGAAAGCAGCTGTTTGCGGTGTGTTTTTTATTTATTTTTGTCAGGTGTGTGTGTGTGTGTGGAGCACGGTCGGGGTGTGCGGTTGTGTAGCCGTGATGCGGCGGTCGTCTTACAGTGCAATTATTCACTTAGCGCGGTCCTGTTGACTGAGCCTTCGGGCTGCAGAAGCCACCCACAGTTGAGACATTCCACCCGAGGAAAGGGAGAGACGAAGGGGGGGAGAAGAGAGAACGGGGGAGTAAGTAAGGGCTTAAGAGGGGGAACCGGGATAATCAGAAAGATCGATTTGCTTCTTTTTACTCCCAAAGAACTCGCTTTATGTAGGGAAAGAGGAGGAGGAGGGGGAGGGGGGGGGGTGTTCGGAAAATGGCGAGGTCCCCAGAGTGCCAGCAGGTCCCCTGATTTCTATAAGGCCGAGGATTGTGTTCCGGGGGAGAGAACCTGTGCCACCCTGATATTTGCCCACAGCGATGACGTGCTTTGCGGCGTTTACTTATGGTAATGCCAGCTCCGGAGAGGTTAGAGGCCCTTTTATATCGCCGCCTGGCCACGAAGTAGAGCCCTGGCACTCAGGGGGGGGGGAGGCGGCAACAGCGCTCTTCTGTGCGCCCTCCTCTCTCTCGCTTTCGACCGCGCCACAATGAGAAATGCACGCTCTCAAACGTCGCCGCCCTGGTGGCCAAGTGGGATGGTATAAATGTGTTTATACCAAGCGCTGCTTGGGGGGAATGAACCGCTGTGAGCATCCCGGGGGTGAGAGGGCGTCAGGTTCTCACACACTCATGGGTGGGAAAGTTGGCGGCCCTCAAGCTGACTGCACCCTTTGATGGAAGCGGAGCAACGGGGGGGATCCTTGTCTTTTCACTGACGAGCAAACACAAGGTTTTGTTTTGCTGCCGATCTGGGGCAGCCAGTCCTTCACATGGACCAAATGGCACACAGGCGCTCTTCAGATGGCGGCGCGCAGCTCGCCCTGAGCCTTCGCCCAATGGCCTAGAGGCCCGTCAGCGGGAGGGTGACAATGGCCGGTCTATGCATTGAGATCATCAGCCATTGTATGTGCTCATGCTTCACTACGGCCTGTAACGCGGCCTTTTACGCTGCGTGACAGAAAAACAACAATACGGTCACGCTGAAGCTACGTGATAGTTATGATTTCCAATTAGAATGATTTAGTTAATTAACCCACCAAAATGGAAATAATTGAATGCATCTTGTAACCTCGATACACGATTTCATACTTTTCATTCTGCTGAAGAAGGAAGCAAAAAAGAAAATTACTCTTCACGGTGTCAAAAACTGACAAACCTAATTAGGACTAAAAAGGTAAGACACCCTGCTTCATATTTTGAATGGTTTGGACAATCTGAATGGCATCTTTCTTTCTTTTTTTGCCATTTACTTTTAATGACTGCTTCCCGAAAAGGACGTTTGCCGCAGGCGAAGAAGCCTTTTCTCACTACGTCATAATCACGGCTGGCACTTCACCGCTTTCGCGATAAAAAATTGGATAAGGGAGATTTTTCCGAGGCTGCTGATTGGGCGTCAGCCTGCGTGGCAGGAGCCGGGGTGACAAGCCGGTCCCTCCTCTGTGACAGCGTCCACAAAAGACCAAAAAGCCCTCAGGCAACCTGACACGGCTCCCAAATTGGAGCTAATTGCTTTTTAGCCGCTGAGCCGGTGGGGGGATGGATCAGAATTTGGCGTGTTCAGAAAGCATTTACAGGAGGCGCGCCGAGCTCTCCCACCCTTCTGATGGCGGCAGCAGAGGCGAATGAATGAATGAATGAATGTGTGGTTGTGTGTGTGTGAATGTGCGGCGCCTAACGTGCCGCTCTGGTCCCTCAGCCTCGGAGCCCAACCTGAAGCTGCGCTCCCGGCTCAAGCAGAAGGTGAGCGAGCGGAGGAGCAGTCCGCTGCTGCGGCGCCGGGACAGCCCCATCACCTCCGCCAAGAAGCGCTCGCTGGACATGGCGGGTGAGCGGCGCGCAGCGTTAGAAATAAAATAAATAAATAAAGATGTTTCAGGCGGCTTGTGACTGTATTTGACGCCTCTGCCTGTGTGCGTCTCAGACTCTGCGTGCAGCAGCGCCCCCGGCTCGGGCCCGAGTTCCCCGAATAACAGCTCCAACAACATCCCCAGTGAGAACGGCATCAGCGTGTCGGTGTCCAACAACACGGAGGTAACGCACGCACACACACACACACACACACACTACAGTCTAGTGCAGTCTAGGTTTCACCTTCATTCAAACCTTTAAATGTCACGGCTACAGGAGCATTTAACCCCAGCAGCCTGTGGCGTGCACGGAGGCTGTGAGCGAGGGATGCTCAGGCGATGGCGCTGCCCCCCCCGATGCTATTTGCGGCAGCCATTAAGGGCGCTCGGGCAGTGCTGCTCTTTCCCGTGCAGCGCCTCTCTCTTCCAGCACTGACGAGTCATTTGAACGTTCTTCCCAGGCGTCTCTGGCCCAGAGGCTGTGCGGCGGCGAGCGGGGCTCCGTGAACCAGCTGTCCCTCTACACGTCGCCGTCCTTACCCAACATCACCCTGGGGCTGCCCGCCACGGCCACGTCCACCGCCGCGTCAAACGTAAGGGACGGGGACCCCCCCCCCGCCGACTGTCTTCGTCCTGGGGGAACGCGCCGGCGCTCTCTGTGACCGCCTGTGCTCTCTCGCCCTCCTCCCCAGGTGACCTCGGCGCAGCAGGATGGAGGTCTGCAGCCGGCCCTCTCCCTCAGCCCTCCCTTCCTCTCCGGCGGCCACTTGACCCCGTACCTGGCCGAGTCCGGAGCGGGAACGGGCGGGCACGGCGCCCACAGTCCGCTGCTCCAGCACATGGTGCTCATGGAGCAGAGCCCGGCACAGAGCCCCCTGGTGACAGGTAGGAGGACAGGCGACCACTCACCAGCTCACACTAATGAGCTCCTTTCATTGTGTGCACGTACGCTATGAGAGTGTGACATGGGTTGCATCGTGATGACCTTTCCCATCAGCCCATTCATTGACAAACACTTTGCAGCTAGTTTCGGCGGGGGGGGGGTGCTGGCAGTGAATGGGCGATGACGCACACACAGACGCATCCGCGCTCACAAACGAAGGACGTGTGCACGCCCACACGGAGACGGAATGGTGCGTTAAAAAAAAAAAAAGAGAAGAGACGCACAAATGCAGCCGCGCTTTGTGTCGGCTTGTACTTCCCTTCTGACGCTCGGGGGAAGAAAGGCTTCAGAAGAGCCTCATTCAGAGACAATTTGAAAACACTCTGCGCGTTGAGTCACCTCCTCGGATATTCTTTCAGATCATTTCCCGGGCTCAACTCAGTGTTGTTTTTTATGACTTTCCTCCTCCGGATGATGCACTGTTAATTAAATAATCTGTTCCCTTTTCTGCTGTGATCCCCATAGAGGAAGTCATGGCTGCACAGATGGTGCTTTTTATTTATGCTGCACAAATACATCTGCTGATTACTCTCAGGTCCGACGCCAATAACAGCACAGTTAGAAACAGACACGGTTCTCTCCAAGAACCCAACAGTAAGCGATGCACAAACGGTCATTGTGTGTGTTCCTTTTTTCTTTGTGGTCCCCAGCTCGACCTCCCTGTAAAAAGTCTTCCTGTCTTCATGTCCCAAGGTGTGAGCGGCCTGTCCATGTCGCCGGCGGGGTCCATGGCCAAGCTGCAGCGGCAGCACCGGCCCCTGGGGCGGACCCAGTCGGCGCCGCTGCCCCAGGGGAGCGCCGCGCAGGCTCACGCCCAGGCCCTGGCCCTGCAGCAGCTGGTGGTGCAGCAGCAGCACCAGCAGTTCCTGGAGAAGCACAAGCAGCAGTTCCAGCAGCAGCAGCTCCACCTCAACAAGGTGCGGTTTCATTTGGGGGGGGCGCTTGCTTTTGCCTCCGTGGTGTCAGCGCTCGCCGGGCGGACGGGTTGGTTTGCATCCACGTTCTCGCGGTAGTAGCCGGCGTGCTGCCATGGCAACAGAGCGGAAGCCTTTGCCTTTAAGCGGCGGCACCTACTGCTGCAGAGCGCTCGCTGGGGGGGGAGAGGTGGGTGGATGAAACAAGGGATTTCCTCTCCTCCGCCTCCGCCTCCCCCGCTTTGCTCTCGCCCACTCCATATGCTCCGACGCTCTCCAGAGCAGCACAGCACAGAAAGACAGAAACGGCTCTGAAGCAGCCGGCGGGCACACCAACCCAGGGTTTGATTCTGTGACTTTTGTGAGTACAACAATGAAAATCTCCTCCTTTAAAGAGGGAATTATTGTGAGTAATCGGTGTACAACTGAGTCAGTGAGTGCAGGGAGATACAGTAAGTCATTGATGGGACTTCTGATCATTTATCAAGTTATTATGAGAATCATTCCATGGCCTCATATTTATTCTCATTCAACAATGTACAAAACATGAGTTTGATAAAGACTGAACACACACACAGACTAACAGGCAAAGTAACATATGTGGTTTCAGTCTCCACATATGTATGTAACATGTAACACGATGCGGTTCAGGTCAAAAAGGTCGTATCTGCTCCAGGGTTGTTAACAAACACAATCTGTAAGGCCTGATCTGACAGAGGGGGGGTTTCTGGGAAAATGGAGGAAGGGAGGAGGGGAAGATAATGCAAGAACAGTATCGGGGAGACTGGGGGGGGGGGGGCAAAGAATGCTTTGACGTCAGTGCTGCACCAGCTCTCTCCAGAGCGCGCACACACACACACACACACACACACGCAGACACACACACACACACACACACACACGCAGACACCTGTAGCTGGAGCGCACTCTTAAAAATACATGTCTTTCTTGCTGCACTCTGTATCCCTTCATAAACACGCACACACACACACACACACAGGATGTTCTTGAATGGCCCCTGTCAGAGAACTTGAATGAATAGGCGAGTGAATCGCTGCGCGGTTAACAGCAGGCCCCCGGAGCGAGTCGCTGAAAAGCCGCGCAGCAGGGAGCGAGGAATGTCTCTGCCGGGCCGAACACATTTTGCCCCCCAGCACGGACGGCGGGGAGGGGCCGCTCACATCCAATTAGAGCGGACGCGTTTGAAAAGAGCAAGCCGCCGATCTGAGTGAGTAGTCCGAATCGAGCCTGTTAAGCGGACAGTACTTCCGGACAAAGGGGTGATTTGCCAGGCCTCTGATTCAGAGGGGAGTGCGCCCGCTCCTCCGGACGCCGCCTCGCGCCTCCGAGAGGACATTTGTCACATCTCGCTGTTCCAATCACAGCTTCAGACTCTCCATTCTCTTCCTGCCTGTTGCCCGCAGATGATGACCAAGCCCGGCGAGTCGCCCGTGGGCCGCCAGCACCAGAGCCACCCGGAGGAGACGGAGGAGGAGCTGAGGGAGCACCAGGACGGAGGAGCTCTGCCGTCAGGGGTCACCATCAAGCAGGAGCCCCCCGACCCGCAGGAGCTGCAGGAGGAGGCGCTGCAGCAGCACAGGGAGAGGCAGGCGGAGCAGGAGCTGCTCTTCAGACAGGTAGAGGATGACGAGTTCAAAGTGAGACGTGAAAGCATCATGAGACTAATGAATTTGAAGGTCCAGGTAATAGATCCTGCTCAACGCTGATGTATTGTGGCTGTTGACGAGGAAAGTCCTTGAGACGTGAAACCCCCCCCCCCCCCCTTTGTCCTAAGACGTCTCTGTGATGAGAGGAAAAAAGAAAAAACAAAGCTGCAGCTTTCTGTTTTGGCGCCATCTTTTGGCCATAAGTTGCATTTGCACGGTGGAAAACATTGAAGCTCGCTACGAATGTAGAATTAACCTTCTTTGTTCATGTTCCCCCGTGTGTGTGTGTGTGTGTGTGTGTGTGTGTGTGTGTGTGTGTGTGTGTGTGTGAGCAGCAGGCGCTGTTGTTGGAGCAGCAGCGGATTCATCAGCTGAGGAACTATCAGGCCTCCATGGAGGCAGCCGGCCTGTCCCTCTCCTTCCCGGCACACCGACCCCTGTCCAGGGCCCAATCGTCTCCGGCCTCAGCCTCCTCCTTCCCCATCAGCGTCCCGACCCCCGATCCTTCCGCCAAACCCCGCTTCACCACAGGTTTGGCGTCACCTTTCTTTGAACTTTTTCTCCATCGAGCTTTCCTCCATCTGGTCACAGTGGAGGAGCCAAAACCAACAATCTCAAGGCTTTTTATTGCTCCCAGAACAAGTCTCGGTTGATGAATGAATCTTCTACCAGCAACGTCTGAGTGTGTCACTACATTTAGGATGAGTAGTACGACGTGTAGGAAAGCTTCATACACACTGAGAGAGACGGGAGGAGTCGTCCGCTGCGTTAAAATCTTATTAAAACAAATGGCTGTCTAACTTGAAGTGACCTCTGTATCTGGAATTATTGATGTTCAATTAACGTATCATATTATTATGATTCAAGCAAACCAGAAACACATAAGTGATACTCAGTGATAGTCACCGTTGAGAAGCTGAAATCAGGAAATGACAAATAATTGACTGCAATATGAAATTCTGTGCTTTTTTTTTACTAATGGATGAATAGTTTCACCGTCAACAAGTGTGTGTTTCCCTCTGTGTGCGCCTCCTCAGGCCTGGTGTACGACTCGCTCATGCAGAAGCACCAGTGCATGTGCGGGAACACCAACAGCCACCCGGAGCACGCGGGACGCATCCAGAGCATCTGGTCTCGGCTGCAGGAGACGGGACTCAGAGCGCAGTGTGAGGTACGTTACAAGAGAACAAGAGCAAACCTCACACAAGGAGCGGACTCCGTACCACAGTTGTTTCCCTCTGTGTGTGTGTGTGTGTGTGTGTGTGTAGTGTATCCGTGGGAGGAAGGCTTCTCTGGAGGAGCTGCAGACGGTTCACTCTGAAGCCCACGTCCTGCTGTACGGGACCAACCCTCTTCGACAGAAACTGGATTGTAAGGTCACACACACACACACACACACAAATGTTAATATCCAGTCACTTACTGTCGCGTGTGTTCCCCAGGTTCAGTCACCCCCATGTTCGTACGTCTACCATGTGGAGGGTTGGGGGTAAGTAACAAACTTACCTGTTAATAATTACAGTCACATCTTTGAAATGATTAAACAGCCTGCCAGTGACCATGTGGAGACATTTGAATTCCCTGTGAGAGCTTTAGGGAGGCCGCGTTTGGCTCCCCCGTGGTGTGTGTGTCTGTGTGTGTGTGTGTGTGTGTGCGTTCTTTTCGCTGAGGTGTGCCCGTGGTGTCCGCAGGTGGACAGCGACACCATCTGGAACGAGGTCCACTCCTCCAGCGCCGCTCGGCTCGCCGTCGGCTCGGTGGTGGAGCTGGTTTTCAAGGTGGCCACCGGAGAGCTGAAGGTAACCGCGATCGCATCCAACCACCGCTTACTGCAAAGTAGAAACCCGCTAATGCACGCAGTATTTGGGTGGATTGTTCCTTTAAAGACGCTTCGGTGCTCGGGGGAAAAGGCTTCGAGGCTTGTTGTCCTGAGGAGAATGATTCACATCACGGTGTTCCATGCTGATTGGTAAAGGGAACGTTGTGGCTCACGCACTCCTGTCCCTCCCTGTCTGTCTCCGCAGAACGGCTTCGCCGTGGTCCGCCCTCCGGGACACCACGCCGAGGAGAGCACCCCCATGTAAGGCCTCAGCCGTCACCACACTTAGATCCGCGCCGCTCGTCTGGAACACGCTCACTCGGGCCGCTGACTTAATTTAGAACACAAAGTACCGAACGCCTTCCGTCTCGCAGCTGTTTCCAGAACGCTTTGTTTGTTGTTGTTGTTGTTGTTCGTTTCCCTTCTCGGAAGGTGTTTAAATGGCTCAATTAAATACATGAAAATAAAGCAGCGACGTGCTTTGGCTCAGCTGATTTTCATCTCTCTGCTGCTGTTTTTAGGGGCTTCTGCTACTTCAACTCAGTCGCCATCGCGGCCAAGCTGCTGCAGCAGCGACTGAGCGTCAACAGGATCCTCATCGTGGACTGGGTCAGTCTCCCGGGGAGCCTCGCACATCTGCCATGTGACCTAGTTAGTCTGCGTAAACGCAGTTTGTGATCGAATCCCGTGTGCTGTCTGACCTCAGGACGTTCACCACGGCAACGGCACCCAGCAGGCCTTCTACGATGACCCCAATGTCCTTTACCTGTCCATCCATCGCTACGACGACGGCAACTTCTTCCCCGGGAGCGGAGCGCCTGACGAGGTAAGTGTGATAAGGTGTAAGACACGTAAGGATTTAATAGAAAAAGTAGTTAAATAAACACGGTATTCTCTGGGTTCCAAATAAAGTAAACTAAGAAAACAAGGCAAACGTAACAGGAAGTGCAGTTTTTTTTTTTATCGTGTGGATGTGAGTGACGCACGTGTGCTTCCCTCTCCGCAGGTGGGCAGCGGACCCGGAGTCGGCTTCAACGTCAACGTGGCCTTCACCGGAGGCCTCGATCCGCCCATGGGAGACGTGGAGTACCTGGCGGCTTTCAGGTACAAAACCAGACAACCACAGCGAGACCAGCGTGTGTGTGTGTGTGTGTGTGTGTGTGTGTGTGTGTGTGTGTGTGTGTGTGTGTGTGTGTGTGAGAATCAACTGCTTCGGAGATCACAAGACAAACCGAGGCTGCTGATGTGGGATAATCGATTAACAGACGACACAAAGGTTTAGAAGATGTGTTTGCAGATTCATTGTAAAATATTGTCTGTCATTCCCCCCACTACACACACACACACACACACACACGCTCTCTTAGGTCAGTGGTGATGCCCATAGCCAACGAGTTTGCCCCGGACATCGTGCTGGTCTCCTCCGGCTTCGACGCCGTGGAGGGACACCCTCCCCCGCTGGGCGGCTACACTTTGACGTCCAAATGTGAGTGCGAGATTATCTGAAGAACGCGTGTTATCTGGCGCTGCAGCAGTTGACCTCAGTTGAACACAAACTTGTGCACCGAGGGGAGGTGGAGAATTGAGTTTCTGGAGCCAGACTTGAAAGGGAATCTAATCTGCGACGCGTTCAACCCTTCCCCAGGTTTCGGCTATCTGACCAGGCAGCTGATGACCCTCGCCGGAGGCCGCGTGGTCCTGGCTCTGGAGGGGGGTCACGACCTCACCGCCATCTGCGACGCCTCGGAGGCCTGCGTGGCCGCCCTGCTGGGCCAGGAGGTAGCGCGCGGCACGCGGATCTTAATGAATGTCCCTTGCGCCGCGTCAACGACTCGACAAAAATGTGGAATGTTTGTGCTCTTTTTTTTCTTCCAGCTGGAGCCGCTGCCGAAGGCCGTCCTGGAGCAGAGGCCCAACCCCAACGCCGTCCGCTCTCTGGAGAAAGTCTTAGAGACTCACAGTGAGTTCCACACAGAGGATTCTGCCTCGTCGTTACACCCCGCACACACTTGTCTAACGCCGCACTTTGACTCCCCCCCCCCCCCCCCCCCCCCTGTCAGCTAAGTACTGGGGCTCGCTGCACCGCTGCTCCCCGCTGCTGGGACTCTCCCTGCTGGAGGCCAAGCGCGGCGACTCGGAGGAGGCGGAGGCCGTCAGCGCCATGGCCTCTCTGTCCGTGGCCAACAGCAGCGCCATGGATCAAAGGTGACCTCGCCGCGGACCCACGAGCGTCGGCCTCTCACATCGGCAAAAGGTCACCGTGCTGTGGCTAATCTGCGTGATGTGTAATCCATTTGTGCGTTTGTGTGCTCCAGGCCGGAGGAGGAACCCATGGAGGAGGAGGAACCGCTGTAACCGAGGGGGGAAACGCGAGGGTGTCACACCGCTACCATCGACCTCTCCGGAGACGGGTCTCGACTGATTCCCTTCATTTAGCCCCCCCCCCCCCCCGAAACCCCCAGTCACATTGATTGGCGGCCCCTCGGTCATAAAAAACACAACAAAACGAGGTGGAGAGAGGGGTTGTGGGACGTGGGGGGGGGGGGGGGATGGGCTCAGCCTTAAGAGTAGGGAGCCAATCAGGAGACAGAGGACTGAATTGGAAAATACACATTCAAACATAACCGTGCCGCCCGGCGGAGACGCTCGTTTTTTTTCTGCCGGCCTCCGCAGCCGCACGGCGAGCTCACGACGGCCAGACCAAGTGGCCCCAGGGAGAGGGGGGGGGAGGGGGGGGAGGCGAACTGCAGAAAACATCCGGCGCTTTACCCGACAACCACAGGAACGGCCGAGGGGGGGGGTCCTGTTGTCTTCTCGCTTTTCCTCGACTCATTTTTTCCCTCACGAGACGACATGTATTTCACAAGATGCGTTCACTGTGGACTTTAGGGGGGGGGCGGGGGGGGCATAAAGATCGTTTTTGCATTAAGATGCGACGCCTGGACCCCGCAGCGGCCTGTCGAGGGAGAGGAGTGCCTTGGTGGGGGTGCGCTGGATTTTGCCTTAAGTGAACGGATTTCTCTCGCCGAGGAAGCGAGGGGAGACGGACGGACGGACGGGGGGGGGGCATAAACAATCTTTCAGCATGTTTACTCGGAACGTGACGACGACACGGTTTATGTCGCTGACAGCCTCTCTCGAAAGAGTCACTTTACTTTTGGATGGATCTATTTTTCTGTAACAAAACAAACGAGGACAAAGGCTTTGTGGGAGGTAGCTGCCGCCTTGGGTAGGAAACGGAGCGAGCTCATTGGATCGGACGGTCTAGCCTTTGATGTAGCTTCCCTTTAACTGAAGCCGTGGCTGGTTCTCAAATGTTATCCAAAATGTAAAAGCCAAGCAAGAAAAGCCAAAGCATGAGTTTGCATTTACAGAAATACTTTCAGTCCACTTGTGGACATTTCTCCTGTTGGCCCTTTCGGGGGAAAGGCGCCCGGTACCCAGTTGGATGTTTACTGATTTGAAGCGTTTCCTCCCATGCGTTGCCGGTTTGGCAGCTACCTTGGTTGCTAGCGTGAGCTCAGCATTGGTCATGTATATTGAATTGAATATATATTTTGAGTATTGCCTGTTTGTATCCACATGTATGTTTTCCGCATCAAGCCGTCAATTTGCGCTTTTTTTGTTTTTTGTTGTATAGGATTATTTTTCTAGCTTTTTTCATTCATAGATTTTGTTCCCGTGTTTTTTATCCGTTTTCTGGATAGCTGTAGTGCCGCCATTGACAAACTTAGAACTATTGTCACTACAAAACTTTCTTTCTTTCTTGTATTTATCAAAATAAGGAGCAACTCTTTCTTTCTTTCTTTATTTCTACGGCTCTCTGAGCCTTTCCTTCATTTTCATCAACTGTGTATTTATAACATGTATTGTTTATAGAAGATTTGTATATGGAAAATTTATAAATGTACTCTTAACTAATGACAGCTACGATATTGTGAGCGAAAAAACAGTCCGGTGTCTGATGTTACTTCACGAGCTTTGACCAGTAAAAGCAGCGGCTGCTTCCAAGCGAAGCGGCGTCATTTAGCGCCACCGCAGTTGGCTTTTGAAAAAGTTGAAAAAAGGTTTGATCACGTCGTTGCCTAATCGATACATTTTCCTCCCGTGCGGCGGGTGACAGCGCACTCACCTTTCGACTGTGACGGCGCCCGGGGTCCCGCGTAGCTCGCCGAGGAAGAGGAGGGGACTCGGGTTTCCAGCGGTTTTTGGATGGAAAACATCAGCCGATAATTTGGGAATCTCTTTCCGAAGCATGTGTTGCACTATAATGATTGACTGTCCATAACGGGGAGGGGGGGGGGGGGGGGGGGGGGGGTCTCCTTCTTCTTCTGCTCGGATTCAACTGATCTGACATCAGTTCCATATCAAACTACATCAGTTGATTAAAGACAACTATCGTAGAGCATCGTTTTAGAAACGTGTCAGATTTGCGATTGAGTTGATCGTTTTATCACGTCTTAACGAAACATTCCACTTGTTACTCGTTCAATTTGGCTACTTTTTTTTCTTTTTTCACTCCCCACACATTTCATAATGATATTTTAACTTCCCCTTTTGTTTTTGTGCTGTCTGCTCGCGCCAACTTTAACTTTTTGCATGGTTTGTGAGTCAGCATGCCTACTTGTCTATGTAACAAAAATGTATTTGCACAACAGAAGAAAAACACTGGAGGAATTTTAGAAGACGAAAAAAAAAAAAAAAAAGAAGAAGCAACTTCCCAAGAGCAGCTTATTCTGTGCTCATCAGCTCTCTGCTGGTAAAACATTTGATGGTTGTTCTGGTTGAGTTTTCTTTCCAACGTGATTCAGCACTTCTAACAACGCAAAACGGACGGTGTCCTCTGCCGTAAACCAGGCTCCCAAAGAGCGCTCCTCTCTCAAAGGTGGTCCCGACAGGGCACCACCAGGGTGGAGAAATGGTTTGAGGGATGAAAAGGGCATCGCTGTTTGATTGTCACACCCGACGGCCAGTTTTGATAAATATATATACATACACATATGTATATATATATATATGTGTATGTATATAACCACCGTGGCTCAAGAGCAATTCTTGGTTTACATGTAAATGGAAAAAAGACATTATTTTTTGTTGTTTGTCTCTATTGATGAAAAATGTTGACTTTCTTTGGGACCTACGCTTTGGACATTTCATGTCTGACATCTTTAAAATATATTTCTGAAACATACAACAACCTGCAGTTGTGTTCTTTTTTCTGTGTTGACGTGAAAGCTTTCATGGGGGTTAAAACAAAAAATTGATTTGGGAACTTTTGATGTGTTTTTTTTAGATACGTTTTCACGTCAATAAGATCAGTTAAGCAGATACACTCACAAATGAAAGATTTTCTCATCAGCTCTTGGGACATGAGTGTGGGACACGATCAATAGCGCTGGTTGTAGTTGAATTCCTGAAGCTTATTTAGAAATCCAGCACAGCTGCCTCACTCTTATCTCATTTGAGAAATGCTCTTTTTTTTTTTTTTTCAAAGCATTGTCTCCAATTTGAAAGCCCTCTACTTTGTGACCTGAGCTGAATCTGGCGAGCTGCGAGCTGCCCGGCACATGACAGCAATGATGGTAGAAAGTCACCACCGAACCAGGCGTTGGGTCTCAGCTGACTCCTCGCTGAGTGGACGATCTAATTACAAGAGCCAACATCACAAGTGGGGGAAGCCGCAGCTATCAGGTGACCGACTGAAATACAGCAAAATGCCAAATCAAATTCCTACACACTATATACATATATATATAAATATATAGTCCTATCAAACATAGCCCGGAAAAAAGATATTACTTTATGATTACAAAAGAATAAGACGTTTCTACACATGTTATAACTAAAATGCAACTAGAATGAGACTAGAATGCAACAGTTTCTCTCCCATAAAAGTAGAAGAGGTAGAACATTTGTAGGATCACATATGAACAAAAGTAACAATAAAATGTTTTGATGATTGGATAAACGAAAAGATAAACCTTTTTAAGTCAAATGTATGCATCTAAAAAAAGTGGAACGTCACCCCACCCATTTGTGAGTAAACTTTTAAGAGGAGATTAAAAGGTTAAAAATAGGCCTTCACGTGCTCCGTGACGATAAACAAGCGGGCAGCGGGCGCGCGTGTCCGCGGCCTCAGCGGCCAATGAGCGGCGGCCGCTTCCGCGACTCAGGCGACTTCCTCCCGGCCCGCGGGCCCCACTCTGCTGCCCCACTGCGATGCCACGGCTGCACCAGTAGCTCGCCAACCTCCCCCCCTGTTTGCACGAACCCCTTCGGGTGGGCGAGCGGTCGTATTTCTTTACGCTCCTTTTTTTCTGTTTCTTTGGCAAACTGCAAGCGGGGCGGGAGGGGGGTAGTTTTTACTTCTTCTTCTGCGGACATGCCTAACATCGTGCTTTTTAGCGGGAGCTCCCACCACGACCTGTCCCAGAAAGTGGCCGATCGGCTGGGACTGGAGCTGGGGAAAGTGATCACCAAGAAATTCAGCAACCAGGAGACATGGCAAGTAGATCGTTATTATTGTTTAAATAGATCCTTGGACGCGAGAGCTCTGGCGCGCGCGTGGCGTGCAGGTTTTCGTTGCGGTGGCTGCTAGCTGCTCCAGCCTCGGTCCCACATGTGGGCAGGTTAGCTCGAGGCTAACAATAGTTTACTTTTCAGCGGGCTGAGCAGTAAAGGCTACACGTGACTAGCTAGCCGCATGTAAACACGCCGTGCTAGCAGGCACCAGCGCGTGCGTTACCGGACCGCTGTCTGTGCTCGGGCGTAAATAACCGCTAAATGCGCGACTGACTGTTTATATTCCGCCCCCCCCCCCGTTAAAGGGAACCAGAACCACGGAGCCGGAGTGAACGCGAAACGGTTCCGTGACGTTGTGTTTTGTGCGGGGCGGAGAATGCTAGCTAGGCTAACGGTGCGTGAAGTTTCGCGTGTGATGCGGGAACTAATGGAGGAGGCCAAACGTTAAACAACCCCGAACCCCGTTATCCGTCTCCACTGTGACGAATAACTTTTTTTAATACCATACAGGGGCTACGTTTGTTCGACTCGTTAACGACTCGTTAAAATGTTTACTTTAGGCTGGGAAAATGCTACCGTTAGTTGTGGAGTAGCAACAGATTGTCGCGAGTATACCAAATGTTGCGTTACACCTATCCTAGCTAGACGGATACTAGCTAGCTGCAACCCAGACTGCAGACCAACACATGTGGCACCCACCGGGGGCAAAGTAACGTCACGGAACTTCAACAGCGACGTATTATCAATGTTAAATATTGTCTCAAAAAGTAAGAGGACACGTTGCAGTCTAACTTCTAATGATAAATAAAAACCGTGTGTAGGTCGCTCTCATTACTGGCTGCATCGCTAGGGAAGTTAGCCCCAATCACATGCACTTCATTTGTGCTCCCTTCCTAAGCAGCGAGCAAGCATTGGCCTTGAAGCGTCTATTTAAGGTCGTGCAGCTTGTTTGACCCTTGTGCAGGAGGGACCCTCTGGCTGCATGCTGGCCTGTTTTCGCCCCCCCCCCCCCCCAAGTTGATATGAATTCAGACCCCAAAGGAAGCCACGCACTGCATTAGTGTTTTTATCCGGCTCAGTGGGTCTGCTTCAACGGTGTCAAGAGGTGTATTTAATTCCCTGTGAGGTCGCCCTCTGATGCACTCACTGCATTGTGATGCAGTGAGTGCATAAAAGCATCCCACTCCCCGCATGCTGTGCGTTGTTTTGTAATCTTCTTTGTGTTAAGCTAAACACTGCTTTTCCGGGCAATACTTTGCCTCGAGCCCTTTCCCCGAACTCTCTCTGCTGTTGATGTTTACACCCACAACTCTAATACCCAGGGCAAACTCTGATTAAGCGTACTGCTGATTCCTCTCTTGGGAACGCAGCTGTTTGGTCGACACGCAATGCAAAAACAAAGATTATTTTTCTCATTCTCACGGACCAACAAGGAGGTGAGAACGATACGTGGATAACGGCCCTCCTGTAGACTCGCAGAGGTCAGTGGCGAGGGATTGGATTCCTGGGATAAACTGGAGAAGCGTACAAATGTATCAAAATATGAGCCGTGACGCTTTCTTGATGCCGACCGAAGTTTGTGCGCGACGCACAGAGCAAACGAGCATGGATTGCACGATCAGATTAATAATCATGTCTGCTGATTCTTTTAATGTTTTTGGGACCAAAACTCAATAGCACAGTGTTTTAGGTTGGGCTGAAAAACTTAATAACCGGCTCAAATTTAATTGACAATTATGCTTTGTTAGTGTGTGCCAAATTCTTGTTGCCATGGACAACAGTTTTAAATCCATTAATAAATGATTGCATATTCTTTAGTTGCAGGCCTAATTGTGTTGGTGGGTAGCTTTGGTTGAAGCGTACCATAATGCGCGTTTAAGCAATGCAATGACTGACTCGCCCGTCCTGTTGACGCATGGACTGTCTGTTCTGTGATCACATGACCTGGTCATCCCCCCACAAAGGAATGTTCAACACACGCATGCTGCCTGCTTCAGCTTCAGGGGGCGTGTGTCTGGAAGTGCAGGTTTTTTTTTTTTTTGCCCCTGAAGGGTTTTTCCTTATGGGGGCGTGGCCTGCTGGGGTAACTTAATGCAATTTAATTAGAAAGTGTATGGACATTTTATTGCGTGACGTTAATGGTCCCGAGGAACCCCAGGCGTCGTATTAATGTGCCGCTTCCCTCTGTTGTTCCCACAGTGTGGAAATCGGGGAGAGCGTGCGCGGCGAGGACGTTTACATCGTGCAGAGCGGCTGTGGCGAAATCAACGACAACCTGATGGAGCTGCTCATCATGATCAACGCGTGTAAGATCGCCTCCTCGTCCCGCGTCACCGCCGTCATCCCCTGCTTCCCCTACGCCCGGCAGGACAAAAAGGACAAGGTAGGCTCACATCATCATCATCATCATCATCAGTGCATACCAATGTCTTGTGTACTCCTCTCCTCTACGATGCAGAAAGTCTTTCATTGGATCAGAAAATGATCCTTGCATCCATCCATGAACCCATTTTAAGCTCCCTGATATTTCACAAATGATTAACAATGTAATGTGTCAACAAGTGCAACTCCTCCCATAAGTAGAGGCTACTGTAAGAACACGTAAAGCCCAGTTATGATGTCTGGTAAAAAAAGCCCTGGACTTTGATGGACACTGGAAGGGAAAAAAATGAGTATTCAAAAAGCATTTTGTAGTTTGTGTAAACGCTAAATCGCATCGAGAACACGTGACTGTCGCCGCAGCTCAAACCCGATGAGGCGGTCGTCTTTCTGCTGCATACCTGCACACGGATGTATTAACACACGGCGGTGCACACGCTGTCGGCCCACCACACACCTCCCGGTAGCCCGAGACCCCTCTGCTTATCTTGTAAATCATTATCTTGTATTTGTGTAACCACAACAGCAAACCGGGTCCAAATGAAGCAACGGGAGAACTAATCTCAATTATTCCACACTTGAATGAATTGTATTCACATGAGGGCGCATCGTGCGAGGGTCACATGTCTTTTTCCTGTTAATGTGTGTTAGTGCGCTTTTAAATTAAAGCGTCTAGTCGACCTTGATCTCCAAACAAACAAGCTAAGCCGCCTTTCTCCAGGAGACTCGTGTTTTGTCGACACTCCCTGAAGCCCGCCGCGTACTCGCGTAGGTCTACTCCGCGATCGCCATGGCGACCGGTTGCAATGGTGAAGTCCTGGCGAAACGTCCCTCGGCGAAGACGCTCACAGCGGGGAGCTTCTCGTTTTCCTTCTTGCCCACTTACCCGACGGTGTCTTGGTGTTTCTCCCCAGAGCCGAGCGCCCATATCAGCCAAGCTGGTGGCCAACATGTTGTCCGTAGCCGGGGCCGACCACATCATCACCATGGATCTCCACGCCTCTCAGATCCAGGTCAGTGGCACACTGTGAGCCCATTTCTATGAAGCGCTACGGGGTCGCTAGGACCAGCACGTGGGGATGAGCGCACATCAGTACACAGCTGTCTGGGTAGAAAGACGTGCGCTGACTTTTAGTAACACTTGTGTGTGTCTCTCTCAAAGGGCTTTTTCGACATCGCCGTGGACAACCTGTACGCGGAGCCCGCCGTGCTTCAATGGATCCGGGAAAACATCCCCGAGTGGAAAAACGGCATCATCGTGTCCCCGGATGCCGGCGGGGCGAAACGGTAGGACATCCCGAGGCGGCTGCGCTTCGAGCTGCGGCTCATTGCCTCCGCCGCGGTCATCCGGAGAGTCAACACGCCGCCCGGGGGTTGCCGAGCAGGCCCACGCCGTCTCCGCCGCGGCCTAATGGGTCTCCCTCGCTTTCTCTCTCTCTCTCCCTGTGCAGCGTGACGTCCATCGCCGACCGCCTCAACGTGGACTTTGCCCTCATCCACAAGGAGAGGAAGAAGGCCAACGAGGTGGACCGCATGGTGCTGGTGGGCGACGTCAAGGACCGCGTGGCCATCCTGGTGGACGACATGGCCGACACCTGCGGCACCATCTGCCACGCCGCCGACAAGTCGGTGCCATTTGATTTGAGATTAAAATAAAATCCCCAATCTCCGTTTTCAAATGGACGGATTTAAAACCGTTTCCTTCCTTCCAGGCTGATTGACGCTGGCGCGGTGAAGGTCTACGCCATCCTCACGCACGGCATCTTCTCCGGCCCGGCCATCTCGCGCATCAACAGCGCCCCGTTCGAGGCCGTGGTGGTGACCAACACCATCCCGCAGGAGGAGAAGATGAAGGCGTGCCCGAAAATACAGGTACACACACACACATTCCTGCTTCATACGTGCAGTGTGTTGTGTTTCCAAGGTTGCCACGGCGCTCTTGTTGCGTGTCACAACACGGCCTCTCTCTCTCTCAGCATTGATTTTTCTGGTCGCTCATGTTGGTCTTGTTCCCTCCAGGTGATTGACATCTCCATGATCCTGGCGGAGGCCATCAGGAGAACCCACAACGGCGAGTCCGTGTCCTACCTCTTCAGCCATGTCCCCTTGTAGAGAAAGAGAGGAGCCCCCCCCCCGCCCCCCCATCGGGCCATGCGGCTGGCACTTTTTTACCACCTGTCCTCCAGATATGGCCTGATGTTTTTGGCCCACCCCACATGACTGTTTTAAGGTCACACCCTAGTTGTCTTTGGCCTTTTCACACAGGAGACAAAGCAAAATATAATTTCCTTTTTACCGAAGTTTCTATTTATGAGTATCTCTTTTTTAATTTTTTATTTTTTTTTTATGTTTTAGTTTCAGTCTTGCCAACCTTGGCTCAGCCGAGGCCTGGCCGTCTCTTAACCAAAGGCTCCACCATGTAAACATGTATTTGTACCTTGTATTGAACTGACGTGAAATGAAGCATTCTGGGATGTCATGTGATTCGAATATTTTGGCCTTTTTTTTTGCTTCGCAGAGTTTAAAAAAAAAAAGACCGCCCCTTTCCCTGCAGAGTGACGCTTTAACGGCTTCTAAAAAGTATTAAAACAATATAGCCTAACCCGTTACTAGCTATATATCGATTGTAATAGTTCACGCTTTCTCCAGGTAAGTGGGAGTGAAAAGAATGTTTTGTGGGCTGAATCTTACCTGTGCAGTCCGGCCGTCTCCCACGACGACCTGCTGTCCCCTGGTGGTGGCGGCGGCTCACCTGTGGGACAACAACCTTCTTGTATTGATTTGTGCTAGAGAACGAGACGGGTCATTTGATTCCAAGGAGGCAGGTTTTGCCGTTTGCCTCTCGGTGGATAAAGAAAAAGTTGGTGGAAAAAGCGTGATTTTTTTTTTTTTTTTTTTGTATTATTATATGTAATACTGCTGTTTCTTTGACAATAAAGCTTTGACAATGGCTTACAAATGCTAATCTTTGCTGTTCTTCAGAGACATTACATTTGTTATATATCTTATAAAAGTTGTGAGATGTTTAAAAATATGCTCTATACATCTAGCAGCCTTGCAAAATGCTGCATAACTTCCCATAATGCAACTGAATAACATCCCTCTCCGGGAGGTTTGATAAGATGGTGCAGTTGCACAAACGTGTGTGTGTCCCTTCCGCTTTGTATAATCCCATCATAATAAATTTAGTTTCAGCATAAAGTACATTAGAAAATATGTGGCTGCTTGCTGTGGAATATATTTGGTATAAAACTTTACATTCAGATGAATTTCTTTTCTGTAAATGCCTGAACTTCAGCCCAACAGTCTGTTATCTCGCTTCTTGTTAACTCAAAGGTTACTTTCTTGCTCACCTGGTTGCTTTTTGCTGGTCTCATTTAAATGATTCAACTGATTACTTCGCAAATGAACTGTCTCTTCACTCGATCAGGTGCTCGCTATTGATCGATGCCCGATGACTTCATCAACTTAAACAAAGGACCATAGAAACGCAGTGATGCGTCGACACGAGGGCGACGCTGCCGCCAGGGGGCGCTCCTCCTGCACCCATGTGCAGAAACAAAGTGCCGTTCACATCGATAAGGGACGTTTAGTCAGGGAATGCGCTCCGAATTGTAGCACGTTTTAAATCAAACATCTGCAGTGGTGGTAAACTAAAGTGTCACCGCCAAAACAATTCCATTTTCTTTCTTTTACGATACGAGGTTCCTCTGTTTCCAGTGACTGGGTTCAGCACGAGGATGGACATCTCGCGACAGCGCGGGGGGGGGGCAGGACACATTGGAGGATGCGAGCCGGTGATGTCAGACCGTCATTAGCATATTTCTGGCTATATCTCGTGCCTGCGCCAGCACGCGCCACTACTGCTGCGACGCACCCACCAAGACGCCATCCAGACACCCGCCGACGCTCCGGTAAGCCGCTTCTTCTCCTCCTCCCACGAGCCGCCCCGGAGTGGGCCGTGTGAGCCCGCAAGGTCCCGAACACCCGAACCAGGCGCGAGATACGACAGCGCTGCGTTTAACCGAAGTTTGTTTGTTTTTAAAATCTAATTGGCTAATTATGGAGCGCGAGGTGATGGTTAGTGGAGCGTGTGTCTGTGCGCGCGGCGTCTTTGTCTTTGTCGGACCGTTTCCTTTGTGTCCCGTTGGCGCTCAGGCTGCGTGGTTCCGTTATGTGAAACATTTTAACGATGCATATTCTTTTTTTGGGGGGGGGGGAGGGGGGGGTGTTATTTCCAATGAACGGAGTTGAACTTGGATTTTAAGCCTCACGCAAAGGTGCAAAAAAAAAAAAAAATTCGCACCTGGGCGGTGGTTTTCTTCGGGTTTCGGTCCGGAGGGGAAGACGCGCCTCGGCGGATGTTGCAAGGCTTCCTTGTGGACCCTAAATGTACCTCTGGATTACACCATTTTATTGTTTTTGTTTTTTTAACAAGTTATTTTAGAACATCTTTCACACGAACCGTGCAGATGCGCAAGGCGCGCGTGTCTGCTAACGGGACGCACGCTGGGTCGAACAAAAGCAGGCGGAGGCACATTTAAGAGGCGAGAAAGTAGTCCCCGGTTCGCGCATGGAGTTGAAGGGAACTAAAACGGGTTTCTCCTTTTTTTTTTTCTCGGCCACTGAGATTTGGGCGACGCCCTTGGACTGATAAGAAAAATAAAAGTCCGAGTGGGCCTCGTGCTCTGGTGGTTTTCACTTGTTTGACGCCATTGTTGTTGTAACTGCACAGACGGATGTTTACATCTTGTGTTAAACGCATATTGTGCTCCCCTGGTGTTTCAGACAACCTGCAAAGATGAGTGACGCCAAGCCCGACGTTTCAGAAGTGAGCAGCTTCGACAAGTCCAAGCTGAAGAAGACCGAGACCCAGGAGAAGAATCCCCTGCCTACACAAGATGGTAAGATCTATATTTCCTGTGTTTGTGGAGGGGCGGCGGAGGCGGCCGCGTTGCATCACATTCCTCTCAGCGTACGTACGTGTGTGTGTCACTTTTTGTCTCACACCTCCTTTCCTTCTCTTCCACAGTCATCGAACAGGAGAAGGCATCAGAGAAGTCGTGAAGCCCCTCCCTCCGGTCATGCACTGTACACCCCACCCCCCACCCTCCCCTCCTGCATTGCCTTGTTTTCAGCCACTTCTTCTAGATGTATAACTTTGTAACCGAAAGTATGACACGGCGACAATAACCACGCTGCACAGCCTGTGGCCGGGGGACGCGTTTCCCTTTTTTCTTTCTTCTTCTGGGCCCTCGTCTCCTTTAACAAATGCCACCATGACAGAGGGGGGGGGGGGTGTGGGTGGGGGGGTTGAGGCAGACGCATGTCGCTGGAGGTGTGCTCAAAAGGGGGGTGGGGTGCGGCACAGGAAGCTCATGAGCGTCCCCCCCCGCCCACCCACCACCTCCACCACCACCCAGCTTCCTGTGCGGCTGCTTTTTTGGCCCGAGTTGAGGCACCAGGCTTTTATTTTTATTTTTTTGGTTATCGTTTCTTCGTCTTTTTGGAAATGCACAACTTTGTTTGTCCGCTGGCCAAAATGTAAATGCCCCCAAACAATTAAGACCCTGTTTATTTGTTTATATATATATGTTCACAAGGATAAAAACCCAGACCTGGGAGCCGCGCAAATGGAACTCATCTACGGTTTAATGTCAACGTCCTTCTGTCGAAACGATTCATGGTGGCTCTTGTGTTGCAATCCGTCTCTGAATTGTCTCTGATGAGGAAACTCAAAAATATACCGGCAAGTGATTCCATTTGTGTGCTTTCGACGGTAGATCAGCGTCCTCAATCGTTCCAGCAGCCATGTTACCCTGCCACAAAACATCACTAGAAATGAAAAAAAAACGTGAAATGTTGTAATAAAAAAGAATTTGTTACTAAAGAATTGTGCTTCTTCTGGCGTCCTCACATTCTGATCCACAATCCCGGTGCTTTTTTTGGGCCGTATTAACATTTGCAAATGTCTAAACAGTCTGTCTGACCCACATTTCACCAACTTAACGCTGTTCAGATGAGAAACAATGCCTCAGCATTACTTAAGGGATGAGCCTTCACACTATTAAAAGGCTTAAAGGTCTCTGCAGGGATTTACCGGCACCGGACGTGCGTTTTGAAGAGCGGGAACTGACGCGTGAGCCTCAAAGGGTCCGCTGTCTGCACCAAGCTGCCCGCTTATTGCAGGAAAAAGTAGGAAGTAAACTTTCCTCCCAGGACCCTCTAAAAGCCGTGGTAGGAACACTGCTCACGCGTGTGAGGCAGTGGCTCGCGGGCCCGCGGGCCTTGACCCGGAGTCCGGCCTCGGCGGGAGATTTACGCCGCGCTTTGTCCTGAATTAGCCTCCGCCTGCAAGGCCTTAATGTCATTAGCATGCCATCGCTGATACTTTGTGCATTTATACGGCGCTTTCGTGCAGCTGGGCCTCGAGGAACGGACCCCGCCCCCTTTGTTTGTTCTGGAATTCCAGACCTGCCTTCTGCATGAATCGGCATTTCTGAGTACGTTGTAGGCGAGTTTCCTTCTCGTCTGCGAGGTTTCTCAGCCATCTTCCTGCCAGGCCGATGGCGGAATGATCTCTCTATGCCGGTATAAGTGGATTTGCGCTAAATCGGTTGCTCTTAATGCATTAATCTTCCCGTTTCTGGACCGGTGCGGGGGAGCCGAACCTTTGCAGGTCGTCGCCGCGCCCCCTTTGCCTGCTGGAGACACCGGGCACGAGGCGTTTGAGCCGCAGCGGCAGACTGGGTGGAGTCGCTATCCGCTGCCTGGTAACCCATGGCAACAGCTGCTGCTGCTGAGTCACTCGATGGAGTTGGAGCGGTCGGATGCTTTCTCCTTGCAAAGCGCTGGTCATTAAGCCGCTCCGGTTGTCGTGTGCCCAACAGGCGGCGGATAAAGTCACGTCTGTCTGCGCGGCCCGAGTAACCCGATTAGCCGCGGGATGCGTCCAGTGGACAAGCGCTATTGTTTAGGCTCAAATGGCAGGCTGTTGCAAACTATTTCAAATAAACTCCCCCCTCGTCTGTTCCGGAGGCCTCGGGCTCCCGCCTCGTGCGACACTGCAGTGGTTGACATTTCTATCTTTAATTAAATGTTGCATGATCAAACATTCACGAATCCCCCTCGGGGTTTAAATGTCTCCCAAGACTTCAAATGCCTGCGAAACGAATGCACCAATCAGACGAGGTGTACTTCTGTGTGTTCTGATGATTATCAAATCTTTGCAGCCCGACCCGATGGTGACGTCTGACACCCCAAAGCGAGTAAACAAAAAAATAAACCGCTCATTCCCCCGAGGCGTCCCTGCGATGGCCGTGCTATACGTCATCTGCAGGTTGTTTCCCCACACAGCCGATCACCTCTCCGTGCACTGGGTCTGCGATCCATTTCCATGGCAACCACCCGCCCGCCCGCCCAGGAGCTGCATTTGGCATTTGCTGGGGAGCAGGGATGTGCCGCACGTTACCACCCGACCATCAGCTTCAATGCGCTGAATAGCCCCGCGTCGTTGTTGTCTCAGCTGTCGGCCGAAACACACATCAAGTCACACGCGAGCCAGGCAAATGTGCAGCATTTGTCACCCCCCCCCCCCCCCCCCCGGGCCGCTGCTTCGTGTCGACACAGGGGAACGGCGAGCACGGGAGGCATGTGCGGGTGGAGGGCTGGGCGGATGAAACAGCTGTGAATCGGATGACGTATGAAGATGTAAGCAAGTTTCTGGGGAACCTGCATGATTTCGTCCTGGAATCTGATCTGGGGGGGGAGGGGTTTGGGGGGAGAAAAAAAATCTATAAGGAGCCAACTGCTAATGTTGGTCATAAAGAGCCGTCATTATTACATTAAGGTTCCTTTATTCTGGTTTAATGTGTTTTTTTTAAATGGATAAATACGTGTGAAGTGTGTTGATTCACTCAAACATGAGTAAGTCCATCACATTTTCGGACCCATGTCACCAAAGAGTGTTTCAGCAGCCATGTCCTCTTTGTTCAATGTGTTCACAGATAAGTGCTGCTCTGCATCCGCAGGATGCAGGAACTAACTTTTTTTTTTTATAGCGCTTTCATGAACAAAGACTCAAAGCGCACAGGCGAGCCTACCATTAGCTATAAAACAAAGAGCAGCCGTGCACTGCACAGAAACCGCCCCCCCCCCCCCCCCCCCCCATAATGTTGTGAGTGCCGGCTCGCTTGTTGCCTCAGCTTCTATTACACCAGATCCTGTGGATCGGAAAAAGTCAGTTAAACAGTTGAGTGGTGCAGCTAATTACGACATCAATGCGTGAGAGCACAGCTGGCTGGTTGAGCATCAGTGGCGCAGAGAGCGGGCGGGGTCCTGGATTACAGCAGCAACCCCCCCCCCACCCCACCCCACCCCACTCTCCTCTGGTATTTCTGCTGCAGACGCCTGGCACTTTTGGTTTGTCTCTCGGACGAAATGCGGAGTGGAGGATTTCCAGCCCATTTAAAATACATCTAGAAAAGATGAGTGTTAATTAGCGCGCAGCCCCAGGGGAGGGGGGAGGGGGGGGGGCGCTTAATTACGGGCCTCCTGCCAATGACGAGCTTAGCCGTGTCATGTCCTTGTTAGCGGTTTATTAATAATTAAGCTCAGGATACGCAGAGACGGCTCCTAAACACACTGAACTATGGTTATTGCGTTGTACCTTGTTTAATGAGTTCAACTGTTTAACAAAGGGGGGGGGGGGGGGTTGAAATGTAGTGTGAAGGTGCATTCAATGGAAAAAGAAGTAACTCATAATTGTACTCTGGCACGTCGTTGCACTTTAACCGAGCTGTGACCCAAAGCTGCCGCTTCGCTAATCAAACCAATGAATGGCGTCTCTCAGTGGGCTTTTTTTTTCTTCTTCTTTTTTCTTCTTCCTCTGTATCATCAGGGTGGAGTTGCTGCTGTATCAAGCATGAAGTATGGCGTGCCTTCCGCTATGTGTAGGAACATGAGACCGCCTCATCTCATCCCGCCCTCGGGGGGGGGGGGGGGGGTGCACCCACAGGCGTCAGAGTGCATCAGGATGACCCCACTGTGTAAGCTGTGATTAAACTTCAACAAAAAGCATCCCACACACCTGCGTTCACGCCCACGGACCCAAACACACACACACACACACACGCACCAATTTTCCCGTCGTTAGCGGAAACTTTTGCCCGCCCCCCCCCCGCGATTTATTGCAGCTTTTCCATCTGGACGCGTAGAGCTGAAACGACTCGCTCTCCCCGTGAAGCGAAGGCCTTCAGACAGAAAGCGCTGCGTTTTTCCTTTGGCCCCCGATGTGTTGAACAACGCAGAAGGTACGTTTTCTCTCAAAGGCATCCGAGGAATTCTGGGAACCTCGTGTTGTTTTGTCTGCAGGAAGTGACTCCTCTCAACAGGGAGAACGCGCACTTTGTCCAAAAACACGCGCGTCGTGGACGTTGGTCATGCCGGCCTTTTTGAGGCATCGGCAGGTTTCCGTGACAACGACAACAACAACAACAACAACGGTGTTTTTTTGCGAAGGCGCTGCTGTGTCTTTAAGTTTCAAGCCCCGTTCCCCCCCCCCCCCCCCCCCGAGAAGTGGTTTAAATCTCCGGTGGCACTGAGCCTTCCTGACCTTTGACCCTTCCCCCCAAGTGTATCCAATTTCCCGAGGGATGAACAGTATGAGAGGATGAGATTTGTTATAATCGCAGCAGCTGATTTGGAGATTCATGCTCTCGTTTCCCAGCAGCGCTTCGCATGTGGTCCTCGTCCAGCCGGGTGCAGCCCAAAAACTCGCAACCTTTCAAATGGATTCTTTCTTTTCTTGTCTTCGTCCTATTTTGGGAACCCCCCCCCCACCCCCCCCCTCCCCACCACGCGGAGGAATGAGCCCCCCGAGCTGCGCCAAAATCCGCTCTGCTTCCTCGGCCTTCCTTTCCAGCGCTGTTTTTGAATTATTTCTTATTTTGGATATTTTTTTTTTTTTTTTTTTCGTGCTCGCTGCGGCCCAAAAAGGGAAGACGGGCTGCACTTTACTTCCTCTCTCACTGTATCATTTACAGCGCTGCCTTTGCTTTTGGTAGCAACGTTTCAGAATGAGTTTGTGTGAGTTCCGCTTGCTTTTTAAATGTCACAGGATGTGTGTGTGTGTGTGTGTGTGTGTCTATGTGGGGGGGGAGGGCTATTTTTCAGAGCTGATAAGCTGGAGAGAGTTGCAACAACATCCGATGCTGTATTTAATCAACTCATTTGGTGTTGTCTAATGCGGCAATACATCAAATATATGTAAAATATACATATAGAAAATATAATATGATAATTTAATCAAAAGACCATTGGACCAACGTTCACAACCAGTTGATGCAGGCAGTGTCTGTCACGCGATCGGTCCATAAGCTGTCGCCACGGCAACAGACGTTTCACCAGCGATACGTTTGATAGTCGCCGCCGAATGTTTGCTGCAGCGGAATCGATCGTAGCCGCGTGTTTAGTCTTAAGAGAGCAGCTCCCAAGGCTTCATGCGGGTTCCGTCCCGCACAGCCCGACCCGCTGGGCCCCGGTCCTTCTGTTGCGGCTGCACGGGGAAGTGGAGGAGCTGATTGCTCTTCCTGTTTGTGGCGCGAGCCTTCGCTGCTTTTCGATTCTGTCTGATTGCCACAGGTCAAGGCGCGTTGTTCTGAGGGCGGGATTAATGAATCATGGTTTGTTTATCGCGGTTTGTAGTTTCCCATGAAAACAAGCCCAGGGGTCAAAAGGTGAAGAGGTCACACGCCACTGAGGGGGAAAGGGACCGGCGAGAGAGGAGCAGGCAAAATAAAGGCTTTAGACAGACGTGTGCCTACATCCCCCCATCCCCCCCCCACCCCGGCCTCCTTTACCTCCACCGTCCCAATCCCCAGTTCATCTGGACTCCAGCCCGGGTGAGCGCCGACTCAGCCGCTTTGTCTGCAGATCTGGCACGGGACGCGCTCTGGCAACGGGCGCTGTGGGCCGCGTTCCAAAACGCCACCCACGGCCCCATTGTTTCCCCCCCCCTCCCTTCTGGCCCCCTAAAAAACGGCCGGTTCTCCCCCCCCCCGCCGTAGGCACGCCGCCAAGATGGAGCACAACCACAACAATGTCATTAGGGCTCGGGCGCGGATGTGAGTGGTCACGCGGTGTCTTTGTCGGCCATTTTCTTACGCTAAGACAAGATGAATGTGCCGTATGTCATGAGAGCGAAGCTCCCCGGGCTCAGGAGCTCCGTCTTCTGACACGGCTCTCATGAGAATGTAGATGTTTAGATTGGCACGTGGGATTCATCCAGATTTCATCCCATCTGTTGCGCAACAGGTCAGCATTCCCATGTAGTTCGGATCACGTGGGCGGGGGGGAACGCGGCGGACAAGTTGAGCCAGAGCGATGATGGTGGTTGGACGATATTTCCCTGAATGGCTGCGTAAGGCAGACAGAAACTCCCCAGTTTTAACGACATTCTTAATAAACGACTAATATATCTGAGTCCCAATTTGAGTCCCACAGAAGCAGCTGAGTGTGAGCACGTGAAAAAAAATGAAACTCCTGCAGCCCAAATATTCGGCAGCGTGAGCCAACTGAGCGAATGAATCCCTCCTCGATCCGCCCCTTGTTTTCATTTGATTAAAAGGGAGCGTTTCTCCAGGTTCGGGCCCTTCGGCTGCAGCGAGAAACCCGAGACCAAACAGCAGAGGATTAAGCAGAGAGGCCGAGGAGTTTTTAGAGAAAGAATCCCCCTCCCATCCTTTCGCCCTCCCCTCCCCCCCCACCCAACTGAAGGTCAGAGTGGGGTGACTTCCCGGGAACAGGCCCACCCTCGATCTCTTTCTCTCCATAACACATCCAGCCGAAAAAACCACAAGGGCGGCTCGGGGCGGGGGGGGGGGGGGGGCGGCGGAGTCTCGTGCAGCCCCGGTGTTTTGGCGCTGCATTCGAGGAGTGAGATGTGTCGTCTAACGGCCCGCAGTGTTTTGCAGTCTGCGTGAGGTCTCCTCGTCCTTCAGTCGTCTCGAACAACATCGTGAGGGGGCGGGGGGGGGGGGGGGGGGGGGGCAGACACCCGACGGAAGCATCTGGTGCCGAAAAGCTTTGTGACGGATCGTCGCAGAGATAAAACACGTCGGGTCCCTTTCCCCCCACGTGAAGGCGCCGGTCTGATCTCACCTCGTGAAGCTCAGCTTAGCTTAGCTGCACTTTAGGACGTAGCGTTTAACGGCCGCCACTTAACGCCGCTTCAGGTCCGGGATCCAGAGTGTAAACACTGCCTTTGAGGCCATGTGCGTCTCGTAAAAGGAACAACGATAAACAGCACAAAGAGTGTGTTGACATTGTGGCGGTTAATGGAGACCGGGCCAGAGCAACTCAAAAGGCTCGGATAGTCGAGCATTTTAACAGATTTGCACTTCTTCTGCGTTCCACCCGGCTAGCCCAGGTTGGATAGCGGTCGGATGAAACCGGGAGTTTGCCCACGACATGCTAATGCTAGCGGCCTAAACCGAGGGGGCAGTCCGTTAGAGGCCGACCGATTCGCACACTGACGCGAGAGAAGCCGCAAGGCGGATTGTGTCTTTGGCACATCTGTGTCGGATCGCTGCCCGGCCAGCGGGGGCACGCGGGGTCGCCAGAGGGGTGAAACCAACAGGACCCCAGGCAGCCCGTGTCTGCATGTATGTTATTCTCAATAGAAAGGACATTTGTACGCTAAGCTTTGACGGCGGTGGGACTTGTTGGCACCACGCCGATCCACCAGGGACACGAGGCTGAGCAGATAGAGCCAGACACTTGGGACAGAAGTGCAGGTCCTCAGGCTGGGTCTTATGTAAGTCCAGACACACACACACATAGACAGGCAGGCAGGCAGACAGGCAGGCAGACAAACAGGCAGACAGACAGGCTGGGTGATGGGCAGGCTCAGAGATGGACGTTGAGGTACCTCGGGGCTGCACCAGGATGCTGATGTTGACATGGTCTGCCAACATTTTAAGCGTTTATGTGACATTGTCCCCCCCCCCCCCCTGCTGACATGGATGCTGAATTAGCAGCCCGTTTGGCAAGGACACATAAAATGTCCAACAGCAATTTTTACTGACGCACTAGTAACCAGAATTGTACCTTTCCCCCCCCCGAAGGTAACTGTGTAAAAGTGTATAATCAGGTCGAAAGAGACAATCACTGACTGCTGCCTTTATGCTACAGATATATGTTGCATTAGAATGTAACTAAGTTTAAATAAAGGAAATAAGTAAAATCACATGTTGTAGAATCCCTTAGAAACTAGTGTGCACAAACCTCTTATATATATATATATATTATATAACACTCTTATCTTCCAACTAAGTATGACACCATTTTGAACCCAGCCTTACTTTCCGTCTTAACACAAAGTATTTAATTCAGTACGAGGTGCATTGTGATGGATATCCAACACCTTATAAGTACCTTCACTGTTTCACTGCACCATTGAGTTTGGCTGTGAATAAAGCGGCTCTAAATGAGTGGGTGTGAGGAAGGGGAACTGAAAAACTGGTGAGAAATAAAAATGTCACAAGAAAGAGGATCCCCAAGCAGACAAAAGTCTGGCAGCTTCTTCTCGGGGGAAGAGGAGAAGCAGTTTTCTAAGAAAACCCCCTCTGAATAAGAAATGTTTCCCTGAGTATGTTGTTTTAGTTCAATTCTGAGTTGCATGTCCCCTTCATAGTTCATAGAAGAAGTTTATTCTTTAAACAATAATGATACTGCAAGGAGTTCCCTCCCATTATGAAAAGGTTTACAGCCTCCGGCCCCACAAAGGAGGCAGTGTGGAATTTACGTCAAAACACAAACAGATTGCAGACTTAAATAAAACTCTCCTCCATTTATCAACACTGCGTTGTCATGGAAACACACGCCCGGGGCCAAGAAGGGAGCAGATGGCTCGAGAAGTCAATGGCAGCGAATCAGGCTGATCCTCTGTTTGGTCTCCTCCCAGGGGGAGAGGGTTTGGACGGTCTTTTAGCCTGTGTCGTTGTCCGCCGTGTGTGTGACTGTGACTCTGCAGGTTGTGATGGGGGGGGGGGCAGCATGTGCAGACCTGCCCCTGTTTCTGAGATGCTTCAAGCTTCAATGTCATGGTGGAAAGGCAACTTGTGGGCAGGAAGCCACAACACAGAGCCTCTAACTTGTGGAGTCGTAACGTCAATCAAGACTTTAAATAATATTCCAGATCCTCAGAGAAGTTGATACCAATTTTCTTTTCTTGCCGCACAAATACAGTCACATATTTTCTCATTCTTTATTGTATTAATATCAAAAGTGCCGGCAGACAGATAAACAGACGGACGGACGGACAGGCAGTCTGCCCTTAATGCTACTTTCCAATATTACCCATAATCCCCCTGGATGCATCTGTGCAGAACCAATCCTAGTGTCATGCTTAGAAGCAGCCCATCTGACTCTGTTTATGTAACCCGGGCATCCATCTAGTGGATCACATCGAAGGCGGATATATTGTGGAGGAATGGTTTGCGGCGCGCACACACACACACACACACACACACACGCACACACACACACACGCACACGCACACGCACACACACACACACACACACACACACAGGGCACACAGGGCAGCCATAATTGCCAACATTCCTCCCTCTCCAGCCAACGTGTCCTGTTGTGCATTCCTCAGGCTTTTGGAGCGAGCCGCTGCAGCAGATGGAATCTACTGTAACCTACTTCTGTTCCTTTTATGTTGTTATATGAAGAGTGACGTCGAAATCTCTGGATGTTTGGGGTGCTGCGAGTGACGATTGAGTTTTGTAGAGCGTGTGAGGCAGGGGCCCCGAAATCTATAAATGTGTGGGAAGTGACACCTCTGTTCATTGTTCAGCTCTAAGTTCTCTCACAGATTCTTCTGCTCACAATCAATGTGAAGCTCTTTTTCCATTCCGTTAACATGCTCGTAGCGCAGAGGCTTATTATTTTAAAGATACATTTTTGTGCGTCCTCTTGGAAACCATCCTGCCAAAACTGCGGCAGGAAGCAGGCTGTGACGCTCCAACGTGCCACGCTGCGTCTTGAGATAGCAAGCCAACTGTCACGCCATTAAAAAAATGCTCCGCAGCAGTCTCTCTTCCTCACACTTTTCCCTATATTTTCGGAGAGGCTCCTCTGTGGCAGCTGAAGTGCCCCCCCCCCCCATCCCGACCCCCCATCCCCCCACCAAACCATCACCCGCTCTCCCCGCTGTTCTCTTTCCTCTCACTGTAGTACGGTGTGAACTGGGCCCGGGGCGGAGGGGAGCCAGGCCCGCCATTGTCTGAGTGCGGGGGGGGGGGGGGGGGGCGGCTTTGGCGGCGAACAACAGCCGCCCAATAACCGGGGACCCCCACCCCCCCCCCGCGGCGGCATCTGTCGCGCCGTTTCACTGATCTGTGGGCATTCCTGCTCGTTAGCGGCCTATGTTGTACTCGGCTGACATGGATCCACTGTGGCAGGTAAAGTGAGAGGGACAAACTGAATATGCATGAGACTTTGTGACTGAACTCCATGGCTTTTCGTGCACAGCAGGTGGAAAAAAACCACACACACACACACACAACCTCAGATCTGTTGTTCTTACCTACCATTTTTTGTCCCTTGCCATGTGCCAGCGTGCGACCATATTTGGACACGAGTTTCTGTGAGACAGGCATTTCACAATCTGGCCCCTTATCTCTGGTAATCGAAGCTGTGATAGCAGTAATTGCGTCTTTCAGGGGAAGAGAAAGAGGACGAAAGTAAGGAACCAACAGTTTATTTTCCACTTTGCCCCTGGAAACAAGAACAGTTTAAATATGTGTTTCCACAAAAGGAGGAACTGCTCGTGTGTTTCTCCCTTCGACGCTGAGCTGTTATTGTGAAAATGTGGGTGAGCAGGAAGAGAGAGAAACCCCGAGCGACACTGTGATCCATCCGAGTGTCAGCGGGCTTTTGGATTCACGTCCATTCTTTTAGCCCCTTTTTTTTTTTTTTTTTTTTCGTATGCTGGTTTCCAAGCGTGAGGTCAGCTCTGGAGAATGTGGTGCCGGCTCCTCCTCTGTCTCACTGAAACCGGCCCAGTGACCTTCCCCGTTGCACAGACGATACGATGCCCCCCCGTCGCGTGCTACTTCTTCCACTCCGGGCCACACGGCGCTGAGCTGGAGAGACCTCGGGACAGAGAGCAGCCATTGTTTCAGCGATGTGGGGGGAACGCTCTTCTCCGCCTCCATATTTGAATTGAACTCTATACCTTCCTCACATTAAGGCGGACACTTTAGCTTGTATAACTATTCTCTGCCGCTTCTCGGTGCTTCATGGGAGTCCCACGTGTGCTTTCGAAGGATTTACAACGTCTTTTACGTTGTAAAACGCTGATAACAGGGAGGTTCGGATGGAGAACCGAGAGCGACCTCCCTCCCGGACACCATCTCCACTTCTGCATTCGCTCCCGCCAAAGGAGGAAGTGGGAGCGCTGACTTCCTGTTGCCAGCAGAGGCGGGCGCAGAGGGTCGATGCCCCCCCCTCCCCCGTATCTTCAGCTTTTAATTCCCAGGATCCCTTGCGCGAATGCAGAAACACAGGAAGTTTGACCCAGGCTTGATAACAGCAGGGGCAACTATTTGTGCAAACAGGGGGGGGTGGGGGGGGGCTTGTAGCACACAAGGAGGTGTCTGTTCTGTTTCCTGTTGGTTGTTTTGTCAGATGTGAGCGGCTGAATGTGTCTTTATGTGTCGGAATGAAAAGCCCTGGCGGACAAAGGAGCCTCTAACACGAGCTCCGAGACGACCCTGGCCACGCGTTATTCCGGGTCGTCACGTGCATCGAACCCTCAGCGCTTCGGCAGCGCGTCTTTCGCGGAGACACCGGTCCACAAAACGTCTCGCCAGATATCGCCAAAGCGCTTCCGTGGCAGTGTAGCGACTGCTGACTCGGCACCAGTCTGGGTTTAATGAGAACATCACGTGGGATTTTTGGGCCCTTCACGCCTTCCTTCCATCGTTTTCGGAATCCGACAAAAAAAACGGAGAGAGAAAGAAAAGCTCTGACGGAGGCGTTTCTTCCCTGCTGACTCGACCCCCCTTGTTTTCACGGTGAAATGCATGACATCATCCATGTTGCTCCTCCCCTTCTTTCTCTCTCTCTCCCTTCTCCAGTGTTTTGCCTTATTTAGCCAGGGCGGGTTCGTGATCCACTGCACCGGCCTGAGATGAAACATTTACCCTCTTCCACTCCTTTTCCACAGCTGCAGCTGCAACATTTTCAAATCCCGACGTTCGCTGCTTTTGGAACGTTTACCAAGAACCCAAAAGGCCTAAAATAGTCATCCACTAATTCTTAACTGCTGATGTGACTGCTGGCAAGCGCAGTCTTTTTCTTTCGCTCCAACTGTTACAATCAAGCCGTAATTGACCCTCACGGAATTTATTTGGGGCTTAAATAGCTTATAAAAAAAAAGCTTACGAGATTCACCTGCTAAAATCACATCAGCGTGCACATTTGACGAAATGACATCACTTGTCGTTTAATGCCAATCCATTTTATTAGTTTTATTTCGGCAGAGGAAACCTCTGTTAGCAGGTTGCGCTGCTAACAGCTGTTTCCACTTGAGTCGAAGCAGAGCGAGCTACCGGCCTCTGGCCTAGACAACGCGACGGCTCACCTTCTTCCTGTCAAGGGTTACTTCCTCTCAGCTGTTTACCAGCACATTGTCTGCGTGTGTTCTTTCTGGTTAAGTTCCCCTTCTCGGGGCTGAGACGAGCGCCGCTGCGAGCGAAGGAAGTCAGACGCAGCGGCGGGGCTCCACCTCCGATCAACCGAGAGACAAAAGGACTGCAGCTCAAAAGCCACAGGAAATAAAAAGAGAGCGACCTGCGCCCCCCCCCCCCCCCCCCCCCCCCGAGTCCTCCGATGTCAAGCCAAACCGAAATGGCGAGAGCACTCACCCTCCCGCTTGAGTTCTATAGCTGCAGAGAAAAGGGAGGAAAATCGGTGGCGATCCAACTCAGTGAGCAGTTCAGAGGTCAACGATCTGCAGGACAGATAGAGGCTCATTGAATGTGTGTGATGTCCAGTGGAGTGAGAGGTTTGCTGGGCCTCTGCAGCCTTTTCTCCTCTATTTGAAAGGGAAGGTGCTTTTTTTTTTACGCTATATCATCGATACTCTGTGGTTGCATGGAGAGGAAATAAAGCCTTGTGGGCTGAAATTACAATGATGGGGAACAGAACCCATTCAAATCTTCCCTCAGATGCTCACATCAAAAAATGAAATGAAGACCAACATAGCGTCACTTTAAACACTTCTTTCCTGATATGTTGCCATTAAGACAATGACGCAATTGAACGCAGACTATTGGGTGTTTTTATTTAGCTCAGCCCCGAAAGAACGGTATGTGTGATCGCACCTTTTTTTGTTTTTTGACACCCAATCTGTTTGCTGCGTTCCCATCTCGCGGCTCAAACTAAACCGCGTGTGTTGGTGTGCAACGCGTTTCTCTCACTGATTACTTTACAGGACAAAGGAGAGAGAGAGAGAGAGAGAGAGAGAGGGAGAGGGAGAGGGAGAGAGGGAGAGAGAGGGAGGTGGTGGCTCCTGCTCTCACTTGGCTGCCAACGTCTTCGCCACATGACCCGGCAGGAATCTGCATCCAGTAACAAGGCGTGCGTGTGTGTGTGTGTGTGTGCATTTGTCTGTGAACACACTTCATCCCACCCGCTCCTGCTGTGGCGCCTCATCCTGCGTCCATCGGACAAACGGAGGATGTCGGGGGGGTGATGCATTGAGAGAGAGGAGAGAGAGGAGAGAGAGGAGAGAGGAAGGTAGGGAGCAGGAAATGAAGGAGGAGAAGGAAAGGCAGGACATCTGGAACTCACTCATCCACCCAACGGAAATGACCAGAGGGGGAAGGGGAGGGGGGGGGGGGGGTAGTGATGTGAAATTTCTGTTTTGGGAAAAAAAAAAGACCCATCATGGACGTGCAAGTTTGATCGTCGTAGTGTGCAGGGAGGCTTTTGGCCTTAATCCTCCCAAAACTCGTTGTAGTGTGCAGCAGCCACGGAGCCGCCTCGGAGAGTTGTGGAGCAGAGTTCGTCTCCGTATCGGAGAGAAAGTACGCTCACATCAGACAGAAGGCCTTCTGTTACGCTGCTGGTTCCCACACAAGGCGCCGCCCCGCGAGACAAAAGAATTCCCCGCTCTTATCTTCAAGGTACTGGAACTTTGCCGTTGAAGTCACAGCTTTTTCATGAAAGCGAGTCAACTTCCGATATGAATATCAAGCCTGAAAGGTCCGTAATGGGAATAACTGGTACGCTGGAACCGGTAATGTGATCCAAACCGAACGGCGGCCCCTCACACCTGTGCACAGCTGGCCCTCGGAGAGCCTCGCCCCCTCCCCCCGCCGCCACACTGTAAACGTCCGTCCAGAGGAGGCCGCACAACTGGTGGTTAGGACGCCGTTTATTTGGAACTCGGGGGCTGGTGGGATACCCCATAAGGCCGGCCATGTGTCTAGTGTGTGTGTGTGTGTGTGTGTGTGTGTGTGTGTGTCAGAGGCACAGATCACACTGCAAGAAAACAACAGAAGCGCTACGAACGTCTTGTGTGACTGTTGTTCACACTCACTTCCTTATTGTTACTGGTTTTTGACAAGTCTCACGCGAGAAAAAAGAAAGAAAAAAAAGGACAATATTACGATGAACCGAAATAGACATAACAGTCGCTGGTGTTGGTGGTTGCATGTTTTGGGGAGTCTCACTTCCTGCCGGAAGCGATGCGAGACTGTTGAGAGGCACCAGATAGAAGCGGTGACACTTTGTCTGGTCTGCAGAAACATTTCAGAGCAGTCGAGGCAAAGCAGAAACACAAAAGGTTCACTTCAGTCGTCTGTTGTTACCCTCAAGGTCGCGATGGGTGGTGTGTGTGTGGGATGGGTCATGGTTGCCCCCCCCCCCCCCCCCCTCCTCACAGACAACAAACTCTCGCTCACACACCACCCTGTCGAGACCGATTAGCTCAGATGCAGGATAGAAGGAGACTTTCCTCCTGCAGCGTGACTCTATAACATCTGCATAAATGTGTTGAACAGGAAGCACCAAGCTGCTTTAAACTCACTTCTTACCACGTTAAAAAGGGGTATCTTCACCCAGCATTTACAACGGAAAAGGGTCAAATGAAGATTCCGCGCAGTTCAAAGGCCTGAACTGAAGCAAACGGAACAAAGGGCAGTTTCAAGGTAACGTCTTTTTCTTTTTTTTTCGATGCCGAATTGAAAGAGGAAATGAAGACACAGCGTTCAGTGTGATGGGAAAGTTTTCTTCTCTTCCAAAAATACACAACCCTCCCCCTTCTCTAACCTCCCCTCCCCCGTGATAGTAGGTGTACATTCCTTCAATAACAATGTTAACTATCATTGACAATCAGACACAAAGAACCTGCACACGGGGGGGTCGGAAGGGGGGGGGGGGGGGTTCACAGCCGCTTGTGATTTCATCTTTGTGACCACCTTTCATTCATTTGCTATGGCAGCGTTGCAAACACACTCGTGCTGTACAATTGTGCGTGAAGGGGGGGGGGGGGGGGTCTCAGGTTGTGGGGGGGGGGGGGGGGGTTCTCTTGGGGAATTACCATGTTGTCACGAATGTCTGTCCATGAAGAAACTGATCACTTTAACAAGAGAGGCCACCCTCCTCCGCTGTGTTTCTCAAGGGCTGGTGTGTGTGCGCGTGTGTGTGTGTGTGTGTGTGTGTGCGTGTGTGTGTGTGTGTGCACTCATCCCTACATGCCATCGAGTGTGGCGTGGTCTGCACAAGAGGCGGAGACAACAAAAGCAGGATGTGATACAGCAGGACTCCACTTCTTCATGCACAGCTCCAGTGAACCCAGCACAGAGCAGAGAGCGCCACCCGTTGGCGAACGGACGCCACGGCTGCGGCCTGCCGGTAAAATTCCACTCCCACGGACCAGAGGGGAGTGTGCAGAGCGCACAACAGGCCGCGGTGAAAAGACCTGATAAGATCCAAGGAGCCTTGTGGGTCCCTTTGGGTGTTCCAGTCGTGTGCCGTTCATCACAAGACAGGGGGGGGAAGGCGGGAGGGGGGAGGGGGGGGGGGGGGTGTATGCAGAGGGTTCTGCTTTTGTCTCTTTGCTTCACTCCAGCTGGACCCCACCCATCTCAAAGCCCATAAAGACAAAAAGCCACAGAAACTACGGCAGAAAATGTGCAAAGTTTGAAAGTCACGTGTCGCGGGGAGAGAAACCCCATCACTGCTATTGTCCCTGCTGCATCAGTCCTAAGTGCAGATTTTAAATATTAGACTAAGAGGGGTGATGTCATATCCCAGGTTACATAATGCCCCCCCCCCCCCCCCCGCTGAGCTGTTTATATGTCAAGCAGCCATTTTAGTGTGAATAAAATGAGAGGTGTGAACTTTTGATTAATGGGGCTGCTTTTGTTAATGTTATAATTAATGTGCGATTCCCGTGGAGCGAGGCAGCCGACTTTTCATTCACAGTCAGCGGAGCCAAAGGACTCCATTAAAGATCCATTCGATACGCCTTGACAGATGTGAAGACAAACACCCTTCACAGACAAAATGGTGTTATTAAAGTGTCATTCAGGAATGAATACATGTGCAAATTAAAAAAAAAAAAACAGAGTTTCTATATTTATTTATATTAAAATGTGTGATTATATCAAACCGACTCTCAGGAGGTTTTAACAACTACTCAGTCTCTAAATCGTCTCTCCGATGGCGAGGTTTCAAAAGGCCCCGTAAACGCGTCTGAGCCTCACAACCGTGAATTATCCTGCAGACTCATTCATCTTCTTCCTCAGTAACGTATAATTGCACAACAGCTGAGGGGGCTTGCCTCATCTCGTCATGCCACGGCGTCCGCTCTTCCGAAGAATCATGGTCTGCAAAACGCAGAGGCGGTTGGCATGCGAGGACTGCTTGTTTCTGCACGCAGCGCGACGTGCAATTCAGCCCCCCCCCCCCCTGCAAATCCCCTCACAGCATCACAACCTTGCGGAGACACCAATGCTCAAAACCATGGAGATTAATAGGAAGACCTACCATTGCTTCCGCCTATGCTGACAATCCAGCTTTGTTGTTATGGTCAACATGTTGAAAAATGGGGTTGTGAAGATACACAGAAATCTAGATTGGTTTCTAAATATGCAACAACCTGCCAGAGCCAAAGGCACACAAGTAAATCCTCACACAAAGAGCTAATCCCACAGTGCATTCTACACAAACCACGGCCCGACCGCGAGGCCCTTTGTGACACAATCACAGATGCAGCACACCACAATGCACCACGGGGAGGATTACGGCAATCGGGATGACACTCCCCTCACAACTACGCTTCCTTTGGAAAATGATGCCGGATTACAGGAAACGAGAACGCAATCAAAACAGGTGTCATCAATGTTCAGCCTCCAGCCCGTTTGGTTTCTGCCTTGTAAGCGTATGTCACACGAGCCCAAAGCCCAAAGCCGGGGGATGGGATTCTGCGAGGCTACACCGCCACCTAGAGGGGAATTTAGGCCACTTCATGTTTCCCAGACGGATCCAAGATGGCTGCCCCCTCGCAGCGTCTTCTGGCTTCCTGTGTGTGCGAAGTGGCTGAGAACAACACGGGATTGCAGGTAAACAAACAAAAAGCAGTATTTCTTAGTGTTGACTGGTGCACAAACTGGGAATTATTTTGTACCGCGTTGCATTGATTTATTATTTAGGTCTCATTTCTCTGTTTAAGCATCCGCTCTCTCTCTTTGCAGCCGCCATGGACGCAGAGGACATAGTCGGCCGCGCTGTGCAGACAGAGAGCCCAGAGGGCCGCGGGGTGTCTCCCCCGGAGGAGGCCGAGGGCGGGGGAGCCTCCTGCGCTGACTCGGCACAGACGGGCCGCGGCCAAGTGAGGCGTGCACAACAAGAAGCCTCCCCCCCGGCGGCGGACGGTGTCTCTGCCCAGAGCCCATCCACGCCGTGTGGTTTGTCCCCCGTGAGATCCAAATGCGTCGAGCTCCTCCTCGCCGCCCTCCGCCACCAACTCCCCGACGGGGGCGAGGCCGCCGAGCTGGCCGGGGACATCGAGCGGCACATCCACGAGCTCCACAAACCCGCCAGGTACAAAGCATGCGTGAGGAGCAAGGTGGCCAACTTGAGGAACCCCAAAAACGGGCACCTGGGCCGGGGCCTCCTGAGCGGCTCCCTGTCGGCCGAGGCCTTCGCCCGGATGTCCGCGGGGGAGATGGCCAACGCGGAGCTGCGGCAGCTCAGGGAGGCGTACTCGTCCCGGGGGGTCAGCGAGAGGCAGCTCCCCCGGGGGGCAGAAGGCACGCCGACGCAGAAGATCCGCTGCAGAAGATGCGGGGCGTCGGACTGCCGCGTGACGCAGGTCTCCAGGGGGGCGCTCTTCCTGCCCGCGTGGGTGAGGCAGAGCGGCCCCGACGAGGACGCCGTGACCTTTGTGACCTGCGGCGCGTGCGGACAGCGGTGGTACCACAGCGGCTGGGTCTGCCTCTAGATGCCAGTGTCACCCCAAATAAATGTGTAAAGTTTCCTGTAGGGTTTGTTTGGTAACGTTTATTTGTAACAGCAAATACTCAAAAATATTTTTCTGCAGCCTCGTAAATGTGTCGAGTATTTTCTGCCACATTGAACCAGGAGGAATGTCTGAGGGATGCAGAGTGGAAACAAAAGACAGATCCTTCTCTCAGGATGGAGCACATATTTGGGGTTTCAACAAGACATGTTTTTAGGAGGCATCCTTTATGTTGAAATGTGCATTTACCACTTAAATGGAAAAAGAGAGGAGTCACTGTCTATTGCAGCTGCATTCTGAAACCACTTTTTAGAGAAGTAGCTCTCGACATCCTCTTCCCGCTGAATCATTTCCCGTCTCCTCCAGTGAATCTATCATTCATAACAGCTCAATACTTTTCCAGGGGCCTCCAACACTTTCTGACGTGAAGGTTTGCATTTATTGTGGCTCACGTTTACTCCGAAGGTTAAAACTCTTTTTTTTAAAAGGAGAAGAAGAAAACACGTGCCTCGCTTTCCTACAACATGCCATTCATGTGGAGAACATGTGACCTCGGTGGGCATGTGATGTGTCGGTAATCTGCCTCTTCCCGAGCAGCCTCTGGGGTGGATGTCCCATGGTGCTTCACTCAGTCGACGTGGCGCGGCGGCTGCTTTGCGCGTCGTCATGGCGTCGCATCCCTGGGGCCTTTAAGGCGCAGCCATGGATCTGTTTTAACAAGATCAGTTTTTTTAATGACGTTTTTTCATTTCTGAGCTGAAGTGAGACTTTAACTTGGCGTTTTGAAAGGATCACCTTTGCTGTGCTCGTCAGATACGGAGCTTGCGATATCTTATCAGTCTCCATTCAGTTACTCCCTATATTTCGAGCGTTTATATCTTCTTATATCCATTTATATCTTCTCTCCCTCGCACATACACAGATACAATCGAACAACGGTGCAACGTCAGAGGTTCCTCATTGAGAGGCTTGAACCCCGCTGATTAAAGGTTAAATGTATGCAGCAGGCTGTCAGCTGCTTTAAGTGCTGCACAAAATGTACCTCCTGCTTCTGACCATTAAAAACAAATGTGAAACAACTGAAGGACATCTGTTTGCATTCTCTGAAGTAGTGGAAGTTTAATAGAAGGGTTTGACAACAGAAGCCTGACAGAACAATCGTGCTCCGCACTCTTGACCCCTGAGGGGCTGGTTTGGGGGGGGTCCATGCGTGGAGGACCCGGATGTCTAATGACCGTCTGTGATTGGAACAGACCTCCAGCGGGGCGCATGACGGGGCGTGACGCCGCGCGGGTCATGTGAGCCTCATCAGCGGCTCCGGGCCGCCGTGTCAACCGGGCACCCGGGCGAGGGGGACGGATGTGGGGGGTTTAAACGCCGAGGCCGCGGCGTGAGCGACACACGGGGGATGTGCAGTAACCGAGGACGGGTGAAGACTTTAGTTCCGGTGTGTAAAATGGTCACTTTCTCTTGCTTTTAAGCGGTCGGTAAAGTCGCGGTTGGGCAACAGCTAACGACTCCCATTATCGGACAGCTAACCGACGACCCCGGTTTACGGCGGTGCTTTCATTATCGGACAAACCCTCTTTCTCTTCGCCATTCTCTCGAAATATCGACTACTGAACACAACTGTGTAAGTTTTTAATATTCAAACGTGGTTAATGAAAGTGTTCGCTAGTTTCAGACTCATAGCCGCCTCTTTTGCGGGACAGTTTATGCTAGCTAAAGAACTGAGTCGGTGGGGCGAATCTCCCGGTTCTGCACGGCGAACCATTTATTTTATTTTCTGTGATTTAGTGTCTTTTTGCTACGATGTCATCGATGTTCTTTAATGCATTCGAACATTTTGATAAAAGTAGTAATATACACCACGAAATATAAGGGTCGGATAAGGTTTGCTAAAAACCAAGATATGTGTTTAATTCAACGTAATTACGGAATAATTATTAAAAAAGCAAACATTTTAAGTTTCCTCTTCAGTTAAACTGTGGTCACGACACCAAGCTATACGTCTCTTAAATACGGTTCATTGATAGTAAATGTATCATTTATCTACGTTAAGTAAATACCGTCCTTATTATATATATATATATATATATATATATATATATATTAAATATATATTTGTAAATATAAAATATACAAATATATAAATATATATTTGGTCTTCTAGGTTTAAATTAAAGGGTGTGGTCGCATGTTTGGAGGAAATATTCCACCAAAGAGCAGCTTTTTATTTTATAGGAACATTCTGCCGAATGAAGCACGTGACTCGTGTGCGCGTGCGTCGCTTGGGAATGAACCGCTAATATTCTCCAGAACCAATGACCCAATGAGCAGCAGCGGAGCAGTCCGCGTGGTGTCAAAGGTCTCAGGACAGAGGCCTCATTCACACACAGTTTGGGTCCCTGGGCTGCGAGAGCCTCTTCGTCTGCTCCACCTGCTTCACGTCTGACACCCCCCCCCCACCCCCAGCAGTGGATGGACAGTAAAGCATAACTGACATCTTAAAAAGCTTCTCCACGCTCCCGTCAGCCCCCGCTGGGCTTTTCCCACGCTCGTCCGTGTGATTAGCAAATTAGCTTGAACTGGTGTGTTAAACATGCACACGCGGGGTGGCAGATTTAAACGTGTGCTTAAACCCCCCCCCCCCCACCCCCCCCTCTTTCTCGAGGGTGAGCTTATCTTCCTCGGTGATCCGTAAAGTTACACTTTCTCTCTCTCTCTCTCTCTTACAGATTGGTTACAAAATCTGTGACTCTTTGTGTTTGTGGAATCCCGTGACCGTGGAGGTGTGGATTAGCTTTAATCCTGCAACGAATCCGTTCTCCCTCCAGTCTGAATCCGAGGGAGTAAGAAGACAACTTCCAAAGCCCGTGTGATATTGGCTTATCGCAAGCTCAACTTGATCTGTGTGGCCAATAAAAGTGAGTCGAGCCGACGCGTTGAGCGCCATGCGGGGTCTGGGTGGCAGGTTTTCATTTTTCATCGGTTAAAAACTGCATGCATGTGAATTAGCAAGAAGTGCATTTATTAACCAATAATAAATCTGTTATTAACAGGACGGAAAATAGTGAAACTCCTCACAACGTCCTCAGGTGGAGCCACTTCCTGTGTCGTCTGCGCGCAGTCTGCTGCCGCCGAGGCGCCGCCACGATGTCAAAGTCGCCCCTCCTGAAGGTGATCCTGCTGGGTGACGGCGGCGTGGGCAAATCCTCCCTCATGAACCGCTACGTCACCAGCAAGTTCGACTCGCACCTCTTCCACACCATCGGCGTGGAGTTCCTCAACAAGGAGCTGGAGGTGGACGGCCGCCGCGTCACGCTGCAGATCTGGGACACGGCGGGCCAGGAGCGCTTCCGCAGCCTGCGCACGCCGTTCTACCGCGGCTCCGACTGCTGCCTGCTCACCTTCAGCCTGGACGACGGACAGAGCTTCAGCAACCTGTCCAACTGGAAGAAGGAGTTCGCCTACTACGCCGACGTGAAGGACCCCGACCGCTTCCCCTTCGTGGTGCTGGGCAACAAGCTGGACGTGCCGGAGCGCCAGGTGTCGGGGGAGGACGCTCGGCAGTGGTGCCGCGAGAACGGCGGGCTCCCCTACTTCGAGACCAGCGCCAAGGAGGCCACCAACGTGGTGTCGGCCTTCGAGGAGGCGGTGCGCCGCGTGCTGGCGGCGGACGACGGGGCCGATCGCCTCGTGCACGCCAACACGGTGGACCTGCAGAGGAAGAGCCGCCCCGACCCCGCCTGCTGCTGAGCCCGGCGCCGCGCGGGGGGGGGGGGAGGGGGCGAGCTCGCCGTGCGCTGCGGCGTTGGTGGAGAAAGAGGAACTGGTGACGGTGTTTAGTGGCGATATTCAGAATTTCCATCACACAAACTGTCCAGCCCTCTTTGCCTGACACGATGGTCCTATTATAGGAATGTTCATTTGGACCGAACAGTTTTTAAAGCTTTGCTTGGCGACAGTGAGCAACTCTGTTGTTGTCGTGACATCACTGGCCAAGCTGCGGTTGCCAGTTTTAGCCAAAAGGAGAAGTAATATTTAGATTTGGTACTTAAGTTATCTACGTGGAATCAGGTGCTGTTATGTTTTTATCTGCATCGTGGCATGTGGTTAATCAAATTACACATAAGAAAGTGGGATTGACTACTTTAGGCTTAGATTACTCACTCCCTATATCAAATATGATCAACTATTTAAAAACATATTTTTTCTGTTGTGATGATTTTTCTTCCATTTTAAGGCAAATGACACAATTTTCTAAAGATAAATAAAACAGCATCCAACAATGAAACTGGAGAAAATCAGTCTCTAGTGTTTAAACGCAGTTTCCTCTTTGCCCACAAGGCGGCGCCATCGAACCAGCAGTCTGTGGAATTCCGTGTCAGCTCTGATATTTCGTTTCCAACATGGGAGATGTCAATCAAATGCAGCCGGGTGGCTTCTGACTAATCAGCTGACACGAGTGGAATCAGCTGTGCGCGTCGCTCCATCGTCTCCAGCCAATTAAGTCAATCAGCTGTCACCTGACGACACGACACGCTGCTTGATTCCAACACGCAAACACATTGAAATGTTTGGATGTTTTATTTATTCATTTATTGGTGCCACGATTAATTTTCCAGCTGCTTCGTGTCGAAACAACACGCGTAGAATGAACAGGTCAAGTTTGAGGATTGATTTGTAGATCATGTGATCCTTGTATGTAAGGAATTTTTGTGTTTAGTTTTTTTGGACTGTTGAAAGGAATCTGGCACCTGAGGAAATTTTAGATGAATCTTTTTCATTACAATTGATGGCTAATTCAAGTAAATAATCAGTTCCAGCAGTAAAAAGAGGTAGAAATGAATTCCACTTCAGAGACCCAAACACAAGAAGGAGACAGGAGACAGCAGTGTCACGATAATAAAAAATATCGGTTTTACTAGAGAAGGTTACAAAAATCATCACTATATAGGAGTCAGAGAACTATTTCCAACTTAAAAAATCCAAACCATAATGAAACCACTACAGGGACTACGATGCCATCAAAGTACAATGGAGTTTTCTTTAGAAAAGGGCGGGTGGGGGTGAGGAGGGGAAACACCGCCTACCATGGTTGTCGGTACGATTGACTACACATCACCTGATAAACTGCAAAGACACAGCCATGTCTCCTTCATGCAAATAACGAGGAAACAACAACAGCCCGACACGCGTGGTCTCACAGGAAATTGAAGTTTGCCTTTACATCAACCTGGTGGCAAAGTACGAATATTTATCAAACATAACACACATGGCAATATAGTCCTTTTTTTTATAAAGAAATGACAGCTGCACACATGGACGATACGGACATGCTTCATCTCATCAGGTATCTGTCTTTTTTAAAGTTTCGTAAGGGTGAACTAACCAGTGATGATCAATAGAGAATATAGTCTGTGATTATTAAGCAAAATCCGATTATAAAACCAACGTATGAAAATTCCTGACTTTTATTTCCGAGTGTAAACATCCAAAAACAGCCTCCGTGGCTCATGAGACGTCAAAAGAACTCAAGGAAAAGAAAAGTTAATTATTTCTCTCAACTCAACACGTTGAAGCACAAAAGAAAGTTCCATGAAATCATAATTACTGAATCACAAGAAGAACTCGGCTGCCTAAAACTGAAAAAACATTGAAAATCCATATATTTTTTTTAATCACATTTTTTTTTTAAATTTGTGTACGTCACAAGCACCTGAAGCCACCGCGTCATCATAACTGCGCCGCATCCCTCTCACGACAAATCATTTATGGTGTCACACTACGAGTATTATATCAAATGCAGAACGAGTATCTCAGTGCTAAACACACACCTCAAAAAGGGAACATTTACACACATCTGTGGGAAAAGAATCGGAGGAGCGTGGCGTCTCCACCTTTCACAGGAGACCAGGTGGGACTCCTCGTCTTTTTTTGGGGGGGGGGGGGGGGCGGTTCACATATTTACAAGTGAAGAAAAAAAAAAAAGATCCCACCTTTTTTACTGTATAATTCCGGTAAGGGTCCGGGTTTGAATGGTCGAAGCTTTGGAAAAAGAACACGACTGGCTAAAGTCCGATTGGGTTTGGTACCTGAGGTGTGTGTGGAAAGACCCGGATGGATTCCTCTTTGATTTGTGCTGCCGCTGGTGAAGAGTTAAGGGCTCGTATCTCATGAGGATATCGTTCCTCTGTGTCTCAGCAGATGAATTAAACGCACAATACCCCGTGTTTTCTATGGGGGGGGGGGGGGGGGGGGGCTTTTCTGTTTTATTTATTTTGGATTGGTAACAGAATAGACCAATAAAAAGTCAAAAATGGAGAATAAGTTAAGGGAGGAGGGGGAGGGGGGGGGAAAGAAAGATCCCAACAAGCGCAAAAAAAGGTAAAGAAGGTCGTAATAGTACCTGTCATACTTTCCAGAGAGTATTAAAAACAACAACATTCGTACACATTCGCACAATATATTCATATTCATATATATATGCATATAAAACACCAAAAAAAATGGAGGAGGGGGGTCGCTGCCCGGCTTCGCCTGTGGCTGAAGCAGTGAAACAATGTTTTTTTTGTTGTCGTTGTTGTTGTTGTTGTTTTTTTGTGTAAGTGGTGCCGGATCAGGGCGCGAGGGGCCCATCACAGCTTCCCAAAACCCAAGGGAGGGGGCGAGCTCTCCCGCTCCCAAGGGAGGTGTATGGGGGGGGGTGCCGCGTCTCCGCTGCTCCGTGTCCCGTCGTCCCCCCCCCCACCGTCTGGTGGGAGCCTGCGGATCAGGAGGTGTCGGGGGAAAGGGGCGGGGTTTGTGTTGTTGCAAGGTGAGTGGGAGGTGGGAGTTTAGGGGGGGGGGGGGAGTCGTGGGAGACAATGTCCTTAGGAGTAGGAGGAGGAGTTCTGGCCCTCCTTGGAGCGCGCCTCGGCCTCCAGGTCCTGGTCGTCCTTGGTCTTGATGTCCTGGTACTCGTGCGTGGAGACGGCGCTCTTCAGGTAGGCCCAGTTGGCGCCCAGAATCATCAGGTAGTGGATCTGAAGAGAAACACGTATGTTTACAGACTGCTCACCCACAATGCAATGCGCACAAGAAGCGTAGAGCGGCTGAAAGTCACTTGAGGAGGCGTTGTTCGCCGTGCTTTTATTGTGTCGCAGCCGGGAGCTCCGCTTCCTCTGTGCAATGCATTGTGGGACAATCGTTTCATTACTATCCCTGATTTAGATTTTTGTCATTTTTACATGGGCGGACAGACTGAGACGACTAGAGCGCATGATGACCTCATCGCTCAAAGGGAAAAGTGCGTTGAAATGAACACTGCTACATAGTATTTACAATAGTAAATACTATTAAAACTCCCACAAGATATTTTAAATACCCATTTAATGGTTTTTTTTAAGGCTTTTCCGTATCTCCCCACATCGTCCAACGCATCATCTCCTCGGCGCTGCGTCTCCCGCTTCCCTCTGACACGGAAACAAAGCAGTCCGCCTCCACAGCGCAGTGCCGACCCCCCCTCCCCCCCCCATGCCGCTCACGCAGCAGTGCGCGCCGACAAGCCCCGTGAGAGGCGGGGTTGCCACGGCAACGCGCCTCTTCTCTTTCGCCGCATCGGGCCGTTCATCAGCAGGCTTACCAGTGCGATGACGGTGGCGCCGGCGCCGGCGAACGCGACGATGTAGAGGTGGTAGGACAGGTAGAACTGCGGACGCAAGGACACAGTCAGAGAGGGACGGGGAAGACGGGGACGGGGGGGGGAGAGGGTGAGGGCCCTCACCTCGCTGGTGTTGCAGATGTCTCCCAGAGTGGCTCCGCAGGCTTTTCCCGGAGTGGCGTTCCAGGGAATGATACCTGCAGGGTCAGAGGGACGGACAGTCAGAGGACGGGCGCGAGACAAAAAGGTTTTTTTTTTCTCCTGCCCCCCCCCCGAGACTGTGATTGAAAGCTTTATGAATCAGATTTGGATTAAAGATTAAAGGAAACAGGGCGGCTGAGCCTACAGGAGAAATATGGGTCGTTATTTGCGTTTTTCTTCCCCGCCGTCGGCTCATTACAATCCCCCCTTTTCGCCTTTTCTCCTTCGCATTGATATCATCACCGCAAATAAGTTCAAACTCGGGAAGCTGTCCAACCCTTTGGCCCCGATAAGGACCCGATGACATTTGCTGCAGCGCCGTGGCGCCCGGCTGCCAGTGAAGCATATGCCACCCATGTCCTACTTTGCAAAACGGGCCAGCTGTCCTTCAAATGTGGGTCACGTACTGCAGTCTGGGCCGTCGCACTGATACGCAATCACAGCACTGGGGGCGCTAACACCGCAGGAGGGTGGATCTCCATCAACCCCGCTCTCCTGCCATCCCTGTGTGTCTAGAAAATGACGTCTAAAGCCGAGCGGACCTGGAGGTGAGCGCGCGAGGTTCTCGCCGTGTGGAGGAGAGCAGAATCATCTTGGAGGAGGACTCTATGAACATTTTGGTCTCCACAAGTGAAACGATTTTGTTGCCGAGGCCGCCCAGCAATTTGCTTCTTATAATAAAGACCACATTTCCAATGAGCCGCGTGGAAGGCGTGGCGTCGTCTCCTAAATAAAAAAGTCAAAGACACGATTAAAAAATATCTTGTTTTCAATGTAAGCGTTTCTTTTTCTGCACACCTGATCCAATTCAGCTGCAAACGGTGTCGCCACTGATCAGGTCAGGTGTGCAGGAGCGCAGCCTGAGCAGCAGCATAAAGCTCGGCCGGGACTCAGTGCCTCGAGGATGAGCTGAGGAACGCAGCTGGGGGGTTTTTTGTGGCTACTTCGAATAAAGCAATAAAGATTTAACGGTACCGAAGGGAACAACGGGTTCACTTCCCCTCCTGGTTCATTGGACGGTGACAGCGGAAATCACTACGTGACCCGCATGAGGCGGGTTGAGTAAACGTGGTGTGGGGGGGGTGAAAAAAAGCTCATAACAAAACCATAAAAAGACACGGGCCAATAAGATCGCTCCTAGTGTGGAACAGTTCCCTTATACGCGTCACTTATGCCCCGCCCCCCCCACCCCCCCGTGCGAACTCACCGTACTGCCTGACGTCCACGCAGATGGAGTCGGGCGAGGTGATGTTGGCGCCGGGGGCCTTCATGGCGGCGCAGGTGGTCCACATGTTGAAGAAGAGGAAGACGGGGATCGCCGTGAAGCCGAAGATGGCGAGGAAGGCGAGGAAGAGGATGTAGGTCAGGAACATGAACTGAGGAGAGCGGGAAAGGGACAGATTTCGTGTTGGGCTCGACTTTTTTTTAAAACACGATTTCCAGCAAGGGCCTCATAAAATACACAGCGAAGTGACCCCCCCCCCCCTCCCATCGCATTCGGAGGGCTTTCATTGGGTGTATCTGGGTCAGTCGCCGTGGTGATCGGCGTGCGTGCGCGCGCGTCGACGTACGAAGGCCGTGATGCAGCGCCCGCAGACGGTGGTCTTGAAGTCGCTCTGCAGCTCCTTCTTGATGGCGCTGGTGGTGTAGAAGCCCTCCGCCAGCAGGAGGATGGCGTAGACGAAGAAGAAGGAGGCGACGCCGTAGATGATGTACTGAAAGATCTGGATCCTGGACACACCCACAATGTCAAGGATTTATTCCAAGTGACTTTTTTTCTTTAAATCCATGACAGACTTTGAGGTCAACATGCAATACTTTTTTTTTTTTGCTTCAAAGGCCCAAATAAAACAGTTTAAACATTGAAAAACAGCAATTACTTTTTACAAATCTTTGTTCAGAATGTTCACATCAGCTGGGAGACATTTACTGGTTTTACTGGGGCGTGAATCGGGGCGGTTCTCCTCGACGGATTTAATGACATTCACTGCGATCCTCAAACTCGCCGAAGGACTTACACCATGGCGAGGGCGGCGTGGTCCGCGGCGACGGTGGAGAAGTGGTTCTCCAGCATGGTCAGGGTGCCGCTCAGCGCCACGTGGCCGCAGCCGCAGAACAGGGCCACGCCCGAGAAGCAGAGGATGGTGGCCACCAGCGAGGCGTAGGGCACCCCGCCCAGACACCTGATGCAGCACTCGAAGCATCCTGCAGGGGGAGACAGGAGGAGGGGGGGGGTTCAGCTCTCAGATTTAGGTCAACTGCTGCTCCAGTGATGAAACAAACACACAATGACGTGCGACACGCTGACGTCCCACACTGCTCGAGAAAAAGGCCACGGGTCCATTTCTGTCTTTGCAGAAAACATTTCAAATGCACAAATAAGTCATGAGCTAATATTTCCTTTTCTATCTGTCTAAAAGCCTTCTTCAGGGGACATTTAAGAGGTTCTCTTTAAGAGTCTTGGCTCTAAAATACGAAAGATGTCTTAGATGCTTTTATTGCAGATGAAAGCGAGAAGAGGACAGGTGTATCATTTCACTTTGCGGTTACAAATAAAACGCAAAACCTCAAATACGCCGCGAGAAGCTCAACAGAGGCTCAAAATTGACCACTTCCTCTTTTCTCCCAACCTCCCAATGATTCACCCCGACGCGCTCGAGTCTACACAGTAATGTGACGAGTGACGATGATGAATTAGTAAATTTGTTTTCCATTAGCGGTGCTTGTGTCTCGGGATGCAGGATGGGGAGACGCGGCGCTTTGCGCTCCCAGGATGAAGGAAAGATCTTCCTCTTCATCAAGAGCGCATCTTATATAATACCCCGTTAAAAATAGCTTCTAAGAGAAAAGCAGGAAGTTACTCTGGGAAAAAAAAAGAGAAAAAGACAAAACGAACTGTCTTGTGTGTGTGTGTGTGCGCGCCACTTTGCTGTTTCCATGACAACCAGCTCCAATTGGCAACTCTGCAGCATCAATAAACCATGTTCAGAAATGTGAATATTTCTGCTCGTTAAGCCGCAGCGGTCCTTGTCAAACGGGCACCAAACCCACTGTGAGTGAAAGCTGGTGCATGGGTTCATGGGTTCATGGTTTCCAGGTGTTGAATCCTGCTGACTCTGGTGATATTTCCGTATAACCACTCAGCAGATTTCACGATCCGTTCGCCTCTCTGCGAGGTGTCTGACCCCAGAGGGAGGTCACGCGCCGCCACTTGTTGAGGACCCCTCCACTTCCCGTTTGAGTGAATGAAAAAAAAAAAACCCGCCACATAAATCTAAGATGCAGCCCCCCCTCCCCCTCCCCCCCCCCCCCCGCACCGCGTTGCGTAACGAAGCGGAGCCCCGTTGCATAATGGATCCAAATCCTATTAATGTTAATGAAGGAAGCGGCTGGCGGAGACGTGGAGCTGATGCGGCCGGATGGCTCGAAAAATCTGAGCCCAGGAAGCAGGCCAGGCCTGGAGAGGGTGGAGGGGGGGGCTTCAATGGACCCACTGGTCGATACCATGAGGACCGGCAGGGGGGCTGTTTAAAAGCTGCTGTGCGTTAAAAGGTCTCCCCCAGGTCAAGTAGGTGACGTAAATATGGATATTCGTGGTCTTTGTGTGATACTTAAAGCTGGATCAGGTCCCCGGCCCCCCGTGCGGCTTCGCGGATGAATTCACAGAGCGGGGGGCTGGGGGGTGGGGGCTACTCATCCGGTGCGCCCGTGGCTACGAAATGTCTGTCCGCCTGGGCTTCAGAGGCCACTAATGGGAGGCAGCCGGGCCGGGGTGGTCCTCTCCAGCCGGCCCTAATGGAAATCGATGGGCTATTGATTAGAGGGGAGTTAAGGCGACGCGGCGAGGCGAGGGACCGGAGCGATGGGCCGCCTCTCGCCGCCTCGGCCTCTCGCCTCGGCCTCTCGCCGCCTCGGCCTCTGGCCCCGCTTGTCTCCCGGGGGGCCTCTCTCCGTGAAAAATCGCCGCGTGGGACCACTGGGATCCGGGAGTTTACGTTCACTCGCCGGAAGCGCAAGTAATTTGACTGACGAGAGGTGGGATTTAGGATTAACGGCCCCCCCGCCTTGTTCACCCAGCCGCTGCAAAAGGAGAAAAATGAGGATTTAAATTTGTAGCTGAGAGGGACAGTTTGATGGATAGATGCGAAGGCAAAAGAAAGGGACGGGAGAAGCAACGATGGCGTAAGACGGAAGTACGTGAGAGAGCGGAGGTGAGGGGAGAGGGAGGCAAAAAGAGAGAAGGAGGCGAAGGAAGAAAAGAGAGAAGAACAGAGAGAGAGAGAGAAAGTGTAAGCGAAAAAAGCAGCTCGTGGCCCCGGGGCCGGCAAATAGCAGTTGCCATAGCAACGTGTTACCCACGACCCAGTTCGGCGGTAGCGTAGTACTTTCACAGCCGCTTCACACACGCACCAACGCACCGATAGAGTGATGTAACCTCAATTGGAAAAAAAAAAGAAGAAAAAAACCCCCCCTGATGTGTTGGTGCTAAGTGGTGATAATGGTGTGGAATTTAAACCAGAAATAACAAAAGCACCAAAAACAGAGCAACTGAGGTGATGACGAGACATACAGAAAGAGGGAGACTTCAAGTTACTTGTCAGACACATTTTATACTGTTTGAAATGAGGTTTAATTTGATCAGCTCTAAGCTTCAAAGACAAATATTACAATTCAGAATGATTGTGGCAAACCGCGGGCCTGCATACAGGAAGTGGATTCGGTCACCAGGAGCACTGGTTTGAGGTTCCCCATTTCAAAGCCTGCGCCATCCGGTTGCGCTGAGTGACTCACTGCAGATGTACAGTACGGCCTCTATTTCATCAACTGAAGACACATTGTGACGGAATTCACACGATGTCGTGTCAGAGACCTGTCAATCATCGCCGCACGCTTCAAGAGCAGCTTTTATCCGCCATCTTGAGATAATATCGCCGGAATTTATGTGCTGCAGCTCTCTGGAAAACATTGAGTCATCAGCGTTGATGAAGCTTTGTGAATATTTCAGCGGACGGTCTGGTCTCTGCCTGCGGCTCTGTTCCAATCTAGAAGTGCTGTATTCATTATGGGGCAATTTGCTCAGAGTGCATTATGGGTACTTTCCCACAAGAGCATAGTAGGACCTCGGAGAGAGAAAGAGAGCGCAGGGATGTGGAAGGCTGCGTCTCCTCTGGTTGAGATGAGAAAGAAGCCCCATCTGTCTGATGGCAGCAGACTTGAGGCACAACACACACACACACACACACACACACTCTTAGCTTACATGAAACACAAAAAACAACGAGAGGACATTGATATAATCAAACTTAACCAAAGGAGCAAAAAAAATAAAAATCCAAAACGCTCTTGTCTGGTTTCTCTTTCTCTTCTGGACGCTCCCGGAGGCCCGACCCCATCCGCTGAGTCGTGAGTTTCACTTTGCCTCGTTTGTGCTTTCGTCTTTGCTTTCAAAGGACGTTTTTTTATTCACACCTTTCCGTCGATTTGTTTCATTTGGAACTTTTGCAGCCTTTCTGGTCGACACCCACGCTATCACTTAGTTATCAGAGACACCAGAAGTTAGAGTAATAGTGAGCTGGACTGGATTGTTGGTCGTAATCCCTCATTGCACAAAGTTGTCGAGGCAACTAATGATCGAGGTGATTGGCTAATCTGACCTTTTGTTCCTCGCTCAGTTGTTTTGTCCATAGAAAATGTGAAAAAAAAGAAATCCCCTCACATTCATCAGATAACTGACCTGTCACGCTGATATGTCAGGTAAGAGGATGAAGCCAGCAGCCTCCATTGTTACTGTCGATACTAACTCAAACATGAGATAGTGACTTAATATAGATAATAAAAAAAAATAATTAAATGATCATAATTTATTTGCGAGAGCCAATCAGTGCTCAAGCCATTTCTATAGTTTAGGGCTCCGGATATGTCGATTTTATTATCCCACAATGTGAATAATAGAGCTGTTTTCTGTCCTATTTTGAAGAAGAAGAGGCCATTCAGCAGTGAACCACAACACGCCTCGGCGGTGTGTCTTCCTCTGGGGGGGGGGGGGGCAGGAGCCGGGTCACCTGTCCCGGGAAGCCGCAGTTTGAGTCTTGCTTCAGCGAAATGCAAAATGGCCCCTGTGGCCAGATGTGCCAGTGGACCGAATCGCTGAGCGGTTACGCAACCGACTTGGCAAAAGTCCCCCCCCCCCCGAGAGACGTCAAAGAAGTCGGTTTCCCTCCCCCTTCCTCCTCCCCCCCCTGATGTGATAATGGAGATACACTTTGCAGCAGCCTCGGGGACCACAGCCAAACACTGTGTGTGTGTGTGTGTGTGTGTGTGTGCCTCCTTCTCGCAGGGTCTTTGTTACACTCGTTGTGCATCAAAGGGAAACAGGAGACCACTTTGGCTGCTGAATGTGTTCCACTCGGCACATCGTCACTCGACCGGTGTCGCCCACGGCCAATCGGTGACGGGCCGCGCTATGGGCTGCTGATGAGAGGAGCAGGTCGGCGGGTGATGGAGGGGGTCCAGTGGGGGGGGGCTGGCATTGCTCAGGAACAAGGCGTGCAGCGCCAACCTGCCACTCGCTGCTATGCAAACACCCTCCCAAACAGACGCATTGTGTGCGGCGGCTTGGGCACGCGTCGGGGTTCCAGATTTTGTAATTGGATTCTTCACGGGGCTTCGCGGTTATTTCTGTATCAATTAGCCTTTTATCTACTAGCATTTAGTGTTCAAACATCATGTTATGGTAAATTAGAATGGATATAATTCCCTTAAGAGCTATGTGCCATCTTTAAGTGTCTTTTATTTCTCCGCACAAGAATATGCAGAATCAAAAGATATCAAAGAGAGAAGAGCAGCAAACTGAATCTCGTGAACATTGAGGCCTTTCCATTTGATTAGATGACCACATTCGTCCATAAGTCCATAACATTGTGCTTATGCTTTTTCATTCATTCACAAGGACTCTAATTAAACGATGCCTTACTAAAATCTTGGAGAATTAACCTCCGTGTTTCAGCTTGTTGTCGTGACTCGATACTTGATCGACAATAAATCAAACTGATATGAAACCAATAGCATCTTCTGCGCTGTGCGTAAGAGGAGTGGCAGCAAGACGCATCCACACTAAATACTGCAGGTCTTCCGAGCGCATGAGGCTGAGTTAAACATGGATGTGAGAGCTCAGAGAATACGAACGGCTCGCCCACACGTGTGCGCACTAAAATAGAGCCTTTCCTTCAGTGCAACGCAGACATTCCACTAAACCACTCCTGGTCACTGACACGAAAACAAATACGAGCACACACACACACACACACACACACACACACACACGCACACGCACATCCAGATGGAGGCTGACAGCTGGCTTTGGGCAAATAGCTTCAAATGAAGAACACATGAGCCTCTCCCCGTGTGACGGCTTTCACATGCTCCTGCATCCTCACACACCTCCAGGGCGAGAAGAGGGGAAGGGGCAAAGGGTGCGTGCGTGTGTGTGTGTGTGTGGGCGGGGAGGGGGGGAAGATGAGCTCGGGAATCAGGACAAGCGAGGGAGGAGAGGATGAGGAGAGATGAGAGGAAACAAAAAGCAGGATTGTGACGCGTTTATGTGCAACAAATACGTTTAAAAAATGGAGATGTGCACGCAGAAGCCGGCGGATTTGTCGGCGTTTCCGCGGCTCGCGATGTCAGAATCACGAGCGTAATCTTTGATCTGTAATCTCGAGAGAAGCCACGTTTTGGTGATGGTGGTGTGTCACGAGGGGAGAAGACGGATGCCAATAACGGCGAGTGGGTGTGTGTGTGGGAGAGAGAAGCAGCAGCAGCAGCACAGGGCTCGGTCTGTCCTCACATCAGCTGCTATTAGACATGTATTGGTGCTTGATTGGCATTCATATTGGCGGCCATAGTGGCCAGGTAAGCAACCTGACGTGTGATGCTTCGGGTCGGCTCTACGTCCAAGTCCCCCAACGAACGGCAAATCAAAAGCCTGGCGGTTTGAAGTTATCGACCATCTGTCCCTCCACGAGGAGCGCGGAGAAGAAGCAGTAAAGTGGACAACAGGTGCAGAGCAGAAGCCCCCATTGGCCTCATCATTAGGAGGGTACACCTGGTGAGAATATGACATGAATACCTGTAGGTCCTCGTGTCTGCACTCAAACCCACGCTGCTGTAAGTCCTGTACATAGTAAAGGGTTAGCTTAGCTTAGCTTAGCATGAAGACTGGAATCGGAGGGCAACAGCTAGCATGCCTCAGTACATTAACACTGTAAGTGTATTCGTATGAAAATCCTCAAAAGGACAATTGTTTTTTTTTCTTCTATGGATGGTTACCTAGCAACTGGTACCAACCCACATCTAATTCAGGGAAAACAATTCCTTCCAACGTCGCGTTTCCTGTGAATCCGCCTGAAGACACCTGGCGTTTCCAGAATCCCGAACCTGCTCCTCTGCTCAGGTCAAACATGACAGATCACACAGGTAAGAGAAGGCTGACTGACAGGAGGCGTCTTTGTGCTCCGGAGGCTGCAGCAAAGCTCGGCCCTTCCAGCGCAGGAAATTCAACAAAAACCTGCACCCCCTCCAGACGATGATGTAATCTCCTACGCTTCTGATCTGAACATCATGCGAGGCGGCGACGCGTTATGCAAGAGCCGGCACGCACACACACACACACACACATAGTACGGTGTGTGTGGACGGGCCTTTCATTTGCAAGTAAAAGGAAGGACGGCTGACAAGGAGGAACTTGTAATGCACGATGAATATACAAGAGATGTCACATGGGAGGCGCTTTCTCTAATCAAACTGTGGCATACTAATGAAATGGGATATAATCGTTCCTCAGTGAGCGTAGTTGACGCCTCGTTACCCGAGCACTGTGAGCACTGTGAGCCCTCACGGAGTTACAGATTAGAGATTATAGGACGCAATCGAGCAAAAAGATCAATCCATACTGACAGACCCAGCCGCGGATTATGAACCCCGCCGTTGTTCTGTGCTCCCTTTTCCAGTTTGTAATAACGTTCAGCTCCATTTCATGCAGAGACGCACAATGGTCAGATAAAATAAGTCTGATGAAATTGCACTTTCTTTTTACTATTCACAAGATTTTGCGAATAATTAAGGCTTGAAAAAGTCTTTATGCTAAGCTAAGATAGCTATTGGTTTTACATTCATGAAAACAAGAAAAGAGTCAAATTGTCCGTTTTGACAAAGCATAGATATTATATTACGATAAAAATAATAATTGGTGGTGAAATTGTTTAATGAAGACAGTGATTCTAAACACATTTAGGCCAATTCTCAACTGACATCTTTTATTTGCCCAGATGGGGCGATATTTTGTAGGAAGCTGATACATCTGTCTTGACTTATTTTATCATCTTTACATTTCCGAGCCAAGCACAAAGAGGATTTCAGGAAATCCCAGATGAGATCACTCCCCACAAAGCGTCTGTTAAAACGTGAGTGTTTTGTTCCAAAACTGCCGCCGTCCGAATCAGAAACGCGTTGAACCGAAGCGGATGATGACGATGACGATGATGACGACGATGAGCCGCTCACATCCGCTGAAGCTCCTTACACGACAACTCTCGCCTTCTTGCCCCCCCCCCCCACTGTAAGTCTTCAGCCTCTTACCGGATGCTATAAGCTCGTGGTCACTTTCCAGATGTCAAAGACACACACGAATGATTGCACGGACAAGCAGGCCGTTGCGCAACATCACACCTGGACCTGGACGTTATGTCACCGCTTTGACTTAAAACGGTGATTAAGGAATTCAAAGGGGTTAATTACTAAGTATAAACATGGCCGCCCTCCTGCTCGGCGAACCTCAGGGAGTTTCAACGGACCCGCCCACTCCGTCAATTAAAGCTGCATGATAAAAGCCCTCATTGGACACTGGCCTGTGTGTAGCGGAGAGGATGATGTAATGGCTTTTTAAAACATCCCATCTCTTCTGCACAGTGTACTCCTGTACTTCATAGAATGTGACCCAGCAGTAACACTAAATAAAAGATATCAAACCCAAACCATCACTTTTAACACCTCGCTTGAAAATGGAGAACATCTGCCGCACTAGAAGGGATAAAGCGGAGTAAACACTGGGTGTTGCTGTGAGGTGGGTGTGTTCAAAGCCCCCCCCCCCCCCCAGGCCCATGGGCTCCGAAGCCCTGTTCTTCACTGGCCTTCGAATGAAATTCTGTATTGTGCATCAGACAGAACGTTCATTCATATTTAATCCGTCAATGAAAAACAGTCTTGTGTGTGCTGAAGGCTGCGATTCTGTGCACAGAAACAGCAACAGTTTGGTTGGAAAATGGCTGTTCTTTGCTGTGCAATTTCCACAATCTACTTCTTTCAACATCTTCACCCCACAAAGACTCAACGTGGCCGTAAGGAGCCTGTTGCAAAACCCCACAGAGGCTCCATCAGCGTGCCCGAGCGGCGGGGTTGGAACTGACGGACGCATCCACCGGGTTCTGTTGCAGCCTCCTGCGCCGCAAAATCACCGCGCGCGCCCCCGACACACGGGTTTCATATGTTGCAGCACCGTGGACCAATCACCGCGGTCTGTCCGCACCTGACGATGAAAAAAATTTAAAAAATTTAAAAAAAAAAAACACGCAGCCGTGCACAGGAGCGCGCGCAACGCCTCCACCGCCGCTCATTAGGCCGAATTGTGCACACGGTGGTGCGGGAATGGAAGAGCAAATTGGCTTTAACGTATGCACCATAAAACAAGCGCGCATCAACCCACCCACCCGTGTTAATCCCCCCCCCCCCCCCCCCCCACGCATGCTTTCAGATCCCCTTTGTAGCCGACAAATAATATTGCGCTCGGGATTGTGGGAATAATCTCGGTCATCCGCCTCAGAGGGACCGTTTAATGCTCCCCAATTCGCCCTGGAATAGGTGAGAGGCCAGAGGGAGGGTAAGGGGGGGGGGGGGAGGAGGGAGCGAAGTAGGCTGGTGTGAGGGGGGGGGGCTGGTAGGGGGGATTGCTATTGTCTCGCTCGCGCACAAGCGAGAAGCCACTGCAAGTAGGTTAAACCGCTCAGACTGGCGCAGACGCAAATGTCTCCAGAAGAAAACACAGGAAAAAACGCGCAAATGTCAGCGGGAGGGTGGGGCGTACCTTTGCTCTCCTGTCCCTCGTCCTGAGTCTCCTCCGCGGTGGACTCCATGGCCGGCTTTGTCCCATCCATTATTCTAGAGGAATATAGTCTCCTTGTGGCACTTGCACTTCACAGTCTGTGGATGGTTGAGCTTACCCTGATGACTCGATCCTCTCTCCCTCTCTCTCTCTCGCTCGCTCTCTCGTACACACCCTCCCTCTCCCTCTCTCTCTCCCTCACTCTCTCCTCCTCCCCGTTACAGCTTAGCTCTCTCTCTCTCTATGGATATTAACAATCCAGTCTCATGATGCAAATGCCCTGTCAGATTGGATTTATTTGGCACACGCGGATTAGCGGCCCCAAACGATGCCAGATAACGCGTTTTGGGCCCCGAACACTCTCTTGACTGTGGAGAAAATAACGCTCATTCACATTATTCCCGTGGTCGTGTGTCATCAGTGGCTTCCTCTGTCCGCCGGGCTGCAGGTGAAGATGTCTGATGTCGTGTGGTGTTCTTTGCTTTGGTGAAGGGTTTGAGGAAAAAATGTACATGAGATGTAAATATGCAAACTGATGAGTAACCATGCATGCATAAATACACACACACACACACACACACACACACACACCGCCCCCTCTCCATCTGGTGAGTTGAGTGTAAGGGAGGGAAGATATAGGAGGCGATTATCTAGTGTGCTTTAAGAGAGTACAAGATAAAAGAGGACTCGCTGTGGTTTTTTGGTTTTCCGGCTCATGTTAAATCGGCCTGTGCAACACCCACCAACACACAGATATTATTCCCGTAAAACACACGCAATGTCTTACTCCAGCATTGTGAATTGTTTCTATTCGTTGCTATTCATCTCCCAGTGGGACTTTTCCTTGTTCCATTGAAGACAAAACAGCTTCGCCTTAATTGATTTGACTTTGGTTGGACGCCCTTTGACCAATCAGAGCGTCTCGCGGGCCGCGCGTCTGTCTTTATGCAACAGGGCGCCCTTTGTTTGCCCCGGGAGATGCTGATTGGCTGAGTGCAAGATGCCACGTGCCACATCCAATGAGGAGGAAAGCAAGGTGAGTCCCTGGTTGGTGTGGTTACATTGAGAGGAGAGGTGAATGGGGGGCGGGGGGGTTCCATCATCCACCCCATTTTCTTAAAATATCTGGAAATGATGGGACACCATCTGTCCTAAATCCTCCATCCTCCGTCCTCAAATAAGATTTTAAATCGGGCCCACGAGGCCCTGTTTGAGACCGAGCTCGGCCCACACAACCATCCAGAAACCTGCAGCCTCTCTCTTTTTTCATACCCCCCCCCCCAAAAAAAAACCCACAGAGAAAAAGCTTGGAGGACACAAATGACATTTATTGGATCCATTACCCTCCGAAGGGCTGAAATGAACACCCAGTCTGCACCAACGGCTCAAAGCCCAGTGACTTTTTGACATTTGAATGTCTCTCTGAGATGGAGCCACGAGGATCTCAGTCAGTCCCCAATGAAACTTACTGAGATGTAAGTGTGAACCCAAAATGAAATAATAAACTTACTTTTGCGGGAGGAATAAATCACACACGAACAAACTGTCGGCTTTAAGGGTTGGTTTCAAGTCCCATTTTTCTCCCAGAACCTCCCTAATCCTCTGCTGGGTCACACAGATTAAGAACTATTCCAGAAGATGAGATACAGTGCTCCTTGGCACTCTTCGCCATCACACACACACACACACACACACACATCGACAATATGCCAATGGAAAATACATGAGTGTTTTTGCAGCATTACCAAAGCTCAAAAATATTCACACAAATGAATACAAATATTTTGTCTCTTTCTCCTTTGAGAAAAACCTTGAACCGTCTACAACAAGCAGCTCACACACAAGTCCCAATGCTATAATCGTGTTTACCGTCTTAGTTTAGCTCCTTAGCATTTGATATATATTTAAATCCGTTGAATATGTTTGCCCTGTTTTGTAACCTCAAGTGTTGAGATTGTTTCTGCCTGGAAGCGACGGAGCCACATCGCACATTGTGTCATAGTCGACCCCCTTTAAGGTGTCGACCTTCGACAGGGTGTCTGTGCTCTGACTCTCTTCGAGTGGCTCCAGGAGGCGCTGCACGGATCTCCCGCTCGCCTCGTCACGGCGAGGAGAGAGGAGGAATAACGGGGGGAGCGAAGGAGCACAGAGCGTCTGCTAATTGCCTTCAAACTTCAGTTTCAAAGGAGAACTCCTCGTCGCCGCTTGATTCCTCCTTGAGGCAGGAGCATCAGAACGAGGCCTCCTGCGCCTGCAATAATGCAGCCGATGTGCTAAAGGCCTGCTGAACCAAAGCCTGCGCTTGGGAATCGCCTGGTGGACGCATACGATGGGGTGGGAATGCAAGTGACCCATCCAGCCCTTGTCTCCGTGGCAACGGTCAGCCTCACCGTCGTGGCGTGGCGTCGGCCTTTTTGAACTGCCTTCCCGCCGCGTCATGGCTCGGGCAAACGTAAACACACTCACACACACACGCACACACACACACACACGCATACTGGGACAGTGTCTCGGCGGCGGCTTTATCGGCCTCCCACTGTGGCGTTAGTCTGATCCTTGATATTTTAAAGGGCTTTAAAAGGGAAACCTTTTGGTGGGCGGCCAGGTGGGAGCACCTGCAGCGCCGCGTCGTCGCTCACCTGGAGACGCTCCTCTAGAGTCTGATTCTGTGTCTGCGTGTGCTCTGAGGGGAGCATGAGACCCGGGACCCCTTAATCTGCGGTGGTGATGATGACCCAGTTTTGCACCCGCCTCCTCGGCCCGCCCCGTCGCCAAGGAGACGCCTCCCTCTCATCCCGGATCCAAACCGTCCATGTTGGAACTATACAAAAGTTATGCCTCAAACAAACCATTTCTTCTCCCTTCTCTCCATCTCACCACGTCTTCCTCTCGTCAGCGAGCAGACACACGAGGAACTTAAATCCATGCACACGCCTCCCTCCATGCGTCCCCATCATCTGAGCTGCCTGAGACACGTGCACCTCTGTGTGTGTGTGTGTGTGGGGTTTGCGCGTGGTTTCAAAAGTTTTGCTTTTAGGTGAAACAAATATGTGCAAACACACACACACACACACACACACACACACACACACACACACACAACCTGGCCCCTCGTCCAGCAACTTATCCGACGAGCTGCTAATCCCGCTGCCCCAGATTTGGTCCACAGTCTGCTCCACATGATGTTGTGTTGTCATCGTCATCCCAACAACAGCCACCCTAAGGCCACACACACACACACACACACACACAAACCCCACCCACTCCACTCGGCTGCCTGCCTGCATCATGTTTGTAGAGTCATGTGACTCAGGAACTGTTGCAACTGTACTGAACAGCAGCGCATGACAGCCGTGATGTGGGTTAAGAGCAGATTCCTTTGACAATGTGCACCGTGAGTCACTCTGTGGAGGAAGAGCAAAGCGGGGGGGGGGTCATCTGTGTGTGTATTTATATGTGTGGGGTCGTGTGATAAGACGCATGACTGTTCCATCGGAGATGACGCCCCACCTCGGAGCTTTTTGCGTTGCCGTGACAACAGGTCCTCGCGATGACAACGGCCACTCTGACACTTCAGGACCCGGAAGACAAGCGGACCCAATTTGGAAGGCAACTGCTGGGGTGTGCGTGTGATTGGGGTGCATGTCGGGCCATGAAATCAATGGTAAATTAAATAAGATGAACACAACACAGCCAAGAAAAAATAACAAAATCATAGATTTTTTTTCAACATAAACCCCCCCAGAAAATGTCTGCTTTAGTCAAAAAAAAGAAGCCTTTCAGTAACTTGTAACCTCAATAAGATAAAACAACAAACACAATCGTTCTGCTTTGCGTTCAGTCGTCCCGAGACAGTTACCATGGCACCGCTGCTGCAGTCTAAGGGTCGGTTCACTGTTATTCTAATCAGGTCAGCGAATCGTTCCACTTTCTCCTCTCTGTTCCGCCTCAGTGATCAGTCATTCCTTCAGAATGGGACGACACTTGCAGCCTTTTGAAGTCGGCTTCGCTCAGCATCCATCCCGCCCAGCGACGCAGGAGGAGGCGAGACCAAACGCGTTTCCACGCTTCCACTGAGACCAAACTGCAGAGAGCACAAAGAGCGGATTCAGCAAGGAGGATGCGGGGAGGGGGGGTAGATATGCAGATGAAAGACAGGATGATGATGATGATGATGCTGACGATTATGGGACTTAAGTAGCTGTTTGGGGGGGGGGGATAACGAGCAAAAGTTTACAAAGGGCCTCCATCGCAATAAATCCTGTCACTTGACTACATCCTGCCTGTCCTCAACTTCTCATTGGCCCGAAGGCCCGTAAACAGCCCTGCTGCCTTCTGGGAAACAGATGTTGGGAGAGAGAGAGAAAGAAGTGAGAGTGCGATCGTCGGGTGTCACATGACATCCATCCGAACGCGGAACGTCCTCCTTCGTGCATGAACTGGGGTTTCCCATGTCGACATTTATTTCTTTTATATTACTATTTACGACACAAACATGTCAGAGTGGGACTTTTGGTATTTAGGTCTTCTGGTTTGATGGTAAAGTGGGAATCAGATCCACAACGTCCCAAAAGATAGTCCTCACGTGTCCTTATTTGTCCTCCAAGCTTGTTGAATAAAATTAGGTCAACTTGTCATGTTATTATTTCAATGTTCGTGGACCAGACTACAAGAAGATGCAGTGAATTCATTATTATTTACCTGTTTAAGTATTTCTTGCCATCTAACATATTTAACTTCTACTTCATTTTTGGCAACACGTTGACTGGACATTTTAACCTTTGACCTTTGTAACCGATGACTTTCACATTTCTCTCTCCACACACTTCTTTGATGAAATAATTCTTATATAAAAATACAACACTGGATGTAGAAATAATCATCATCATTAAAAAAATGGAGAGGTAAAAAAGAAATCCACACTGACAACGTCAAACAGTAAAGAATTTATTATGAACAGAATTTGCATTAAAATATACATCCTTCAGGCTAAAAGGGGACTGGGTGGTGGAGCACAAGATAAAAGAGAATAGTGAGAGTCCCTCCTGAGAAACCACACCAGCGGCTTTGAAGCCGACGGTTCAGAAGCAACAAAAACAACAAATCGTCTCTCCTCCTGTTGAAAAGCGGGATATCAGACGCGGGGATGAATGTGAACAGACAACATGTTTTTGGTGGTTAAACTAAGTCGACAGGCCGCAGCGGCGCGTAACGTCACCGAGCTGCAGGGAAAACTGCAACCAGCTGAGGAGGAACCGCACGCGATCGAGCATCAGCTGCAGGTACACCTCAACCTCAAGCGACAGGAACGTTTTTTTTCTTCGAAATCCGGAAGGACGGCCCGGTGTTCTGGGTGAACGTCGCCTCTGCATGCGTGATCCCGAGCAGAACCTCAGCTAATTAATGCAACGTTTTTTGGGAGATGGGCGAAGGGGGGTTTTCCTCCAAAGCGCAGCGTGTGCAGCCGTCACAGCTTCAGCGGGATCACGGGCCAGTACTTGGGCTGTTTGAGGTCGCAGTGTCGGTCGAAATTGAGCTGCATCGCTGCCTCCATGGCCAGGACCTTGGGCGCGTGCGGGCCGTACAGCTTCTGCATCTCGGCGCCGCGCCTCTCGCCGGGTCGGTCCGAGGGAGGCGCCGCGCTGCTCCGCGAGGAGGCGTCGCGGAGGTCCCGGTCGGCCGGCACGTAGCTCTCGTGCAGCTCGTCCTCGATCTGCTGCTGCTTCTCTGCGAGGACGAGCAAAGCGCTGATTCACAGACACAAAGCAAAGCAACCAGAGGCGGTGTGTCGCAAGTCACGGTTCGTCTTACTCAGCTCCTCTCTGTGTTTCTCCGTCTGGGCGAAGTACTGCCGAAGCTCGTCGCTGATCTCCATGTTGCTGGTGTCACACTCGATCTCGCTGTCCGAGCTGCTCTCGTCGCCGTCGTCATCATCCTCCTCCTCCTCCTCCTCGTCGCCTGCGTTCCAGTCCTCGTAGCGTTGCCGCAGGCCGCCGGCATCCTGCTCCTGGCTGTAAGTGTGGCCGTGGGCGGCGTCCAAGGCCTTCCGGTAGGCTCGCCTGTGTCTCTGTTGCCAGGCCATGGCCTGCTGGTAGTGCTGCCAGTAGCGGCTGTACACGGGGCTGGAGAACCAGGACATCAGGGCGCTGCTCATGCCCTCCTGCGGATGGGAGACAGAGCCGCAGCTTTAAGGTGTATTTTCATATTATCCAGTGATCCGTCAGTTGAATTTAAAAGTACAACTGCTTGCCACAACACATTTTTTTCCTTATTAACATAACAGGTGAATGTCCTTTGGGTAACAAGTCCCAAAAGGTTTTAGTAATTAATAATCTATTTTGGTGTCATTATGGTAAATAAATACTCAACCGGGGTCGAGAACACATTTAATTAAGCAGCGATGAAGGTTAAGATTGTACCTTCTCGGCTGCCTTACCATGATTTAAGATGCACGAAGTTGTGTTAATCTTCCCGTTAACTTTGCGAACGTTATTCCACCCTGAAACCTGCTAATATCGAAAGATAAAGAACGTTTATTAACAACAGATCACACATGAAGAAATAGTTACACAATAACTGCATCTGGTATTTTGATACAATAACAATACTAACGTTGGCTAATCGTTAAGCTAACTTTACTGTTCAGGAGAAAAGAGAGAAACATAAAATGGACACCAAAAACAAGATAAACCTACAGTTAGTAAACAAGATGTATGTGATATTTACACGGTAAACGCGTTTATTTAACATTTACCTGCTGGAAGGGGATTTGTTTAGCGGCTCGTGTTGCTTCCTGAAGAAGAATCTCCCAGCAGCCTTTGCGCCAGGAGGAAATAAAATCCAGAGTAACTGGCGCCACCCGGTGGACAGTTGGCGCACATGCACGTGAACCTAATGTAAAGGTAGAAAAGAAAAGTGACTTCTTCTGATACATAGAAGGGAAATATTACAAAAACAATGTCTCTGTAGATATATCAGAGTTGTAATCTCTAACAAAAGCTCTAAACGTTGAGTTGATCTTCTTATTTGATTTGTATTTTATTTTGAACCTTGCCTGAAATCCCTTGAGGCCAGGCATCTCAGTTCTGGAGCTAAAGATTTGCAAAACCACCAGATATGACTGGTTCTATCTTTTGAATGGAATACAATAGTATATGAGTAAGGAGGTTGTGGTGTTTGAGGAAGTGGGGGGGTTGAGTGCTGTGAGACATTTTTGACTATTTCTACAGGTCATGCTTCGTCTTGGGACTTCAGGGCTTTTAGAGGAAGTGCAAAAATTTTCCTCCTTTTGAGAGGATGAGTTCATTAGCATAACTATTTTTTCTTCTCCGAAACTTGGATTTTCTTGTGTTACTTCCTTGCACACTACCATATAATACTGTGTAAATATCAGGGTTTTGTGGTAACTGTGTGCTCACCACACATCACTTACTTTATTATCGCCCAGGTAAACTATGACCATATAAGGAAGACGGTTGTACTTTTATTTACAGCTAAACTAAAGACACACAAATAATTATGGCTCATGAGACGGAGCCTTTTCACCAAGCAATGTACTAGACAAATTACACATGTCACCCATCAAAACAAATGCAAAAACACAATCATCCAAAATGATTGAATTATTCAACACAATGTAGGAGGCAGATAGGAGAGGAAATCTAATCAGATTATTCCAGGAGCAAAGTCTTTGTCGCGTAGACTGCGGTTCACTCCGTGAGGGGAACTCGGTACGAGGAGGACACAGCAGCTGCGTGGACCCGGCGCCGTACGTCGTCTTTGCCCGCCTCGGTCACTCGTTGGTGCTCTTTGGTGCATTCAAAGATTCACGATGAATTTGTGTATTTAGCTCGTCATGGATGCTGAGACGCAGCACGGAGCCCCCGACGGCGCCCTGCACCCCTTGTTGGAGGAGATCCCCCCGGGTCAAAGGTCAGACCCGTGAAGATGAAGATGATGATGTGTGCATGTAAAACCTCTGGAATGCATCAAAAGAAAGCTGTTCCTTTTCAGGCCCGAGTGTCACGACCTGCAGGGTCTGAAGGCCGAGCTCCGAAACCTGGCGGCCGACAACCAACAGGCCCGCAGGGACCTCCAAAGGCTTCGCACCACGGTTAGCTCTGCTGTTGTGCATGTGTGAAGCTGTGAAAAGACCTGCGATACGTAAATAACTGCGCCCCCCCCCCCCTCCGTGTGCTTCCACTCAGCTCCGGCTCATGAAGGAGAGCAACAGGCTCCTGGAGGAACGGCTGGACCATGTCGTCTCGAACCACTACTTAGCTTCCTTCGCGTACGCGGCCCTGGGATTTGTGTGCTGTTTGAGTTTGTTCTTTAATGCTTTAGCCGACTACTCCAAGGGGGGGACGTTCATCTGCTGAGCCTCCGAGTTCTGGATCCGGCCCGCGGCACGGGCTGGATGATGCTCGGATGTTTGTGTGTGTGTGTGTGTGTACACGGATTCATTGAAGGCCTCGCTCCCCTGCTGGGATGCAATAAAGTCTGTGTCGAATCCATCGAATGTCGCCCGTGAATTCTTTAACCCGGTCAGCTTATAAATAACGTCGCGTCAAATCGACGCTGTTGAACTTATTTGATCAGACGTTTCCGTTTGGCTCCTCTCTCCTCCTATGAACTCTGAGGGTGATTTAACACGTGCATTGAGATCTGTGTCAAGCACAAAGATAAAGGTTTGCTTTCACTCACAAGTGAAACACGTGTTGCACTTCCTTCCTTCCACTATCTGGAGAGATGTGGTCTGTGGTCGTTGTTTGCAGCGTCGCTTACAGACTGCAGCTCTTCTCACAGCTCTCTGCCATCATGGACCAGCGGACGCAGTTGTGTTGCGTTCTTCTTCTTCTGCCGTTGTGCTTGTGTTTGGACGCTGAAGGTACTGAACTGACCTTTGTTGAGAGTGATTTGGTTCTGCTGTTGGCCCGTATTACGTTCCCCAATTTTTGATCTATTTCTTTTGCAGTGTATGAATATAAAACCATTGGGAGAGGACCTGACATCACTCCCATCTGCACCAATACAACAGAGCAGGTCATAACGCTCTTAGTGTGTAAGATCAGAACTTACAGGACTGGAGGAGAGTGTCGTCTGCTGTATCGATACGGAGGAGACTTTGAGCATAAATGTGACTCCAGGTTCACACTTAAGATGGAGAATCAGACCGTGTTTCTCCACCTGACTGGTCTCACACCAGTGGACAGTGGGAACCACACCTGTGAGTGTTCACGTGGTGGTGAGACGGTTACCCTCCATCTGAATATCACCGTGGAAGGTAAAGGTTTGATTGATTTTCCTGCTTTTATGTTTCAAACTTCATGCATTCCTCCAAGTTTAAGATGGTAGTTTTCCACTGCATTGTCGACATTATGGACAATATAAAACAATACGATGATGCTTGCACTTACAAATGAAAATGGAAATACTTTAAGACTGTTTAGAGAATGCCACGTTGTTGTTTGGGTACAACGTAACATCAGTCGGTGTGTCACAGAAATCAGAGTGAAGAGTCTATTTAACAGCTGTGATCATCGAAGTTGTGTTAATAAATAGTTTGTATTCAATAATAATAATATTTCTCTACAAAGAGAGTAAATGCTATCGTTCATCAACAATTATTTTTATTTACAGACATTTTCATCTTCAAAGTTACTTTCATGGCAATCCTGAGTGCTTCGATCGGTGTAACCGTCGCTATATATGGACTCATCTTTGGGTTGATCTGCAAAAGAAAACTTCTTGGGTGAGAGACTAATATAAACGTGTGTGTGTGTCTATTTTGTGGTGCACTAACTCTGATGACTTCTAATTTTAAAGGTCAAGGTCAGCAGCACCGCGGTCATCTGTATGTGAGACTCACGACTCTGTGAGTAAAGTCACCTTTTTTCATCTGAACCTTTTTAAACTCTCTCATGTAACCTCAAACCGCTTATTGACAAGCTGACGTCTCCATAGCAACAAGGACCGCGTGACAGTGAGAACATGTCTTCTCGTAGGTTGAAGACGACCCAGATGACCCGTATACGAGCCTCCAGCAACCAGCCGCTGACCTTTACCAGACCATCTGCCACTCAAGAAGCTCTAAAGACCAGGAAGTAGACGGAGGAGACTCTGATCAAAGTCACCAGGACACTTATGAAAATATGACACCGTAAGCAGCACCAGGACTGTGACTTGTGTTTGCACCTGTTTAGGATTCCTTTAATAAGATGTGATGTTATGAGTTGAGGCCTTTCTGATTGTCACAATAAAAGCCCAAAATATTGAACAATATTCCTTTGGCCATGATTATTATCAACGTTGTTGTTTTCATAGTTAATATTAATGTTGATTTGAACTGCATAATGCTGATGGAGGGGTGAATATCCCAATAAGCTTCCAACCTTCCCGTCACATAAACTAATCTAAACACCACCAGCTTCTATTCAGGTTTCTTAAGTACATTTGGACCCAAATGATGCAGCTTCATACTTTACTCTGTTCGGGTCCGGCCCTCCACAGCTGATGCTTTTATGACCACAGACATTCTGGGTGATGAGAGTCTCACAGTGTGTTGCTGTGAAAGTAGAACCCCCCTTAAGCAGCGCTTCCTTTTTAACACTCTTATTGTAGAGTATGAGGTTTTGGGGGTGTGTGTACGTGTGTGTGTGTGCGTCCACCTCCCTTCAGTGCAGGGCTCTGCTCACGTGCAGCTTTAGTTGCAGCTTTAGTTGCAGGTGGACCGGTATGTCGGGATGGAAGCTGTGCTTTGTTCTGCTGCTGTACCTCCCGGTTTGCTTTAACATTGAAGGTAACGTGAACAAACACATTCATGCATCATACAATTAAGTTGTTTATCTGTAAAAATATCGTTAACTTACTATTGTTTGCAGTGTATGAATATAAAACCATCGGGAGAGGACCTGACGTCACTCCCATCTGCACCAATTCTACAGAGCAGGTCATAACGCTCATAGTGTGTAAGATCAGAACTTACAGGACTGGAGGAGAGTGTCGTCTGATGTATCGATACGGAGGAGACTTTGAGCATGAATGTGACTCCAGGTTCACACTTAAGATGGAGAATCAGACCGTGTTTCTCCACCTGACTGGTCTCACACCAGTGGACAGTGGGAACCACATCTGTTGTTGTTCACGTGGTGGTGAGACGCGTACCCTCCATCTGAATATCACTGTGGAAGGTAAAGGTTTGATTCATTTTCCTGCTTTAATGTTTTCTGTTAAGTTTAAGATCATAGTTTTCCACTGCATTGTCAAAACAATGGACAATATTTGACAATAAGGTGATGCTTGTACTTACACACGTAGCTGGAAAAAGTTAAAGACTTCAAAGAGAATGCCACGTTGTCATTTGGCTACAATATCAGTCGATGTGTCCAAGAGACCAGAGTGAAGAGTTTTCATAACAACCGTAATCATGGAAGTTGTGTTTTGAATGAATTGTAACGTATTCAATTTGCAAATAATATAACTTACAAAACATCATAAGTATAATATTTCTCTAAGAAGAGAATAAATACCAGCGTTGTTTATCAAACATTTTTTGTATCTACAGACATTCTAGAGGAGGAATTCTTCTTCAGTTTTTTTCTTTTCATGGCAATTCTGAGTGCTTCAATTGGTGTAACCGTCGCTATATATGGACTAATCTTTGGGTTGATCTGCAAAAGAAAACTTCTTGGGTGAGAGATTAATATAAACGTGTGTGTGTGTCTATTTTGTGGTGCACTAACTCTGATGACTTCTAATTTTAAAGGTCAAGGTCAGCAGCACCACAGTCATCTGTACGTGAGACTCACGACTCTGTGAGTAAAGTCACCTTTTTGATCATCTGAACCTTTTTAAACTCCCTCATGTAACCTCCAACCGCTTAATGACAAGCTGACGTCTCCATAGCAACAAGGACCGTGTGACAGTGAGAACATGTCTTCTCGTAGGTTGAAGACGACCCAGATGACCCGTATACGAGCCTCCAGCAACCAGCCGCTGACCTTTACCAGACCATCTGCCACTCAAGAAGCTTTAAAGACCAGGAAGTAGACGGAGGAGACTCTGATCAAAGTCACCAGGACACTTATGAAAATATGACACCGTAAGCAGCACCAGGACTGTGACTTGTGTTTGCACCTGTTTAGGATTCCTTTAATAAGATGTGATGTAAGCAAATGTTGATGAGCTGAAGGTGCTTTTTATCCCATTTCACTTGGATCAGTACCATTGTCCTCTGTGTGTGTTACGAGATATTTTACACACCGGAGGATCTTAAGAATCTGTTTTTTCGAAAATAAAATCTTTAAAACCTTTGAATTCACTTTTGTTTTTTAAAATACTCTGTATGAAACTAAAGCAGTGGTTGAAGGATGCTTTTATGACGCAGACATTCAGACAAGATCAGAACTTACAGGACTGCAGGAGAGTGTCGTCTGATGTATCGATACGGAGGAGACTTTGAGCATGAATGGGACTCCAGGTTCACACTGATGGAGATGATGGAGATGGAGAATCAGACCGTGTTTCTCCACGTCCCGAGGCTCTTCTGTAGAGCTCGAGCTCTGCTGCTTCCATTCCGGGTGAAGTGACACCTGTTGTCCACTAGGTGGCGCGCTTTTGCTTTGTGTATCCTACAGCCATCATAAGAGACAACGAATTTTTTTTTTTAAATACAGCGGAAGCTAAACACGTTGGTCCCGTCTCTGTATAGGTGTCATATTCCATTTGGAATAACCAACAAAGTGCACACATTTTATCATTTTAAAAATATGACACAGGCTGGTTCTTTGTATCATGAATATTCTGCTGGTGCAAGAAAGATGTTTTAATACTTTCAAGAAGTGAAACCAGAAGTTTCGCATATACAATCTCCTTATCACCGATTTCCAATACTAGTGACGTGGTGCAGTCTAAACCACCTGGAGCTCAATGCTCTGAAGACAGTGGAGATGGTTGTAGATTTTAGGAAAAACGCACTCCCCCGTCACCGCTGTGGAGTCCTTGCGTTTCCCGGGCAAGTGGGAGCTGAACATCAGCTCCATCACCAAAAAGGCTCAGCAGAGGATGTTCTTCCTGAGGCAGATGAAGAAATTCAAACTGCCAAAGACGATGATGGGTCACTTCTACACGGCCATCATGGAGTCCATGCTCTGCTCCTCCATCACCGTGTGGTACGCTGCAGCCACAGCCAAGGACAAGGGCAGTTCTGCAGCGTGTCCTCCGCTCTGCAGAGAGGGTGATTGGCTGCAATCTGCCGTCTCTCCAGGACTTGTTCGCTTCCAGGACTCCCAGAAAGATTGTAGCCGACCCCTCTCACCGCGGACAAGAACTGTTTGTGCCTCCTCCATCCGGCAGGAGGCTGAGGTCCATCAGGACTAAGACGTCAAGCCTCATAAACAGCTTTTTCAACAGAGCCCGGGTCCAACTGACATCCCACTGCCTTCCCACTCCACACACTTGTCCCTGTTTCTTTGCTGGTGCACTTTATTTTTAACGTTTTAACTTTTATTCTTTTATTTTTAAACTGACCCATAGATTTACATACTAACCCATAGAAATGTATTTTATTTTATTCCTCTTGCACTATGTCAATCTGCTGTTAGGCACCATTCAAAATCAAATTCCTTGTATGTCTGATATATTTTGGTATTCCCCTTTTGGATTCCTGATATGTCAACACAATAAACGATATGAATCATATACTTAAGAACTTTAACTTAATCTTTTTGTTGACACACTGTTTCTTTCATTTTCAGTCATGCGAACCCTAATCTCTGTTATTGTTCATCTCTGTTAGGTGTTTCCCTGCCAGCATTCCTCTTAATCTACAGAGGAAGTTGGGTTGGTTTGAGCATCTGATAAGTGGAACATGTGATCAAAATAACTAAATGATGACAGACCCTTCCTGTGTGGATGATGGGGCTGTAACAGTCGCACACGGTGTAGTTTTATGAACCAATCCTGCGTATTGTCTGCTTTGTTTATTTGGGGTTTCAAGCGTTTGCATGTTTAATGTTCGGAATACATATTATTTTTTATCTTGGTGTCAGTCTGTAAACACCTGCATTGTCACCGTGTAATGACAAAAATAACAGGAATCCATTATGGGACACATGCCCGACCTGCCTGCGATATGAATGAATGAATGCCGTTTTACTTTCGCTTTTGTAGATTTGGTTACACAGAAGCTGAGACCTGTCTTCTCATCGAGGGGGACTTTGGGAACCGTGTCACTTGTTGTGATCACAATTACAGAATTTGAATATGGAACTTCTGCTATGGGTTTTTTTGTGACCACTTGACGGGAGTTTTTGCATCGATGGGCTATACAGTAAGTACGATTTACTGGACTGGTAATAATAACGGCCTCTTCTAATGAGGCAGCGTTTCCTCTATACCATTATAACAGCCCCCCCCCCTCGCTAAAAATAATCTCCCGCAGCCTCCTTTGCGCTCGGTTTCCGCGTGACAAATACATCTGCGATGTTTAAACGCGCCCACGGTGGTGACGAAGGGATTGTTTGAGTTTTCTTTTTGGTTTTAGGAATGTTCTGTCGGATATGTAGATTAACAGGTAGCGGTGAGAGGAAACCTCGGTACCCATTCCTACTACGTTTACACATCATGTCCGTGCATCACAGACTGTGGGTAAAAAAAAATCCCCTCCTCTTTATGCTTCTCTCTCCTTCGGTTTCATTTCCCGTGAACCCATTTAAAGCTCGCTCACAACTAAAGTGAAAGAGTTCTGTGCATCACAGCTGAAGAAGATGTTGTTGATGCTGCTACTTACTACTTTATTATTTAAAGGTAAGTGACAATGATAAGAAATACAATAGATTCAACGTGGTAGTTTGTCTTTATATTCAAGAACACACCTTTTTTATGTTGATGTTCTCTTTCTTTTGTGTTTTTTTCTGTCTGTTCTTACCATATAAAATGTTCTCTTGGTATTTAGAAAAGTGTTATTATTATGTATATGTATCTTTCTTTTTATACTGAACAGCAAATTAAATGGATAGTTTTTGTTACTTTAAACTCTGCATATAGTGACACCCTGTGTTATGATCAGGCTGCAGGTCGCAGATCACCGGTTATGGGAATAAAACAGCTGATTATGGCGGTGACGCGCACTATTCGTGCTCAGTAGCTGACACCACAGGTAAACATTTTAAATTGTGCTATTGTGGCCGAACTGGGTATTACAACAACAACAAGGACTTGAATTTTAATCGAAGGGTAACCATTCACAGGCGTGCTGCAGGTCACGTGGCAGAGGGTATTCAAGGAGAAGTTCGTGGAGAACTTGGCCACGTACAGTGAGCGGTTTGGGCAGCAAGTAAATGATCCCCACGCGGGGAAAGTGATCTTCACGGAGGCGTCTCTCCGATCGACGTCCATCACTCTGAGGAACGTCACATGGGGGGACGAGAGCTGTTATGTCTGCTCGTTCAACGTGTACCCCGACGGGTCCAAAAGACAGCAGACGTGCCTCACGGTGCAAGGTAATGCACGGACTTATCCTGTTATGTGGGAAATACAGGAGAATAAATAGAACCACAGCCGCATGTTAAGTCAGAATGACACGTTGTAACTCTCCATGAAGGTATCTCCGAGGTGACTACGGAGGTGCAGGATTCCCGCAGTGGTCGCGAGGAGGAGGGCGTGCGGCTCGTGTTCAGCTGCTCCGCCACAGGTAAACCTGCCCCGACCATCCGCTGGGACCTCTCACCTGGCGCCTCCCGCGCGGACGAACCGTCCAACCGGACGGACGCCAACGGCGACCACACGTTCACCAGCAGCAGCAACGTCACCGTGCGCGCGCCCGCAGGCTGGACGGGGCACGCGGACTGCCTGCTGAACAGCGGGGCGCCGGGTCAAAGGCGGGAGAGGATTGCTTTCTCCTCACCTGCCCGCGAGGAGGACGAGGAGGGTACGCACGCGCTGCAGCATTTTGTGCAGATGAATGGTGTTTGACCCCCATCAGTCACATCCAGACATGACCCCTTAAGTTATGTCGGTAAAAGGATTCGATGCAGCACGTGATCACGAGCTGTCATTTGTTTGTTCAGTAAACAAAGTCCAGGTAATCCTGTTAGTTGCGGATCTGCTGAGGAAGTCTGGGACTTTCAGTAAATGTAAACGACCTCGGTGACTCAGATCGTTTCAGTTTCACTTCTGCCCAGCTTTCATTATTCACACTAGTCACATTTCATTTAATGGGACCTTTAACTCTCTGGAAGAGGTCATGTGACTGATCAGGGGAAGTTCATTCTAAGTAAAAACATTACTGTGTAAATTTCCCACTGTGGTCTTAAGGGACTCTTTGTTGTTTGTCTCCAGGGAAAGGAGTGTCTTCTTTAGGGATTGCACTTGTAATCACTGTTGTGTTGCTCATCTTATTGACCCTTGTTGTTGCTGCTGCAGTGACACGAAAGAGGTGAGATATTTCATGGCATTCATGAATATGCATGTAATGTAATTCTGCATATAATAAACCTATAATAAACCTGTTTTCTTCTTCCTGACAGGTCAATGGCTACGACAAGTAGAAATCATCGTTTTAATGCATGTCAAGTTTAGAGGTTGAACAGCGAGTTAAGCTATTTTCGATGTATTGTCCATTTCAGAAAATTGTGTTGCACTTTAGTGTTTAATGTTTGTGTGAAAATGTTATTTATTGCTAAATGGACGCTGATACAGATTTACTTTAATGTTGTTATTGTGAACAGTGGTATTGATTTTAATCATCAATGTCAAGACATTCAACGAGTTTTTAAATGTTAAGTTTTACTCAATATTTTAATGATTTATTTGCTAATTTATTCGCTACATTTTAATATATATTTTTTTGTTTGGTTAATGAAGCGTCACTTATGTTCACTCCATGTTTTCTGTTGCCCTGGGTTACTTCCATAAAAGAGTACCTAAGTAATATGTGTTGGTGAACTAGTTATTGCTATCATTCATTTCATACATTCACATGTAAATGACACTGTCCAGCTGTGTCTCTGAATTATTACATTGTCCCCAACAATTATCTGTATGTGAATCATTCCACACAGATGTCAAGTTATATGACATGGCCCACCTTTGATCACCTGTACACCAATGAGACCTTTCAGGCCGTAGACTCAGTACTGCTTCACAAAGTGTACCAAACAGTGTTTGATCCTCCTGGAACCAGAGGAGCGACACATGGACGTCCATCGTGTATTTTATTCTCCTTTGGGGGAAACATGGCGCAGGGTGGTGCAGTACAGAATAAGGTAATAATGTCAAGTGTGTTTTTCTGGTTTCACTTTTTGATCTTTTACAAGTGGCTGTAGATCATTTTGCAAATTGACCTAATATTTACTGTTGGTAATTTTGATGAACCTGAATGTCTGTCATTCACACAATAGCTGTATATCATAATGTCATAATATCATAATAATGTAATCAAATATAAAACCAAAGCTATTTGCCCCTGACAGGATATTAACTTATAATATAAAAAGCTGTGTAGTTGGCTTCTTGTTGAGTTCAATGCAGACAGATTCCAGATGAGAATCCTATTTCAAACACGTCTGGTCCTGTGAAGTGAGCTCTGACATTGATGCACATGGTTTGTTTCCTGCAGGTCAAACCTCTCTGGTCCATTGTCAGCACGAGGTGTTAGCAGCTCTAGGAGACAACACCTACTTGAGCTGTTGTGTTGCTCGTTTCATTGATGCTTGTTTCTGCTGCAGCGACATGAAAGAGATGAGATATTTCACAACAGCAGTGGTGTGCATGTTATATAACACACCTTGCAGGTTAATGGCTATCACAAGACCTGGAAATTAAATTAAACTGTGAGTTAAGCTATTTTAGAAGGTTGTAGTTCAAATCGACCTTTGTCTTTTTGATTGCAATTCTCAGCACTTTTAAGTATTTATGTGGCTAGAAGCAATGCACTCGTTCAGGCTTTTTGGAATTTAATGTTTTATTGTGAAAAAATAAACAATGTTGTCTACCTTCAGGTAATTAATGTCTCTTGGATTCACTGTGTGCAACAAAGTGAATAGTAGAAGTTTGCATCTAACATATAATGTTTTTATATTTTGGTAACATTCAGCATATTCTGGTTAAATGAGCAGCGTAACAAACAGGGAAATGTGCCGTGCACCTCAAGCATCTAGTGTTCTGTGTGGGGAAGAAGCATTAAGGCTCAAATTCCCATCAGAGAAAGAGTTTATGAATTAACTGTGTTGCACTTTAGTTTAGTTTGTGGGAAAATGTTATTTATTGCTCAACAGAAGCTGATACACATTGACTTTCAGGTTGTTATTGTGAACAGTGGTAATGATTTCAATCATCAATGTCAAAACATTCAATCTGTTAGTGCCATTTTCCACGTTATAATTTAGGTTTAAATTATGATCATTTTGATTTATGTTCTATGATGATTTATTACATTATAAGTATGATTACAAAAATGGATATGAATATGCATGTTGGTTGATGCATGTGTGGTGTGCATGCTTTGATACATTGGAGCTGCGCGAGTGCGCGCACCTTTTATGACGTAAGAAACCCTGTGTAACGTTATGCTGGCCAGATCTTTTCAGTAAAGCAAACGGAGCGAACACACCGTTTTCTACCGTTGTTCAACCCATAAACACGCGTAGACTCGTTCTTTCCGTTGTGAAGTGGTTAAATGAAAAGAAACATCTGACTAAACCAAAAAGGAAACTTTAGCCACTACATTAAGTAGAAAACGATCGCCGAGAGCGAGACAAGATCATCTGAAGCCGAGGAAATACGCGCCGCGCGGGACATGAGTTGACGAGTGAGCCAGCTGGAGCGACAACGCCGTGCACCCGACCGGATTTCCAGACGACTTCAACGATGATGGTTGAGTAAACAATGAACGGAACCGAATGAACGGATAAGCTATAGCCAGCGGACCCTGCTAGTTACGGCGAAATACGGATAGTTTTGCCAACGTAATCAACGTGGCCGAGCTATTGCCACTAGCCACACAGGACATTTTGCTACAAGTGCTATTGCTAGCCAGTCATATTAGCCCATAAGAAGCTCTCCGTAAATTCTGGAAATAAATACGGCTCTGAAATCTCATTTTTGGAAGGCATCAACGTGCTTTGAGGTTAAAGGACTGTTAATCTGGATTTCAGAAGTTTGCAAGAGCTTGCTATAAGAGACTGTCGTAGCGCTAGTAGCCAGCTGAAATGTCTGATGAAGAAACTAAGATGGAGGGCAACGTCGAGCTAAACACGAAAAGAAGGATCAAGTTGACCACAAAGGCCTTAGAAGAGAAACTTGATACACAGATGAAACTTAGGAAACGTGTGTTAGCACGCCTTGTCTCCAAAGCAGAAGAAATAGAAAATCTCATGAAAATCGAGTCCAATGCACTTCTGGTGGAAAAGGATCATCTTAGTGATTACTCAAAATTCCTGAATGAGTTTATTGAAGTAAATAATGTAGTTAGCAAACTGCTATCAGATGATGAAAGAAAGGCCGACCAGCAGTATTGGAGTGACCCAAACCGCTCAAAGCATGAGAACTTTCTGGTTAAATTGGAGCAGTGGATAATTAATGCAAAACGGCACGCCAACGCCACTAACAAACAAGCTGCAAGAAATGACGCGACGACACAGCAAGCTGAGTCTGTCGTCGAAGATGTGGATCCAGGTGACAGTGCTTCTGCTATACAAGAAAAATATATTTCAGTCACAGCACGTAGTGTATGCAGTAGACACTCAAGGTCATCCAAAGCGTCCTCTCATGCTTCGTCTCTGCGTAGGATAGAGGAAGCTAATCGTGCAGCCCTACTCGCACGCGCAGCCGCGTTTACAAAGAAACGGGCACTGCAGTTGGAAGAAGCACAGATGAAAGCCAAGAAGATTCAGCTGGAGGCTCGAATGGAAGAGCTAGACATCGAAACTGCTATCGCAGAGTCCACAGCAAAGCTACAAGCTCTGGAAGCTTTCGATAACGAAAACTCTGATGACGACGGTATGAATTCTTACCTTAGCAAGAACGTGGCTACAGCAGCAATTGTCAAACATCATGCTCCAGATGTCAAACCAAAGTCGACCAGCAGTTTTCAAGTTATCCAGGACAACGATGCATCTCACAGTCCAACTAGACACACGTTGTATGTGCAAAAGAGTAACGAACATGACAATAACACAAGTGCAAGTTGCTATGGAAAGCCAGTTGAACCAGAAGAAGTGATATTGAACCAGAAGGATATCACCGAGATGTTAGTCACACAACAGAGACTAGCCAACCTACCTCAACGAGAAGTCCCTGTATTCAGTGGCGATCCTTTCGAGTTCCTGCCATTCATGAGGGCATTTGAGCACATCATTCACAGTCGCACAGACAATGATGAAGACCGCTTATACTATCTTGAACAATTCACCAGCGGCGAACCAAAAGAACTCGTGAGAAGCTGCCAACATATGAGCGCACAACAAGGCTACATTGAAGCAAGAAAGCTCTTGAGCCATCACTTTGGCAATGAACACAAAATAGCTGCGGCCTACGCGGACAAGGCTATCAACTGGCCTCAGATCAAAGCAGAAGACGCCAAGTCACTTCACAGCTTCTCCATCTTTCTCACTGGTTGCAACAATGTCATGAAGAGCATGGAATATCTTGAGGAGATGAACAGCTCAAGTAATCTTCGGATTGTCATCTCCAAATTGCCCTTCAGACTCCGCGAAAGATGGAGAGTCATAGCCTTTGACATACAGGAAAGGGAAGGAAGAAGGGCAAGGTTCTCAGATCTCGTGAAATTCATCAACAGACAAGCAAAGATAGCTTCAGACCCACTGTTTGGTGATGTGAAAGAGTCCTTCGAAGTAAACGAAAAGGGCAAGTCAAGCTTTAGACCTGTCAAGAGGGGCGGACCTAAAAGAACCACTGGCTTTGCTACAAGTGTTAAGCTAGACGAAGTGGATGCCTCAGAACCAAGTACAAGCAGCCAGACAAGCAATGCGTTTCAAGAGCCATGCTTGTACTGTAACAAAAGACACACCCTGAGCGCATGTAACAAAATAAGAAGTCTGCCAAACAAGGAGAGAATCGAGTTCCTTAAAGGTAAAGGACTTTGTTTCGGGTGTTTGACCCAAGGGCACATGGGAAAGGACTGCAAAAGGAGAGCCACGTGTGAATTCTGCAGCAAGAAACACCCAAGCCTACTTCATAGTAAAAGGGACGAGAGCACCGACCAAGAGAACACCAGGCCTGGGAGAGGTCAAAGTTCTACCAGTGGACACTCAACTCCACGAGAAGACGCGTTAGCCAAGAGTGAAGTCACGGCAGTCACCGGGGCCGGAGGCAGCAACTGTATCCTGTCCATCGTGCCCGTGCGCATCAAATCCAAGAGGAGCAACACGACAATAGAAACGTACGCATTCATGGACTCAGGAAGTTCTGCTACATTTTGCTCCGAAAGATTGATGAGACAGCTTGGCGTCCATGGTAAGAAGACTCAAGTGCTACTCCGTACTATGGGCCAGGAGAAGCCTGTGTCCTGCTACGTGCTCTCAGATTTAGAAGTGTGCGGTCTGACAGAGAACAAGTACATAAGCCTGCCAGATGTTTATACCCACACAGACATACCTGTAACGAAGGACAATGTTCCTGTTGAAAAAGACTTGGAAGGATGGCCGTACCTGCGGAAAGAAGTGCAGCTACCACAGATCGACGCGGGTGTTGAGATGCTAATCGGAATGAACGCTCACTCTGCGATGGAGCCGTGGAAGATAATCCACAGCAAAGACAATGGGCCTTATGCAGTGAAGACGACCCTCGGTTGGGTAGTTAATGGTCCTCTCAAGAGAGGTGACGATTACCACAAGTCAGACCACTACAGTCAACGGGCTTCAGTCAACAGAATCTCAGTCAGCGGTGTAGACAGTATGCTACTGCAGCAATACAATCACGACTTTCCAGAACAAGCCTGTGAAGAGAAGTCAGAAATGTCGCGAGAAGACGTGCAGTTCATGAAGTCTGTGACTGAGACAATCAAGAAAGTCAATGGGCACTACAGCATCAGGATGCCTCTCAGAAACAAAAATGTGGTGATGCCGAGCAACAAGTGTGTTGCTGAGCAACGAGCATCAAACCTGAAAAGGAAACTCGCCAAAAACTCCAGCTTCCATGACGACTACAAGACCTTCATGCTGGACCTGCTGAGCAAAGGCTATGCAGTGGAAGTTCCTGAAGACGAGCGCAACCGCAACGACTGCAGAGTATGGTACATTCCCCATCACGGCGTGGTCCATCCACAAAAGGGAAAGCTGCGGGTTGTTTTCGATTGTGCCGCTTCGTTTCAAGGGAAGTCACTGAACGATGAACTGTTGCAGGGTCCGGACCTAACTAATAGTCTGGTTGGAGTCCTGACGAGGTTTCGACACAAACACATCGCACTCATCTCCGACATCGAAGCGATGTACCATCAAGTAAGAGTCCCCGACGAGGACTCTGATCTTCTACGATTCCTTTGGTGGCCACAGGGGGATCTGAGCCAGCCTCTGCACGAGTACAAGATGGTGGTTCACCTGTTCGGGGCCAAGTCAAGCCCAAGCTGTGCCAACTACGCTTTAAGACGGACGGAAGAGGATGGGAAAGGCAGCTCATCACCTGAAGCAGTAACTACAGTCCTAGAGCACTTCTACGTCGATGACTGCCTGGTTTCAACGTCCGGCGAGAAGGAGGCTATGACCTTGACCAAAGACCTCATTGAACTTTGTGAAAGTGGAGGATTTCGCCTAACTAAGTGGTCAAGCAACAGTCGCGAAGTGCTGTCATCACTTCCCGAACAAGAGCGAGCAAAGGAGATCAAGAATCTAGACCTGGACAGAGATGAACTACCCATGGAAAGGGCCCTTGGAGTGGACTGGTGCATAGAATCAGATTCCTTTAAGTTCCGGATCCACGTGAAGAACATGCCCATAACAAGACGGGGTATCCTCTCGGTCGTAAGCTCAATATACGACCCCCTTGGATTCCTGTCGCCGTTCATTCTTCTCGCGAAGACCCTCGTCCAGAGTCTCTGTCAAATGAAGCTTACCTGGGACGAAGAGATTCCAGAAGATGTGGCGAACAGGTGGTTCGCTTGGCTGTCTGACTTGAGCCAGTTCGCCAGCTTTTCTGTCAGGAGGTGCGTCAAGCCTGAGGGATTTGGGCCAGTAACGTCAGCACAACTGCACCATTTTTCCGACGCTAGCGAGAAGGGCTACGGCGTCGTCACTTACCTCCGCGTCCAGAACAGCCATGGTCGAGTCCATTGCTCATTTATTCTCGGAAAATCCAGAGTGACGCCGCTTAAACCAGTTACAGTACCACGCCTTGAGCTCACCGCGGCTACCGTTGCGGTGAAAATGGATAAACTCATGAAGCGAGAGCTTCAGATGGACCTCAAAGAGTCCGTGCTATGGACAGATAGCACCACCGTTCTTCGATACATCGACAACGACGGCGCTCGGTTTAAAACCTTCGTGGCAAACAGAGTGTCGATAATCAGAGAGAACACAAGGCCAGAACAGTGGAAGTATGTCAACACGGCTTCTAACCCAGCTGACCACGCTTCAAGAGGAATGAAGGCAGAGCACTTCATGAAGTGTCGGAGTTGGATTGAAGGTCCTGACTTCCTAGCCAAGAGTGAATCTCACTGGCCGGTCTTATCAGAGTTCTCGAGAGAGATAAGTGAAGACGATGCTGAGGTGAAGCGTACGGCCAGCGTGAACATCATCGAGACCATCGACTTAACCACAGACCCTCTCTTCAAGCTGACTCATCACTACTCCGACTGGCACAGTCTGAAGAAGGCGGTCGCCTGGATGTTAAGGTTGAAGGAGTTGCTTCGAAGTCTGTGCAGAACAAGGAAGACGTTTGCGTCTCAAGCCCAGTCTTCAGAAAGTCAAGATGTGAACATCAGAACAGTTGAGAATCACATGCAGAAACTGAGATCAACCCTGAAAGGAACTCATTTGACTGTCAAGGACGTCAGAAGAGCAGAAACTGCCATCATTCACTTTAGCCAAGGTCAAACCTTCCATGAAGAGCTTGGCACACTGCTGAGAGGTGAAAAGGTCAAGAGAAGCAGCTCTATTGTGAAGCTGGATCCTTTCCTCCAAGACGGGGTTCTCCGGGTTGGTGGAAGGTTGCACCAGGCAGCTTTGCCCGAACACACTAAGCATCCAGCCATCCTGGCCAAGGATCACCACGTCACAACCCTGATCATCAGGAATGCTCACAAAGAAATTGGACATGGAGGGAGAAACCACACCCTTGCTCGGCTGAGACAAAGGGTCTGGATCTGCAAAGGCAACACAGCCGTGAGAAGCGTGCTCTCAAAGTGTGTGAAATGAGATGGAAGAATCTCGCGGGCAATGAAGGACATTATTACTTAGACTTTGTTATTTTCTATAATTGTCTATCTTGTAAGTTTCACCTGAATGTACCTAGGCTGTTCATGTTGTATTAGACCTAGTAAAGAAGTACATGTGAGGATTTGGATGCAGAAAATGTCTATTTAGTTAGTTAGTATGTAATTGTCATTCCCATAATGAGCAATTAGGGGCCGGAAATGTTAGTGCCATTTTCCACGTTATAATTTAGGTTTAAATTATGATCATTTTGATTTATGTTCTATGATGATTTATTACATTATAAGTATGATTACAAAAATGGATATGAATATGCATGTTGGTTGATGCATGTGTGGTGTGCATGCTTTGATACATTGGAGCTGCGCGAGTGCGCGCACCTTTTATGACGTAAGAAACCCTGTGTAACGTTATGCTGGCCAGATCTTTTCAGTAAAGCAAACGGAGCGAACACACCGTTTTCTACCGTTGTTCAACCCATAAACACGCGTAGACTCGTTCTTTCCGTTGTGAAGTGGTTAAATGAAAAGAAACATCTGACTAAACCAAAAAGGAAACTTTAGCCACTACACAATCAGTTTAAATATTTTTGTATTTTACTCAATATGTTTCAATTTATTCACTTGCTGATTACATATAAATATATATGTTTTGTTTAGTTAGACTTTATGTTTGTGTATGTTCACTCCATGTTTACTGTTGCCCTGGGTTACATCCATAAAAATAAACTCCTCACACTATGTAAACAAGCAGCAGAATGAACACCATTCAAATAAAAGGACAGTGTTACTCGTTTCTCCAGCTGGGTGTGTTTCTGTCATCTGGGTGTCATTACGTGCATTAAGTTTTAGGGCATGACTCACCTTGGATTACCTGTGCGCATGCGATCGCACAGAGGCGACCGATAGGTATCAGTTTGTAGTCAGGATGTGGTACCGTGCAGTCATACATCTACTTTGTGCCTTTGGATTCTTTCACAAAGGTGCGTAAGAGATGATACAAGTAGATGTGTTTCCTCACCTTTAGATCATTATTATTATTTCATGTGATTTTAAAAGGCAGCTGTTACTCGTGTATGTTTTCTGTACTTACGTTTTTGACGGGTTTAATATATATTGCCAAAGAAAAAAAGTCTGGCGACGAGTCAAAAGAAGCCAGAGTTACTGATTTATTTACATTAGCAACATTTATTATGAACTAACAACTCAACATTTTGGTAAAATACATTTTTAAGAAACTATTTTACACCTTTCAAGATTTAGTTTCTATTATGCTACTTAATGATTTTTAGTCAATCTTCATGTAAAGTAATATGCCGAAATAATTTGCTTACTTTTCTTTCACAAAAATGCTCCACATGTCTGAAGTGAAATTTGACTGTCATGCAAAAGGGAGTAAAGGCAGCCTTCCTACAGTGACATCTATTGGATTTCTTTAGCTATTTCAAGTGGTAGAGATGGCTCCATCAGGTTAAGGTGTGCTCATCTGAGTGTGCGTGCATGTTTCTGTGTGTGTGTGTGTGTGTATGGGGGTACATCAGGACGGACTTCCTTCCTGCACAATACAGAGAGCAGTGTAAACGTGCGGTCAAATTGAAATGTATATGTGTATATAATAAGAAGGGCTGGCGGACTGTATCTACGTGAACATCACCTGGTGCACAGACACTGCTATCGTCGAGAGTCACTGCTCTGATGAGCTGGACTATCTCATGGTTAGGTGTAGAGCTTTCTACCTGCCCTAAGGGAGTTTACACCAACTGTTGTGACTGCAGCCTATATACCCCGGACGCTAATGCTAAGCTTGCCACGTGTTGGAAAAACTGCAATAATGTTGTACCACAGTACGACAGAGAGACACACATGGTATTCTGGGTCATCTGATAATCAAGGTGTTTGTGCGTCGATGTTTAGAATGTTGTGGTGGCAAAGGTGATCATCTACATTCGAGGTTGACAACCAGAACTTTGCGCTGTCACCCTGCTGAACTCTGCACCACGTTGATAGCCCTCAGCCGCCCCCCCCCAACACCTACATTGACACAAGTCCTTCCAGCTAGTGAACCTTTTGCAATTCAACTAATGCCACATTTGCAAAACCATGCAGTTAATATTTACATCCTTGTTGCTTAATATTTTTAGTTTCTGTCAGAAAAGAAGAAGGTATAAAATATGTTTTATAAATCTGTGAACAGATGTAAGCTGTTTCTAGCGTGAATACCGTTCTATCCCTAATATGGAACAAAACACGGTGGGACATCAGTTCAGCGGAGTGGAACCCAAAATAAAGCTTTATTTACGATGAAAACTCTAGACAGATTCCGAATGAGAATCTTATTTTATGTCTGGTCCTGTGAAGTGAGCTCTGACATTGATGCACATGTTGTGTTTCCTGCAGGTCAAACCTCTCTGGTCCAATGTCAGCACGAGGTGTTAGCAGCTCTAGGAGACAACACCTACTTGAGCTGTCGGTTGATTCAGTCTAAAGACGTCGTGCAAGTCACGTGGCAGAAAATGATTCCTGGTGAGACGAAGGATGTTGGTTCTTACGACAAACACTTTGGTCAGAAAGTGAATACTGGGTTTCAGGGAAGAGTGGAGTTTAAATCTGATGGACTGCAGAACAGCTCCATAGTGATCAGAAACGTGACTGACCAGGATGAAGGATGCTATCGCTGTATGTTTAACATCGACCCTGATGGTGCTTTCACTGGAATAACATGCCTCCAGCTCTATGGTAAGAACAGTGAAATAATCCTCCAGCTCCTCTGTAATATTGCCATGGTAACATCTAATGGTCTTTTCTCTGCAGAGCTGCATGAACCCTTTCTACACGTCAGAGAGTCACTCTCTGCTGAAGAGCTAGTCGTGTCCTGCTCAGCCACAGGTCGACCTGCTCCCACGGTAACGCTGACTGTCCCCCACCACAACTCCACCAGCGTCACCAACACCAATGGAACAGTCACCGTCACCACTACAGCTGTGCTGTCTCGTCTCCATGACAACAGCCACCGGGTTGGATGTGCAGCGCGAGTGCTCTCCGGCCGTCAGATAGATGTTTATGAGATGATTCCTGAGGTCACACTGTCGCTTCCTGATGGTGAGAAACACTCCTAAAGACACTGATTCATGGGTTGATGGATAGTTTATGAGTTCATGTCTTCTGTTTTTATTTCCCAGGTTTAGATGTTAAATCTGGATCTGATAACAGTGATTTAAGTGAGTTAACCTTCATGTGGTCTCACTTACATATTAACATTAGATCTGTAGTTGCTTCATGAATGTTTTTCTCTTTTCTCTCAGATGTTCCTTTGATCATTGGTTTGGTCGTCATAGTGATCTGTGTTGCTGCTGCTGCTGTCATTGCTTTTTGGCTTAAACAGAAACACCAGAACCGGTAACTTATCTTTTCATTAATCATCATTTTGTTCTAATACCAGTGTGTCACAGTTAATATGGACATGACTGATGCAAACCTTTTAAGAATGAATCCACAATGTAATACGTGTTCCTTTTGTTTCTTGAATCCATCAGTGAGCCACAAAGGGACCCCGAGGACAACAAGAGAGACACTAATGAGTGAGTCTATCAAAGTCATTCTTCTCTGGGCTTCACTTTTCTTGCTTATCAGACTGAACTGTTATTTCTGCACTGTATGTTTATCCACATCTCTGTTGTTCACTGACTAAATGTTTCCATCTGAAGGCCTGTAACACCTTTGATGAATCCAGAACTACGACAACGGATCTCTCCTCATAAATCTGAAAGAATCAACCAACCAGAACGGTCTCAGCATTTGAAGAGAAACCTATTTTCTAATCAACCAAACCCAAAAGAGGCAGAAAAAGAAAGCGCTGATGGAAACTCTTGATATCCTCATTAATCTTTTGAGACGGGTAAAACAAAACTTGTTTTCAATACCACAAAGTAATCTACAAGACTCTTGTATCAGGTCATGGAGAATAATTCCAGCAGTGACTTTGACTTGAATTATCTGTAAACTGCTGCAATTGCATCCATTGTTTTTAACTACTTTTTAAATGTTTTAACCTTTTGTACTTTTATAAATGGCTGCAACAATGAATCGCTGAAATCGAAAAAAATCGGTTATTAAAAGTGTTGGCAACGACATACATTATCGATCCATTGTGTCGCACGATTATTACGTCACTCAATGGGTTGCGGAGATGCGCGCGGAGCAAAACACTTTTATAAAAAGAAGAGTTGAGGAGCAGCGCCGGCGGTTGTTGTGAGTCACATGACGCAGACAAAGTGAAGTCGTCCAAGGTGCGCAGCATTTCTCATTACATCACGCACCACATTGTCCCGTTTTGACGTGAGGAACGTAAGGAGCCTCCAGCAGGGCCCTGTTCCTCGTACGTGGTTAACTGAGTTAGTCGGATAATTTTCAGGATGAGATGATGTAGATCAGGCTTTTCGGTTCTCTGAGAAGGAGCTACGGACAATGTGGTACGGCTCACCAGTAACGTCCTCTTCACTTGATCTTTTAGTGGGCAGGAGGCAATCAGGTGGCCCCTCTGGCCACAGTAGATGCATCTACCATCCTGTAGGCGACGCTGCCGTTCCTTAGGGCTCAACCTGGTCCTCCCGAGCGGGGGGCCGACGAGCTAAAAAGGCGGCCAGGTCTCCCTCTCCTAAACTCACTTAGACGACTCTCTAACCTTACAGCATGGGCGGTTAAGGCCTCCAGGCTCTCCGAGTCATCCCTCAGCACTAGTTCCTCCCTCACTGGGTTAAGTCCTCTGAGAAAAAACCCTGGATTGACGGATCGGACCACCCTGACCCTGACCGCGCTATGGTTCTGAAGTATATAGCACACTCTGCGGGAACCCTGTCTTAGAGAAAGATCTCCAGCGTAGCGCTCCGGCTCAGGCACATTTGGCTCCCTGGAGCAAAAGGTGGGTTGTGCAGGTTGCAGAGCAGAGGAGGGGTAGGCGCCTCTGGGGGGGGGGGGGGGGGGGAGTGGTCGTCCAAGCTGGTTCACCTACGCAGAAAGAGAGACTCCATCATGTCCCGGAGAAGTTGGTCGTGGTGCCCCATGAGAACACCCTGTGAGCCTGACGGAGGGAATCTGAGTCCGCTGAGTCCATGTTGGCCAGTTTGTACTGTTAGGGAGTTGGGGCCACAAGGACCTGGACTCAAAAGCAGACTCAAGGCGGGGTAGTCAAGTGTGAATAATGTCTTTACTTCAGGCAGGGGTTCGGTCAGACAGAGAAAGCGGATCAATCCAAAAGGGCAGGCAAAGGTTGACGGGTGGACAGAAATGGGTCACAACACAGGACGGGACAGGACGGCACGGCACGGCACGGCACGGCACGGCACGGCACGGCACGGCACACTCAGGAAAATTGCTGGTAAGCTCATTGGGCAAAAAGAGACAAACTGGCACAGAACAAACTGACGGCACAGACTAAATATACAGGGGAACGAGACACAGGTGGAAACAACAAGGGTGGGGCTTGCAATCACAGAGGGCGGCGGCACAGAGGGGGGGGGTGTCTGAAACGAGAAGGAAGGGTGAGTGACGGAAACACAACAGAAAACAACCCGTGACCTAATGGCCCATTCTGGGTGTTACAGATTGGGATTTTAAAGCACAGCTGTGTTACTCATGTATGTTTATTGTACTTATGATGGGTATTATCTATATTAAAAAAGAAATGCATTTTATGGCTTCTGAATTTTTACATGTTACATTACTCAACCGCTTAATGTTCCCACCATGAAAAAGTAATAGATTAAAACATGAAAAAATCCAAAGACCTTGCAATTGAATAAATACAGACAGAAAGTCACTTAAAACTGTAAGTAACAGTCAGTTTGGCTCCTCTCTCCTCCTATGAACTCTGAGGGTGATTTAACGTGCATTGAGATCTGTGTCAAGCACAAAGATAAAGGTTTTCTTTCACTCACTAGAGGACACGTGTTGCACTTCCTTCCTTCCACTGGCTGGAGAGATGTGTTCGGTGGTCTGTGGTCGTTTGCAGCGTCGCTTACAGACTGCAGCTCTTCTCACAGCTCTCTGCCATCATGGACCAGCGGACGCTGTTGTGTTGCGTTCTTCTTCTTCTGCTGCTGTGCTTGTGTTTGGACGCTGAAGGTACTGAACTGACCTTTTGACAGTGATTTGGTTCTGCTGTCGGCCTGTATTACGTTCCCCAATTTTTTATTTATTTGTTTTGCAGTGTATGAATATAAAACCATCGGGAGAGGACCTGATGTCACTCCCATCTGCACCAATACAACAGAGAAGCTCATAATGCTCATAGTGTGTAAGATCAGAACTTACAGGACTGGAGGAGAGTGTCGTCTGCTGTATCGATACGGAGGAGACTTTGAGCATAAATGTGACTCCAGGTTCACACTTAAGATGGAGAATCACACCGTGTTTCTCCACCTGACTGGTCTCACACCAGTGGACAGTGGGAACCACACCTGTGAGTGTTCACGTAGGGGTGAGACAGTTACCCTCCATCTGAATATCACCGTGGAAGGTAAAGGTTTGATTCATTTTCCTGCTTTTGTTTTCAACTTCATGCATTTCTCCAAGTTTACATGGTAGTTTTCCACTGCATTGTCAAAAGGATGGACAATATAGTATAATGTGATGCTTGCCCTTTGTAAATTTAATCAATTATCAGTCCCTGTTTCTGCACCAATAACATCATACATGTGTCCACCACGAATTCTCCTACATGCTAATGCAGCCTTCTGGCGCTCTAATGCAGATCTACTGATGCAGTGGAGCGTTACTCACTTATAGCTTCAATTGTTAGCAGTCCAAATATTCCGCGGAAGTTGACACAAAGTCGACCTCATTCAGCACGGCCTTCAGATTTCTCTCCTCCTTCTCTATGGAGGAAGGAAAAGCTGTTCTGTGAGGCAGCGCGGCATTGACAGTAGGGATCTTGTTTATTTAGGCACGAAACGAGGGCGACTCAACCGTGTTTAAGGGCAGCATTTCCTCTACAATTTACTGCCTGACAAACTTCTTCAACTCTTCCCACTTCCTGGTTTTGCACCAAAGTCCAGCTTTTGTTGTTTGTGTCGCTGCGTGGAAGGTGTGTGTATGTACACGTGACGTGACCCTCATGCTGAAAACGTGACTCAATTGTCGCATAGGCTGCATGACTTCACTCGCAGAGGCGCAAGAAGAAATATATATTTTACTATTAATAACAAAATAGTAATCAACAGTGACTTGGACAAGTAACTTTAATCTGATTACTTGTTTGGAAATAGTAACGCGTTGGATTGCTTGTTACTGAAAAAAGTGGTCATGAATAGTTTGTATTCAATTTGCACATAATATAACTTCATATAACTATCAGAATTATAATACTTCTCTGAAGAGAGTAAATACCAGCGTTGTTTATCAAACATTTCTTGTATTTACAGACATTTTAGAAGAGCGATTCATCTTCAGTTCTACTTTCATGGCAATCCTGGGTGCTTCAATCGGTGTAACCGTCTCTATTGCTGGACTCATCTTTGGGTTGATCTGCAAAAGAAAACTTCTTGGGTGAGAGACTAATATAAACGTGTGTGTGTGTCTATTTTGTGGTGCACTAACTCTGATGACTTCTAATTTTAAAGGTCAAAGTCAGCCGCACCACAGTCATCTGTATGTGAGACTCACGACTCTGTGAGTAAAGTCGCCTTTTTGATCATCTGAACCTTTTTAAACTCCCTCATGTAACCTCCAACCGCTTAATGACAAGCTGACGTCTCCATAGCAACAAGGACCGTGTGACAGTGAGAACATGTCTTCTCGTAGGTTGAAGACGACCCAGATGACCCGTATACCAGCCTCCAGCAACCAGCCGCTGACCTTTACCAGACCATCTGCCACTCAAGAAGCTCTAAAGACCAGGAAGTAGACGGAGGAGACTCTGATCAAAGTCACCAGGACACTTATGAATTTATGACACCGCAAGCAGCACCAGGACTGTGACTTGTGTTTGCACTTGTTTAGGATTCCTTTAATAAGATGTGATGTAAGTAGATGTTGATGAGCTGAAGGAGCTTTTGAGTCACATTTTATTCTCTTGTACTCGTTTGAACATACACACACCTTGTTATGAGTTGGGGCCTTTCTGATTGTCATTGTTGTGGTACAAAGTGAAGAATTTTGGTTCTTTTGGCCATGATTATTATCAATGTTGTTATTTTCATAGTTATTAATAATCATGTTGATTTTTCACGTTGAACTGACCGTGTTTCTCTACCTGACTGGTCTCACACCAGTGGACAGTGGGAACCACACCTGTGTGTGTTCAAGTCATGGTGAGACCGTTACCCTCCATCTGAATATCACTGTGGAAGGTGAACCCATTTTATGCATTATTACTTGCGTGCTTCCTTTTACAAAGTAAAACCTGTCATGTATCTGACAAAGAGGTGAGAGAGAGAGAGAGAGACACACACATCTCACTCGCTCTTCTGTAGAGCTCGAGCTCTGCTGATTCCATTTCGGGTGAAGTGACACCTGTTGTCCACTAGGTGGTGCGCTTTTTCTTTGGGATAAATGTATCCCTTATTAAATTGTACTACAGTGATCATAAGAGACAATAAATTATCTAAAATAAATAAACAGCTGAAGATAAACACGTTAGTCCCGTCTCTGAATCTGTCTCATATTCCACTTGGAATAACTAACCATATTAACTAATCATGTTTTCAGCTGTTTTCCTATTTAGATATTCCTGATCCCTTATTCTAACATAATCTAAAATGTGACGCCTTCTTGGTTCTTTGTGTCATGAGTATTCTGCCGATGCAAGAAGGATGTTTATGATTGTGACAAGTAATACTTTCAAGATGTGAAACCAGAAGTTTGCCTTAAACAAGTAATTATTACCGATTCACAATATGTAAACACAATATGAATCGTATATTCCCAGTGAGGATTTTTTGGTTGAAAAGACGTTGAATAAACGTCTATGCCCGACGTTGCAAAATGGTTTAAAAGTGAAAGTTTTTGCAACGTATTTGTTGACATTGAAAAGACGTCTATGTTTAGACCACATATCAACGTAATTTTTAATACGGTAAAATGTTGTCCTCTACTTTATGCTATAGCATTATTTCATAGGTGTAAAAAGAAATGATGTCCAGATTTGTACGTTTACCACCGATATTAAAAATGACGTTGAAAACGGGTCAAAACATAGACGTCTATTCAACATCTTTTCAATGGCAAAATTGCTTGCTGGAAAAGTACAAGTTACACACAGTCACAGTTGTCATGTCAACAGCCCTTAACAAGGACAACACATTTGATTCATTGGTATTTATTAATATAACACAAAATACATTTCCTATACAAAAAGATAATACAAAAAAATATATATATTTTGTGAACATAAACTATGAAATTATAAGTGCAGCAACGACATGAACCAGTTAGTTTAGAATTTTGTGTTTTTAGCACATTTTTCTGAATCATTGGAACTTCATTTTCAGAATCTGTAACAAGATCTGGCCATGTATCCTGTGGGGGAAACATGGTGCAGGGTGGTGCAGTGCGGAATACGGTAACAATGTCAAGTGTGTTTTTCTGGTTTCACTTTTTGATCTTTTACAAGTGGCTGTAGATCATTTTGCAAATTGACCTATTTACTGTTGGTAATTTAGATGCACTTTTTGCCATGGAATAGATCAAAGCTGATCTTCTTATAGGGACATGCACATTTAGTGGAAAACATAGATCGGCCAAGTGGTGGAGAGCTCCATCGGGTTAAGTTAACGTGTGCTCACCTGTGTGTGTATGCATTATGGGTGTGTGTGTGTGTGCAAGGTGTACAACATGATTAATAAATCTGTGAACAGATGTAAGCTCTACCAAGTTCTATCAAAACACGGTGGGACATCAATTCAGTGGAACTCTAATACAAAATTAAACTTTATTGGAGTTCCCATTGGCTGTCAATGTCTGTCATTCACACAATAGCTGTATATCATAATGTCATAATATCATAATAATGTAATCAAATATAAAACCAAAGCTATTTGCCCCTGACAGGATATTAACTTATAATATAAAAAGCTGTGTAGTTGGCTTCTTGTTGAGTTCAATGCAGACAGATTCCAGATGAGAATCCTATTTCAAACACGTCTGGTCCTGTGAAGTGAGCTCTGACATTGATGCACATGGTTTGTTTCCTGCAGGTCAAACCTCTCTGGTCCATTGTCAGCACGAGGTGTTAGCAGCTCTAGGAGACAACACCTACTTGAGCTGTTGTGTTGCTCGTTTCATTGATGCTTGTTTCTGCTGCAGCGACATGAAAGAGATGAGATATTTCACAACAGCAGTGGTGTGCATGTTATATAACAAACCTTGCAGGTTAATGGCTATCACAAGACCTGGAAATTAAATTAAACTGTGAGTTAAGCTATTTTAGAAGGTTGTAGTTCAAATCGACCTTTGTCTTTTTGATTGCAATTCTCAGCACTTTTAAGTATTTATGCAGCTAGAAGCAATGCACTTGTTCAGACTTTTTGGAATTTAATGTTTTATTGTGAAAAAAGAAAACAATGTTGTCTACCTTCAGGTAATTAATGTCTCTTGGATTCACTGTGGCTGCAACAAAGTGAATAGTAGAAGTTTGCATCTAACATATAATGTTTTTATATTTTGGTAACATTCAGCATATTCTGGTTAAATGAGCAGCGTAACAAACAGGGAAATGTGCCGTGCACCTCAAGCATCTAGTGTTCTGTGTGGGGAAGAAGCATTAAGGCTCAAATTCCCATCAGAGAAAGAGTTTATGAATTAACTGTGTTGCACTTTAGTTTAGTTTGTGGGAAAATGTTATTTATTGCTCAACAGAAGCTAATACACATTGACTTTCAGGTTGTTATTGTGAACAGTGGTAATGATTTCAATCATCAATGTCAAAACATTCAATTTATTCACTTATATATATATATATGTTTTGTTTGGTTGGACGTTTTGTTTGCTTATGTTAACTCCATGTTTACTGTTGCCCTGGGTTACATCCATAAAAAGAATCTCCTGACACTATACAAACAAACGGCAGAACACCATTCAAATAAAAGGACAGTGATGTTTCGTCTATCTATCTTTATATGTTTGTCATGGGACACAGATCCACGCAAAACCACTAAATCAATAAAATGTAAAAACTTGGTGAACATCCATACTTGTTTCCCCAGCTGTGTGTGTGTTTGTCAGCTGGGTGTCATTACGTGCATCAAGTTATAGGGCATGACTCACCTTGGATTACCTGTGCGCATGCGATCGCACAGAGGCGACCGATAGGTATCCGTATGCAGTCAGGATGTGGCACCGTGCAGTCATACATCTACTTTGTGCCTTTGGATTCTTTCACAAAGGTGCGTAAGAGATGATACAAGTAGATGTGTTTCCTCACCTTTAGATCATTAGATCACTATTATTATTTCATGTGATTTTAAAAGGCAGCTGTTACTCGTGTATGTTTATTGGACTTAAGTTTTTGACGGGTATAATATATATTGCAAAAGAAACAAACAAACACAATCCCTAAAATAGCAAAAAAAGTCTGGCGACGGGTTAAAAGAAGCCGGAGTTGCTGATTTATTTCTATTAGCAACATTTATTATGAACTGACAACTCAACATTTTGGTAAAATACATTTTTAAGAAATTATGAACATCACCTGGTGCACAGACACTGCTATTGCCGAGAGTCCCTGCTCTGCTAAGCTGGACCATCTCATGGTTAGGTGTAGAGCTTTCTACCTGCCCAGAAAGTTTACACCAACTGTTGTGACTGCAGCCTATATACCCCAGACGCCAGAGGTGGAAAGTAACGAATTACATTTACTCGCGTTACTGTAATTGAGTAGTTTTTTTGTGTACTTCTACTTTTTAAATTATTATTTTTTTAAATAGTTTTAATAGGGCCGGGACTCGATTAAAAACATTAATCTAATTAATTAGAGGCTTTGTAATTAATTAATCGAAATTAATCGCATATATTATACATATATATTTCTCAGGTCATAAATATATGAGGTCTCAGGTCATAAATATATGACATAAATATATGACCTGAGAAAAGTGAGAAGTCATTTTTTTCACATGGATTTTTATTTTTATTCAACCAATTCCAGTGTAGCAATAGCATATTTAGAAATATAGTACTTTCAGAAATTCAGGTAGCCTATAGGTAAGTAGACCTTCTGTAAACTATGTTTTTTTAAGTAGACCAATACTTTCAAGTACATTCAGAACATTCGTTATTTTTTCAGACGTGGTCTTAGTTACCCTGGTCCTTAAACCAGTCATCTGGTGCAGTGTGGGTTGGGTGTGGGTCCTTGTACCCGGAGTGGGGCTAACGTCCACGCTAGCTGCTAATTGTTTTGCGTTGAGGTGATACTTGAGGCTCAATGTGAATTCCTTGTTGCGTAGCTTGCACACAACCATGCTCTTATCGACGCTTCCATCCGTGTGTTTATTATAATAAGATTTCCCATTCACGGGGCCACCCGACACGGTCTCGTCAGCTTCTTCGTTCATGTTCACTGTGGTTTGTTGTTGTCTGAAGTCATGAACGCTAGTTGGTGCTCCAGTATAATCGCTCCCCCCGAAACTCATCCAGTGAGAAACGTTCCGCGGTGCAAAAAAAAGTGTAAAAATGCGTAACAAATGTGTAATGCGTTAGTTTTATGTGTAATTAATTAATCTTAATTCATATTGTAATTAATTAATCGCAATTAACGCGCTAAAGTCCCGGCCCTAATTTTTAAGTATTTTTTTAAATCTGTAATTTTACTTTTACTTAAGTATTTTTTGTTTGAAGTATTGTACTTCGCTACATTTTAAATCATATCCGTTACTGAGTAAAAAAAAAATGCAAAGGAAAAAAAAATGTGCCCAGGAAACTAACGTCACTGCACTGATTGAGTGATGAGCGGGAGAACGAACGCGCTAGACAAGAATGATGGAGACGGACGAAACAGACGCAAACGCAGCTGAAATCGAATGAAAAATACAAAGCATAGGCGCTAAACCGGAAGTACGTAGATTTTCACAGTAAGAATCGACGCAACTGTCTGTAATGACAGCGGTTACCAGGGTAACAAGAGGAGAAAAGTTCATTAACGGATATAAATAAATAATCCTGGTCTGACGGGATGTGTTAGCAGCAGTAGGTGACTACACTCGCTGCTCTGATATTTATTGTCCACGTATTGTTTTTCTTCAGTCAGCAGAGCAGAGACAGTTTAAGGAGATCGGAGAGTAAACGGTCCGCCACTGGAGTGCATACGTCCCGACGTCAGTGGCCCGAACCTGAAATGACACCGCTGCTTTACTGAATCCACAGTTCATGCCATATTTAGTGGTTGTAGTAATGTTTAAAATGTTTTATTGGATGATCTGCACTAAAATCATCTATCTCTTTTATTTTTATTTTATTATTTTTGCTATTACACTTTAATTTGTAAAGCTCTTCCTTCAATTAAAAACAACTAGATTGAGATTTATTTTCCCATGTCTTTTTTAACTACACTAGAATCCTGCACCCTACCCAGCTGTTAATTTCTGTTGTTCGGGTCAACCAGAGGTCCCTGCCTCTCCCACTCAGTGTACAACCTCATATTGGAATGTTTGATAATAATAAATTTGTGTAAAATTGCCATCCGTTTGAGTAACTTCCTCCAACTGACTGACCTGTGTTTGTTCCCCACGCCTTCCCTAGACTACCCCAATAAAGGGAACCTAACAATAGACTTCAGTTCAGCATTTAACACCATCATCCCCTCCAAACTGATCACCAAACTCAGAGATATGGACATCAACGCGTATACTGGACTTCCTAACCAACAGACCCCAATCAGACAGGGTAGAGAACCACACCTCCTCAACCCTCATCCTTAACACCAGTGTCCCACAGGGCTGCGTGATGAGCCCTCTCCTTTACTCCCTCTTCTTCTTCAAATGTAGACCTGTACATAGTTCTAATAACATGGCCTCATCAGCAACAACGATGAGTCGGCCTACAGGAAAGACGTACAGCACTTTTCTGAGTGGTGGCACCATCGCAAGTATCCTCACCGACTGTATCACGATGTGGTGCTGCAGTTGCTCTGCTGCGGACAGAAAATCATTCTAGAGGGTGAAAACTGCCCAACGCATCATTGCTTCCTCACTCCCCAGCATTTAGACCGTCCAGCATAAAAGATGTCTGCAGAGGGCGCGCAGCATCGTGAAGGACAACTCTCACCCTGGCCATAGACCGTTTGCTCTTCTTCCCTCTGGAAAGCGCTAAAGGGACCTCTATAGGTCCAGCAGGTTCAGGAACAGCTTCTTCCCTGCTGAACTCTGCACCACCGTGATAGCCCCTCGCCCCAACACCTCTCCAATGACACAAGAACTTCCAGACAGTGAACCTTTTGCACTTCAATTATGTCATATTTGCACAATTATGCCACATTTGCACTACCATGCAATTCATTTAAATATACCCGTAGATATACTTAGCACTTTATCAGCTTTTTTGCACTACTATAGATTCTAAACTGCATAAAACTAATAATCTAAGGTGAGGCTATTTAGTTTCTGTAAGAAAAAAAGAAGGGATCAAATATGTTTTGTTAATCTGTAAGCTGTTAAGCGGTTCTAGCGTGAATACTGTTCTATCCCTAATATGAACCAAAAAACGAAACATCAGTTCAGCGCCATGGAACACTAATCCAAAATAAAACTTATTGACTATGAAAATTCCACAGATTGCGGATGAGGATCTTATTTCATGTCTGGTCCTGTGAAGTGAGCTCTGGCATTGATGCACATGGTGTGTTTCCTGCAGGTCAAACCTCTCTGGTCCAATGTCAGCACGATGTGTTAGATGCTCTAGGAGATAACACCTACTTGAGCTGTTGGTTGATGCAGTCTAAAGATGTTGTGCAAGTCACGTGGCAGAAAATGATTCCTGGTGGGACGAAGGATGTCGCTTCTTACAACAAACACTTTGGTCAGAAAGTGACTCCTGGGTTTCGGGGAAGAGTGGAGTTTAAATCTGATGGACTGCAGAACAGCTCCATAGTGATTAGAAACGTGACTGACCAGGATGAAGGATGCTATCGTTGTTTGTTTAACATGTACCCCGATGGTGCATTCACTGGAATAACATGCCTCCAGCTCTATGGTAAGAATAGTGAAATAATCCTCCATCTCCTCTGTAATATTGCCATGGTAACATCTAATGGTCTTTTCTCTGCAGAGCTGCATGAACCCTTTCTACACGTCAGAGAGTCACTCTCTGCTGAAGAGCTAGTCGTGTCCTGCTCAGCCACAGGTCGACCTGCTCCCACGGTAACGCTGACTGTCCTCCACCACAACTCCACCAGCGTCACCAACACCAATGGAACAGTCACCGTCACCACTACAGCTGTGCTGTCTCGTCTCCATGACAACAGCCACCGGGTTGGATGTGCAGCGCGAGTGCTCTCCGGTCGTCAGATAGATGTGTATGAGATGATTCCTGAGGTCACACTGTCGCCTCCTGGTGGTGAGAAACACTCCTAAAGACACTGATTCATGGGTTGATGAATAGTTTATGAGTTCATGTTTTTATTTCCCAGGTTTAGATGTTGAATCTGGATCTGATAACAGTGATTTCAGTGAGTTAACCTTCATGTGGTCTCACATACATATTAACATTTGATCTGTAGTTGCTTCATGAATGTTTTTCTCTTTTCTCTCAGTTGTTCCTTTGATCACTGGTTTGGTCGTCATAGTGATCTGTGTTGCTGCTGCTGCTGTCATTGCTTTTTGGCTTAAACAGAAACACCAGAACCGGTAACTTTTATCTTTTCATTAATCATCATTTTGTTCTGATACCAGTGTGTCACAGTTAATATGGACATGACTGATGCAAACCTTTTAAGAATAAATCCACAATTAAATACTTATTCATTTTGTTTCTTGAATCCATCAGTGAGCCACAAAGGGACCCCGAGGACAACAAGAGAGACACTAATGAGTGAGTCTATTAAAGTCATTCTTCTCTTTGTAATAACAATTCAGTCCCCTCTGATTCTGGGCTTCACTTTTCTTGCTTATCAGACTGAACTGTTATTTCTGCACTGTATGTTTATCCACATCTCTGTTGTTCACTGACTAAATGTTTTTTATCTGAAGGCCTGTAACACCTTTGATGTATCTGGAAAACATGAAAACCGTGACGAAGCAGAACGTTCTGTGCGATTTAAAAGAAACCGTTTCCTGAACAACACAACCCAGAAGACTGAAAGACTGAAAAAGAAAAGCTGATGGAAACTCTATATATCTTATATATATGTTTTGAGATAGCATAGAGAAGTTGTTTTCTATTGTAAATGTTGATGATCAATTCATAATTTAATATTTCCAGCAGATATAAATGTTTCAGGTTCACGGTTTGACTTGTTTACTTATTGTTCGTAATCAACTTTTACGTAGTACATGTGTCTTGGATTCACTATGACTGCAACAGTGGGATAGAAGCTAAAGAGATTTTAACTCTCTGGAGGTCATGTGACTGATTCATCTCAGTTCATTCTAAGTACTGTGGTCTTAAGGGAACCTTTGTTGTTAGTCTTCAGGGAAAGGACGGTGGTCTTCAGGGATTGCTCTTGTTATCACTGTTGCTGTGTTGCTCATTTCAATGATTATTGTTGCTGCTGCAGTTACACTTGTTCAGGCTTTGGAATTTAATGTTTCATTGTCAGAAAAAAATAAATGTTTAATTTAATTTAATTAATGTCACTTGGATTAAGTGTGACTGCAACATAGTGAATGCCTCTAACATACTAATGTACTAATTCTCATCACAGAATTTGGGAGTTTTAAATATATTTATGTATGTATTATTAAATGTATTATTTTGCAAGCCAAAAAGGAATAGTTCATGCTGAGTTGAGTTATTGCTCAATGGACGCTGATACACACTTATTGTGAAATTGTCACGGTTTGGGTTTGTTTCCTGTTTTATTTTTTTGTTCCCTGCCTCTTGTGTCCCTGAGTTAACTTTACTTCCTGCCTTGTCCTGTCATCCCCTGTGATTGTCTGCCATGTCCCTTATTGTTTCTATCTGTATCCAATCACCTGCACATCCCAGTGTATTTAAGCCATGTGTTTCTTTTGTCCTTTGTCGCATCATTCAATGTAGTCAAACCCAAACTGTGACAGAAATACAGTAGTATTGATTTCAATCATCAATGTCAAAATGTTCAATACGTTTTAAAATGTTTTTTATTTTATTTTTTAATGATGTATTTGCTAGCAGATTACATATAAATTATATATATATATATATATATATTGTGGCAACCCACGGGCACAGCCTCCTGGACAGCGCCTCAGGAGACTGCCCAGGAGAAGAGATCAGCACCAAGGTCAGGGGCACCAAATAGCAAGAGGTCAGATGTCCAAAAGGAGAAACGCCCCCCCCCCTCCTCCCCCCTCTGGAGAAAACGAGCGGCGCAGGTGCGGCTCATGAGGCTGATGAAGGTTGGCCACCCTATGAAGGACCAACCATTCCAACAGCACGGGGGACGAGGCGTGAGGAGCTGACGTTATCCAAAGCGACTTACAATAAGTGCATTTCCACATAGAGATACAAACTCAGAAGAACAAGTAACAAGAAAGTACATTTTTCATCAAATAAGCAGTTTCAAAACATGTTATAGAAAAGTGCCATTATAAGTACAATTTAAGTGCTACCATTTGTTAGTGCTACGGTTGGGTTTTAGTCAAGGTGGAGTCTAAAAAGGTGTGTCTTGAGTTTATCGACGGAAGATGTAGAGGCTCTCTGCAGTCCTGATGTCATCGGAGAGCTCATTCCACCATCTGGTAGCCAGGACAGCAAAGAGTTGTGATCTCGCCGAGTGCTTTTCTCTCAGTGAGGGAGGAACAAGCAGCTTGGCAGATGCAGATCGGAGTGTGCGTGTTGGGATGTAGGGTTTCACCATGTCCTGGATGTAGACTGGTCCCGATCCATTCACAGTATGGTACGTCAGTACCAATGTTTTGAACTGAATGCGGGCAGCCACTGGTAACCAATGAAGAGAACGGAGAAGTGGTGTGGTGTGGGAGTATTTCGGAAGGTTGAAGACCAGTCGAGCTGCCACATTCTGGATGAGCTGCAGAGGTCGAATGGCGGCAGTATGGAGACCTGCCAGGAGAGAGTTACAGTAGTCAAGGCGGGAGATGACAGGAGCCTGAATCAGTACCTGCGCCGCCTTCTGAGTGAGAAGGGGTCGTATTCTCCTGAGGTTGTAGAGCGTGTATCTACAGGATCGTGTTGTCGCTGAGATGTTGGCAGTCAGGGAGAGTTGGGAGTCAAGTGTCACGCCGAGGTTCCTGGCATTCTGAATGGGCGTTAACACGGAGTCGCCGAAGTTAACAGTCAGGTCCTGAGTGGGAGAGTTTTTTCCAGGGAGGAAAAGTAGTTCGGTCTTGTCGGGGTTGATCTTCAGGTGATGAGCAGACATCCACTGCGAGATGTCAGTGAGACATGCAGAGATCCGTGCCGCCACCTGATTGTCCGAGTCGGGGAAGGAGAGAATTAGTTGGGTGTCGTCGGCATAGCTGTGATAGGAGAAACCATGTGAGCGAATGACGGAGCCAAGAGACTTGGTGTAAATTGAGAAGAGGAGGGGACCCAGGACGGAGCCCTGAGGAACTCCAGTATGAAAGAGGACAAGGTTCCGACACCCAGTGTTGTGCCTGAACGCGCTCATTGAACGATAGTTCATGAACTCGTTCATATTTTGGGCGAACGTGAACTGAACGTACTGTATTAATGCCCGATGAACGTTACTGTGAACTCGTTCATTCTGGTGTCTGTGAACGGCACATTCTTTCAGGTTAACATCGTTCAATGGGGTGCCAGATTTCTATAGAAAACACACCTAAACGCGCCTTAATAAGTAGCGGAAAAAACACCATCTGGCAACACCAGCCACCAGAGTCGCACCACGCATGCGTCATAAAAAAAAGAAATGCATGGAGGGGACAGCTGCGTGTAGCAAAGAGGCGGCGTTTAATAATTTAAGAGTTTCATGAAGTTACTGACAAGGTCGGTGAGGATGGGAGGAATCTGACCATTCTTTGCAAACATTTGCACCTTAATGATTACTGTCCTGATTTTATTCCTTATTTAAAAAAGACCATTCAAGCAGCATGTGTTTGAGAATGTACTGTAGGGGTGAACGCTGCAGCTGCTGCTACTGTGAAGTGAATGGACAGCAACATTAAAGCAATAAAGGGGAAATGCTGTCCCCTCAATGCTAATGTAAACCCTGGTTGGATAAGGATTCAAAATTGGATATGAAGATTAACTCTGATGCATAGCTTCAATATTAAAACTGATAAAATAATTGCTGTCTGTGGTTCTGGGCTGTGGCAATAATTTAAAAAAATAATAGCTTGCAGCAACATATGGAAAAAAATGAACTGAACTAGTTGGAACTGTGAACTTAGTTCAAATATTTTGAAGTTTGAACTATGAACTGAACTAGTTCATTTTAAAATTTGTAAACTGATCTTTGAACTAGTTCATGTAGAAAGTGAACTTTCCCAACACTGCCGACACCGATCCTCTCCAAGTTACCCGGTAGGTGCGACCGTCAAGGTAGGATGAGAGGAGAGCGCGGAACCTGTGACACCAAGTTCCTGAAGGGTGGAGATGAGGATCTGGTGGTTTACTGTGTCGAATGCTGCAGAAAGTTCCAGAAGGATGAGGACAGAGGAGAGAGAGGCGGCTCTAGCAGCGTGGAGTTGCTCCGAGAGAGCGAGGAGAGCAGTCTCTGTGGAATGGCCCGCCTTGAAGCTTGACTGGTGGGGGTCAAGGAGGTTGTTACGATGGCAATAGGAGGAGAGATGGCTCGTTAAAAAGTTTTGGACATGAAGGGAAGAAGAGATACCGGTCTGTAGTTGTTTTCTTCAGAAGGGTTGAGGGTGGGTTTCTTCAGGAGTGGGTCAACTCTTGCCTCCTTCAGAGTGTTGGGGAAACAGCCAGATAACAGAACATTGTTAATGAGACAAGTGAGGAAAGGAAGGAGATCGGGGGCGATCGACTGTAGAATGTGGGATGGAATGGGGTCGAGGGGGCAGGTGGTGGGACGGGCAGAGGTTACCAAGGTAAGAACTTGGTTAGGAGACAGGGGTGTGAAACAGGGAAGCGAGGGCGATAGAGGTGAAGTCTGTGGGATATAGTTGGAAGGAGGTGGGTTGGAGAAGGAGAAGCGTATGTCAGCTATTTTTTTGTCAAAGTAGGTGACAAAGTCTCCTGGAAGAAGGGTGGAGGGGGGAGGAGGACTGGGGGGTTCGAGGAGGTTAGTGAAGATAGAAAATAGTTTTTTGGGGTTGGAAAATGAGGACTCAATTCTGGATTGGTAGAAAGCGCTTTTTGCAGCGGAGATGGAGGCAGAAAAAGAGGAAAGAAGCGACTGAAACGCATGCAGGTCATCAGGTGGTTTGTATTTACGCCATTTCCTTTCGGGATGCTCGCAGAGTGGCTCTCGTAGCACGCACCGGTTCAGACAACCACGGAGCTGGAGGGGATCTGCCAGCCCGTTGAGTCTTAAGTGGACACAGCGAGTCGAGAGAGGAGGACAGAGTGGTTAGGAGAGTCTCTGCGGCAACGTTCGGATGCAAAAGTGCGCAAGAGTCGGTTGAGGGGAGAGCCGACATGTGTGTCAATCCCCGGTGTTTTTCTGTGATTTCCGCAGTAAGGAGACGGACAGCCTGGTTGGACCTATTGAACCGATGGCTCAAAGAGGAAGAACCTTTTCTGGTGCAGCTAGTCGTGCATCCGAGTGCCATCATTTCACTCACACCCGTTGGTTTCAACTATGTATATATACAGTATATATATATATATATATATATGACCTCACAGTTATCAAGTTAGGATAGCAAGAAATACAATGATATAGATACTTTCATACAAAAAAAGATTGAGTGGCTCGAGAGTCACGCAACCACTGTAAGTGTAAAATAGTCTGTAGACTGCTGGAGTTTTCAACAGTTATTTGTCAGGTGCTGATAAGCCTTTGGACTCCAGCTTCTATAAAAACACAAGGGAACAGTCAGTTTGGCTCCTCTCTCCTTCTCTAAACTCTGAGGGTGATTTAACTTGCATTGAGATCTGTGTCAAGCACAAAGATAAAGGTTTTCTTTCACTCACTAGAGGACACGTGTTGCACTTCCTTCCTTCCACTGGCTGGAGAGATGTGTTCGGTGGTCTGTGGTTGTTTGCAGCGTCGCTTACAGACTGCAGCTCTTCTCACAGCTCTCTGCCATCATGGACCAGCGGACGCTGTTGTGTTGCGTTGTTCTTCTTCTTCTGCTGCTGTGCTTGTGTTTGGACGCTGAAGGTACTGAACTGACCTTTGTTGAGAGTGATTTGGTTCTGCTGTTGGCCTGTATTACCTTCCCAATTTTTTATTTATTTGTTTTGCAGTGTATGAATATAAAACCATCGGGAGAGGACCTGACGTCACTCCCATCTGCACCAATACAACAGAGCAGGTCATAACGCTCTTAGTGTGTAAGATCAGAACTTACAGGACTGGAGGAGAGTGTCGTCTGCTGTATCGATACGGAGGAGACTTTGAGCATGAATGCGACTCCAGGTTCACACTTAAGATGGAGAAACAGACCGTGTTTCTCCACCTGACTGGTCTCACACCAGTGGACAGTGGGAACCACACCTGTTGGTGTTCTCTTATTAGTCAGACGGTTACCCTCCATCTGAACATCACTGTGGAAGGTAAACCCATTTTATGCATTTTTACTTGCAGGCTTCCTGTTACAGAGTAAAACCTGTCATGTATCTGACAAAGAGGTTTTTCTTTAAGATGTTTCAGAGGAAGGAGAGAGAGAGAGCGGCGTGACGTCACACACGTGGGTTCTAAACGTGTTTATCGCTGCAACAACAGTCATTTCTATAACTGCAGTTATCTTTGGGTTGATCTACAGGGTAACAAGACATAGGTAAGTTCAACACTGTAATACACCTGTTGGGAATAAATTACCAGCACACATCATTAAGAAATGTGGTGAATAAACATTTTCTATATACAATTTGTTAGTTAAAGTAGATGTTTAAAAGACTTCAAATGTGCTGCACTCATAATTTTCAGCACTTTACTGTCAGAAGCAATGGAGGAAGACGATGCCTTTCAGTTTTTTACGTCGTACTTAGAATAGAGGAAATTAAGATAAAGATAAGTTACTAATGCATTGTTTCTTTTAACCTTCAGAAGACAAACACAACCGCTGCGCAGTCCTCAAAACATGGTGCAGAAACAATGTCCCCTCTTTTTTACCAACATATCAATGTGCTTCGTCTGGCTTTACTCATTTTAGTGAGTTTCAAAGTCACGTGTCTTTCTGCAGGAGCCGGAAGCCATCGAGCCGTACAGCACCTTCATGTGGAGGGACAGCGTGCTTTATTCAACTGTCGGCCCACACAACTGTCCCAACAACAGGAACCAATCAAACACGTCCACCACAGAGGACACACGTCCAGAGGCTCTTCTGTAGAGCTCGAGCTCTAAGAAATAAACAGCTGAAGCTTAACACGTTGGTCCCGTCTCTGAATCGGTCTCATATTTCATTTGGAATAACTAACAAATCAACTAATCATGTTATCGGCTGTTCTTCCAGAGTTTGAGATGGTTGCACAAAATGTAATAAGAAAAGTTTGAAAGGATGGATTAATCGTGGGCTGCAACCAAACAAGAGAAGTGGAACATGTGATCAAAATAATTATATGATAAAAGCCCCTTCTCGGTCAAACCTGGATCATGGGGCTGTAAATGTTGCACATGGTGTAGTCTTGTGAACCAATCTTGTTTGGTTTATATATTTGAGGTTTTGTTCCCTGAAAGAGTTTGCATGCTTTAATGTTCAAAATACATTTTATTTTTCTTTCGGTGTCAGTCTGAAAACATTGCTTTGTCACTTCATGATGACAAAAATGACATGGAAGTACAACAATACAAAGCATTATGGGACACATCCAATACCCGACTGCAATATGGATGAATGAATGTTGTCTTATTTTCACTTTTACACATTTGGTTAAAGAGAAGTTTAGACCTGTCTCCTCATCGAGGGGAACTTTTTGAAAATGAGGCTTGTTGGAGCGTAAAATGTTATGCGTGTGATCGCAATTATAGTAATGAGAATCCTTCTTATGGTAAAACCAAACACCACAGACTGCTACGGGACTTCTTTTTTACATTACCTAATGAGGCGATAATGAGTTTAAAAGCCCCCTTTTCTCTCTCTCTCTCTCTCTCTCTCTTCAGTTTCATTTTCATGTTAATCCCTTTAAAGGGAGGTCAAAACTAAACTGAAAGAGTTCTGTGCATAACAGCCAAAGAGGATGTTGTTAATGCGATACACAGTAAGAATTTGCTGTAAAATCCAGTTATACACTGTGTTTGTGAGCAGTAAGCTATAATTTTTGTGAGCAGTAAGCTATAATTTTACTGTAATGTGTTGTGTTTTTACTCAAATATTACAGTAGTTAAAAATGTACTGTGAAAACTTCAGCAACCAAAGATTACTGTAGGAAATTACAGTAACAATTTGTGTACTGTATAAAACACAGTAACTGAAAGACTACTGTAGAAAAAACAGTAACCAAAAATGATGGTAGAAAATCACAGTAACAATTTATGTACTGTATAAATTCACAGTAAGAATTTGTGTACTGTGTACAAACACAGTAACTAAAAGACTACTGAATCATAGTTACTTTAATTTACCGTATAAAACTACAGTAACAATACACAATGCAATTGCAATGGATTTAAATCAGTATTGCAAGTAAACCTTCATCTGAAATAATCTTTTGAAGGATATATTTAAATAATTAAATCAATTGAATTACAAATATTCAGAACAGTCAAAATAGGTAGCAATAAATACATGTCTTTTACCTGACCAATTTTAGTGATCTCACTTGAATATTATTTCAAGTGAGTTTTTTTTCTTTCGTATTTTTTCCAGAAAAGCACTTCACAAAGCCACCACCTACTGGCATGAACTCCCCGCATCAATGTAGCTAATGTGGAGCATGTGAACAGCTTTAAGTTCCATTGAATCATCCTCAACCTTACACGATCAGCACACATCTCCACCCTTGGGAAAAAAAGGGTTGTATTCTCAAAAATAAAAAAATATAATACCCATTCAGGCTCAGCCTGTTCACACTACAGTCTATCATAATAATGCTTGGACTGTTGTTCTTTTCTTCTAATCTAAATGTAAATACTCACAGCTAATACAACTTCTGCTGATGCCGACACCTAGTTTTCAGTTCCCATCACCCTTATCTTATTCTGCGAGGTAAAACCTAGTCTTTTGAAATTATATAGACAATTAGGTGGACCTAGGAATACAGTCAGTTTACTTAATAAAGTTCCATTTTAATAATGTTATTTGCTCTTTTTTTCAATTTCACACAGAATAAAAATGAAGGAGTCCGTAGTCCAGGGGAGCCCACACTTTTCCAGCTAGTCTTCATACAATCTTCATTTAATTGATTGGTTTTGTTTAGCTTTTTAGCTGTTTGCCTAATCCTCACGAGTTTGATCATTGTATAAACCTGCCATAAAAGGAAATATGGTCTTATTGATTTAAAATATTTGCTCCAATTTTAATTTGTATTAAGTTCCTTGTCAGGATGAATTAATATTCCAGTGACACTGTCAAGAAAAGCCTGGAAACTGAAAGACCAGTAAAGCAATACATCAAAGTTGATCCCCTACGTCATCCCCTTTAAAAGGAACTGCATTTGACTGATGGAACAACTCGATTGAAGTGAGCTTCTTTTAACAATGTAGCTTTTAAAAAGAGTTTTCTCTTGTGGTTCTTATGATGAAGCTAAGTTTGGTTGTTATTTATTTTTATTTATTGATTTGAGATGTTAGTCTCAAGATAAAATTAAAGTTGGTATTAAAATGAACATGGCTTCAGTTTACAAACTAATCAATATACTAGGTTAATAATAAAGACGTTGAAAAACAACAGAACGTTTTATGTTTACGTTTATGGTTTTGGCAGACAATGTTCCCAAAAGGTTGCATTCAGGGTCCAGCTGAGCAAGACGTGCCTAAAATTACAACAAAAGCAGTGTGGCCAAACTGGGTATTACAACAACAACAAGGACTTGAATTTTAATCTGACCATTCACAGGCGTGCTGCAGGTCACGTGGCAGAGGGTATTCAAGGAGAAGTTCTTGTAGAACTTGGCCACGTACAGTGAGCGGTTTGGGCAGCAAGTAAATGATCCCCACGCGGGGAAAGTGATCTTGACGCAGGCGTCTCTCCGATCGACGTCCATCACTCTGAGGAACGTCACATGGGGGGACGAGAGCTGTTATGTCTGCTCGTTCAACGTGTACCCCGACGGGTCCAAAAGACAGCAGACGTGCCTCACGGTGCAAGGTAATGCACGGACTTATCCTGTTATGTGGGAAATACAGGAGAATAAATAGAACCACAGCAGCATGTTGCGTCAGAATGACACGTTGTAACTCTCCATGAAGGTATCTCCGAGGTGACTACGGAGGTGCAGCTTTATACATGTATTGTTTGATTAATGAACCCATTATTATCTCACTTATCTTATCTCACTCACTTATCTTCTTTTTCGTTGCCCTGGGTTACATCCATAAAAGGCGAGGTGATGATTCTAAATGATCTGAATATACTCGTGTAGGGACAGGGAACCGAGGAAAACAATTCGATTGATGAAATGTAAACTCTTTAAAGTTGTACTGTTCTCTTCATGTGTTGTACTTCCCAAAAGTATTAACATGAATTAACAGCAAGCCAAACTCCTTTTCAAGAGCCAATGTGAGCGTGCTTGCTCCTTTTATTTTGTACAAACATGGCAACGTTGAATCAGATTGAAAAAGCCATTGCTTTTCTGAGGGATTCAGACGCTGGATGGAGTTAGATTGTGTGTTTTCTTTTTACACTGCTCCGTTTAAGCCGTTTGTTATTCTCTGCTCTGCAACTTCCTACTTCCTGTTGCCTCACTTCCTGTTTTACCGTTTATTTCAAAATAAAATGGCTACACAGATTTATTAAAACACTAAAACAAACCTTAAAGTTGTCTTAACAATTATTTCAACATTGAAGGCAGAACAAAAGTGTTAGAGAACTATTTATTGTCATTATTCATTTCATTCATTCATTCTTTTTCCGGCCGAGTGTGTCTCTGAGTCAAGTTTCAGTGCCCTACAATCATCTGGATGTAAAAAAGTTAAGTAGCATATGACTCACCTTGGATTACCTGTGCGCATGCGTGCCTGTGCACCAATGACAACTTTCTGGCGGTAGATTTGAATCAGTTTGCAGTCAACATGTCGCACCGTGCAGTCATACATCTGCTTTGTGCGTTTGGAGTCTTTCACAAAGGTGAGTAAGAGATGATACAAGTAGATGTGTTTCCTCACCTTTTAGATTATTATTATTATTCAATTTGAAAACGCAGTTGTGTTATTTGTGTATATTTATCGTAGTAACGTTTTTGTTTGGAAAGATGGTTAGGATACTATATGGAGAGTTCGGAAAATACAGACCCGCTGTTTAGGGAATCCTACTCCACTTTCACTTTTCACGTAGTTTGCGATGCGGCGTGAGACTTGTATTAAATGACGTCACTCGAAACTACAATCTCTTCGAAGATGGACTACTGAAATGCATCTCAGATGCATTCGTTCGTGTGAAGTTACAGCGCTGCGTCCTGCAAAGCATCGATATATATATATATATATATATAAAGGCTTACGGCGGAGTAAAGTCTGCACGTGGCGGCCATCTTGGTAGGGGCAGCTCGCGCGCCCATAACGTTGTGTTGGTAGTGATACATCACTAGTAGTACTGTAATGCAAAATTCAGGGTTTTTGTATTACATAACACTGCATTAGCGTTATCATTTTAGGAGGAGGCTGGATACAGTAACAAAAATTAAACAGTAAATATTTTACTGGATAGTAACACATTCCACAAACACCTACCGTTTGTCTTCTTGTTGCAAACATCAAGAGGCTGATAATCAGTGTAGTGGTCCTCGTACAGTTAAACGCACAAAAATCACTATGAATTGAATTAGCGATGTATACTAAGCAATATTAGCACCCCTAATTTCACCAGAGCCTTCTCACGACAGAGGTAAAATGCTTTTTCTTTATGCTGTCCCTAATGACCTAAAGTCCCAATATTCCAGATGAGAATCCCTTTTCAAACATGTCTGGTCCTGTGAAGTGAGCTCTGGTATTGATGCACATGTTGTGTTTCCTGCAGGTCAAACCTCTCTGGTCCATTGTCAGCACGATGTGTTAGCAGCTCTAGGAGACAACACCTACTTGAGCTGTTGGTTGATGCAGTCTAAAGATGTCGTGCTAGTCAAGTGGCAAAAAATGATTCCTGGTGGGACGATGGATGTCGCTTCTTACAACAAACACTTTGGTCAGGAAGTGAATCCTGGGTTTCAGGGAAGAGTGGAGTTTAAATCTGATGGACTGCAGAACAGCTCCATAGTGATCAGAAACGTGACTGACCAGGATGAAGGATGCTATCGCTGTATGTTTAACATCTACCCTGATGGTGCTTTCACTGGAATAACATGCCTCCAGCTCTATGGTAAGAACAGTGAAATAATCCTCCATCTCCTCTGTAATATTGCCATGGTAACATCTAATGGTCTTTTCTCTGCAGAGCTGCATGAACCCTTTCTACACGTCAGAGTCACTCTCTGCTGAAGAGCTAGTCGTGTCCTGCTCAGCCACAGGTCGACCTGCTCCCACGGTAACGCTGACTGTCCCCCACCACAACTCCACCAGCGTCACCAACACCAATGGAACAGTCATCGTCACCACTACAGCTGTGCTGTCTCGTCTCCATGACAACAGCCACCGGGTTGGATGTGCAGCGCGAGTGCTCTCCGGCCGTCAGATAGATGTGTATGAGATGATTCCTGAGGTCACACTGTCGCTTCCTGATGGTGAGAAACACTCCTAAAGACACTGATTCATGGGTTGATGGATAGTTTATGAGTTCATGTCTTCTGTTTTTATTTCCCAGGTTTAGATGTTAAATCTGGATCTGATAACAGTGATTTAAGTGAGTTAACCTTCATGTGGTCTCACATACATATTAACATTTGATCTGTAGTTGCTTCATGAATGTTTTTCTCTTTTCTCTCAGATGTTCCTTTGATAACTAGTTTGGTCGTCATAGTGATCTGTGTTGCTGCTGCTGCTGTCATTGCTTTTTGGCTTAAACAGAAACACCAGAACCGGTAACTTTTATCTTTTCATTAATCAGCATTTTGTTCTGATACCAGTGTGTCACAGTTAATATGGACATGACTGATGCAAACCTTTTAAGAATAAATCCACAATTAAATACTTTTTATTTATTAAATATTTTGTTTCTTGAATCCATCAGTGAGCCACAAAGGGACCCCGAGGACAACAAGAGAGACACTAATGAGTGAGTCTATTAAAGTCATTCTTCTCTTTGTAAAAACAATTTAGTCCCCTCTGATTCTGGGCTTCACTTTTCTTGCTTATCAGACTGAACTGTTATTTCTGCACTGTACTGTATGTTTATCCACATCTCTGTTGTTCACTGACTAAATGTTTTTTATCTGAAGGCCTGTAACACCTTTGATGAATCCAGAACTACGACAACGGATCACTTCTCCAAAATCTGAAAGAACCAACCAACCAGAACGGTCCGAGCATTTGAAGAGAAACCTGTTTTCTAATCAACCAAACCCAGAAGACTCAGAGGCTGAAAAAGAAAGCGCTGATGGAAACTCTTGATATCCTCATTAATCTTTTGAGACGGGTAAAACAAAACTTGTTTTCAATACCACAAAGTAACCTACAACACTCTTGTAGCAGGTCAAGGAGAATAATTCCAGCAGTTTTGTATTATCTGTAAACTGCTGCAATTGCATCCATTGTTTTTCACTACTTTTTAAATGTGTTTTAACCTTTTATATATGGCTGCAACAACGAATCGCTGAATTTGATAAAAATCGATTATTAAAAGTGTTGGCAACGACATACATTATCGATCCATTGTGTCGCACGATTATTACGTCACTCAATGGGTTGCGGAGATGCGCGCGGAGCAAAACACTTTTATAAAAAGAAGAGTTGAGGAGCAGCGCCGGCGGTTGTTGTGAGTCACATGACGCAGACAAAGTGAAGTCGTCCAAGGTGCGCAGCATTTCTCATCACATCACGCACCACATTGTCCCGTTTTGACGTGAGGAACGTAAGGAGCCTCCAGCAGGGCCCTGTTCCTCGTACGTGGTTAACTGAGTTAGCCGGATAACTTTCAAGATGAGATGATGTAGATCCGGCTTTTCGGTTCCCGCCAAGCAGGTTTGGCAAAATCACCATAGCAACACATCGCTAAACTTGAACCTGCTCCGCCGCAGGTTCATTTGAGCCGCTGGATTAGTTCATCACTTCCCAGACAAAAAAGAGGCAGCTCACTTCCTCATTGATGAAGGAGCGATGTCAGTTTGATTAACGTTTTATAGGGAGACAGTTCTCTGACATCACAGAGACCCGTTTTCACATCATTTCACATCACCCGTTTTCACATCATTTCACACCGTTTTTATTCCATCTAAACTGTAGAGGTACGAGCATGATGTGCAAATTGGCCGTCTGATCAAAGTATAGTGGTGATAGACTAATCGAACCATCTAACAAGTGGCCCGATAGGGGCCCCTGGACCGTACACCCCGTGGTCTGCACTGAAGGGGACAAAGGACCAACTGAGCTGACTTTCTCTTATTTCAAACTGTACAGTAAAGGTTTATGGAAATATACATGGGCATAGAGGAAAGGGAAATGTTTTTTTGACTTCGCCATCAATTATCTCAAAAGGTACACAGTAATATTTGATGGAGATGTACATGGTTATAGAGGTCAACCTGAACTAGGATCAAGTGTCAATCGAGTCTTAGCCAGCTTGGATCTGGTTTAACCCCTTTATGGCGCGTTTCCACCGAGCGGTACGGTTCGGGTCGGGTCTGTTAACCATGATTTGGCGAGCATTTCCACCGCCAACAGTACCCTTTCTTGATAGGCGTGGTATTGGACGGAAAGTAGATTGACGTCATTCGATCGCACGAACACTGAAACAGCGGACATACAGCCGATCCTGTTTTTGCTTCTCGATACGTGGCTGTTAAAGTAAATGCTACGCGGCGACATTGTAGCGACGGTGTTGTAGTTTAAAAATGGCGCCTTTTGGCAGTGGAGACACAAATAAAAGGGTACCGACCCGACCCGTACCATACCGTACCGGAGTCCAGCCAGACCCACGCGGGATAGCGCGCCAGCGTCCCTGGTCAGTAAATGGAGGAAACGTGTAGAGCGAGAAATGACGCTCTGCTCTGAGGCTGAAGCCCAAAAGTGCCCCCCCCCCCCCTTCCCATTAAAACGGAACGGAAGGTTTTGAAAGAGACACACACACGCGCTAAGCGTTTAGCATCCGAACCCCCCGAATCCGAATTATGCATTCTTTCATTGAAAACTAAAAAAAATAAGGCAATTTATGTTTGAAAAGTCAAAATGTGATTCGAGTGCTTTGTGTTTGTTTTGTTTGGCGATTGGTGCCTTTAAGGCTGAAAGCCCCTTTACCGTAACTTACCGTTTAAAAAAAAAAATGCGTTGCACATGACCGCAGTTAAAAGCGTTGCGTTACCACCCTTTCCTAAAGTAGTAGAAACGAATAAGCGGAAGGTCTTCTACAGTCTCTGATAGACGATTATGAAAGTATAACACATACTTCTCGCTAGAAATGCCATCGAAATGCTGATGCTTTCTTAAAATATTGTGCTTTTCACAGATAAAATGCAGTCATTCCGCCATGTTTTCACTAACAGGAAACTTGATAGTCACGTGACCTAGTTGCGAGGCAATGTAAATGAATGGGCCAAAAAAAGTGACGTTTTTGGGGGAAATCGTATTAATACGTTTTTTCTTGTGGACCAACGTAGCTATTACACATTTTTTTTGGAGACTGGGTTGGAAGTGTCACATCTGCTCTTTGGTAAAACCTGCAGCTCCCCTGCAGGTTTTAATTAGTATAAGATGTTCAAAAAGCATAATATCGACCTATCAATTACTTAACCCTTTAATGTCCCCACCATGACAAAAGTAATGGAAAAATGATTTCTTTACATTCTTATTATCTTTAAGTCTGAGAGTCACACAACCACTGTAAGTGTTTTTGGACTCCAGCTATCTATAAAAACACAAGGGAACAGTCAGTTTGGCTCCTCTCTCCTCCTCTAAACTCTGAGGGTGATTTAACACGTGCATTGAGATTTGTGTCAAGCACAAAGATAAAGGTTTGCTTTTACTCAGAAGAGGACACGTGTTGCACCACCTTCCTTCCACTATCTGGAGAGATGTGGTTTGTGGTCGTTGTTTGCAGCGTCGCTTACTGACTGCAGCTCTTCTCACAGCTCTCTGCCATCATGGACCAGCGGACGCAGTTGTGTTGCGTTGTTCTTCTTCTGCCCCCGTTGTGCTTGTGTTTGGACGCTGAAGGTACTGAACTGACCTTTGTTGAGAGTGATTTGGTTCTGCTGTTGGCCTGTATTACGTTCCCCAATTTTTGATCTATTTGTTTTGCAGTGACTGAATATAAAACCATCGGGAGAGGACCTGACGTCACTCCCATCTGCACCAATACAACAGAGCAGGTCATAACGCTCTTAGTGTGTAAGATCAGAACTTACAACTCACAACTTGATGTTATGAGTTGGGGCCTTTCTGATTGTCACAATAAAAGTCCTAAATATTGTACAATGTTCTTTTGGCCATGACTATTATCAACGTTGTTATTTTCAGAGTTGTTATTAATAATCATGTTGATTTGAACTGCATAATGCTGATGGAGGGGTGAATATCCCAAAAAGCTTCCAACCTTCCCGTCACATGAACTAATCTAAACACCACCAGCTTCTATTCAGGTTTCTTAATGAAGGTTTTTCCTCTAAAGACTAAATCGTAAAAGTAATCACTTCAGAAAGCGTGTATTTTAGACACTGTTGTGTAATGTTAATGTTATTTTAAACATAAAACTACACACATTTGATAATCTTGGAGGCAGAACTCCACCTGGTGGAACATGTTAAACATGTTAAACTAGCGTCTCTTCCTGCTGTCCTCGTGCACTTTGCTCTCAACTCACCATGATTTAATGGCTGTGTTTCAAGTGCCAGCAATGTCCCCACATTTAGCCTCAACGATTTCCACCCACGGTCTTTTAGGGACACAGTGGTCCTTGTTAAGGTTCTGGAGGCCCCTCGAGGGAGATCACACTACGATGAATCAAAAGAATCACCTGGCTTGAATTTCAAAAATCAAAAAGTATCTAATAACTAAACAAAGTGATAAGGAATACAATTTACAAAGTGAAATACAATGTGAATAGTAATATATTTCGCAACATAGAGAATTCTCTGATCAAGTCAAAGGTGACTCATCCAAGCGGCTGCAGAAGAATTCTAACGGTTCTTCCTCCCGCTCTGGTACTTTGAACACTTCCGGGAGGGGGTTGTCTCTGTGCGTTTGAATCTTCGAATGTGATTGGCTTCTCCTTCATAGTGTCTCCTCCTGGTTCATTCTCTTCCAATCCAAGTGTGAATCTGCTGCAGTAACCTGAAACCTCTCTGTCTTATCTCTCCCTCACATTCCAATACATTCTATGCTTTATGCCTCAATGAGTAAATATAACACAGCATACATAGTTTGTCTTCATCTGATAACTAGTTTAGCACAGTTTATGTGGTGCAACACTCAAGATATTTGCCTCACTTGGCTGTCTTGCATCCAGTTGCTCCTCTAATACCTGACAGGAGAAAGTTGGCAAGTTGTTACAAATGTAATAAGTACTGTCTAACATCACACAAACTACAGTTAACATTACTACATGTAGTATACATCCCACCGCTATGGTGTGCACTTCTTGAATGTTTAATGAATCCATTATGTTCACTGCTATGTGCCCTGGAAGAGGCAGCAAAACAACAGAATCATAGAAATGACACCAAAGTCTTGTTTCTTAATTATCTTGATATATTTGTCATGGGACACAAAACCACTTAAAACCTCTAAATTAATAAAACGTAAACACTTTAAAGCATTGCAACTATTTGTTCTTCATTCATACTTGTTTCTCTGTGTGTGTCTCTCATCTGGGTGTAAATCATTACAAAGTTAAGTAGCATATGACTCACCTTGGATTACCTGTGCGCATGCGTACCTGTGCACCAGTGAGAACATTCTGGCGGTAGATTTGAATCAGTTTGCAGTCAACATGTGGCACCGTGCAGTCATACATCTGCTTTGTGCGTTTGGAGTCTTTCACAAAGGTGAGTAAGAGGTGATACAAGTAGATGTGCTTCTTTATCTTCAGATCATTATTATTATTATTGCATGTGACTTTAAAGTGCAGATGTGTTACTATTGTATCTTCATAGTAGTTTCGTTTTTGGTGACAAATTTGATTGCATCTATTACTGAACATTCTATATTGCAAAAGAAACAAAAGCCTTCTGAGTTTCAATATGGTTATGTCTCTGGCAGTGTTCTCACCTGTGTGATTGCGCGTGTTTGGGTCTGTGTGTGCACTGTTTCTGACTGATACAGAGAGCAGTGTAAATGCGCAACTATACAGAGAACTAATAACATGTAATGAGCAGAATAACATGAATGAATAGGCTGTTTAGTTACACGGCGAGACATTATTTGTTGAAAAGATGTCTGTGGGCGACGTTGTAACCGTGGCGCCAATCTTTCAAATCGACACTCTGCTGAGAGACCCGCCCTCCTCTGACTCTGATTGGTTTATTTCAGGTTTTCCAGCCATCAAACCAACGATTGCAGCGAGAATTACCCAATCAGGGTCAGAATAGGACGAGTCATCACAGACGCTCTATTTTATACTCAAATGTTTTCAGAGACGGGTGGTAACCCTAGCTCATCATTGTTGTTTCTCGTGAACGGCCGAATGAAACGTCACTATTTTAATATTTATTTTAATATTATTAAGCTCCTTTGCATCTCCTATCTGCAAACATAAATACGCATCCACTATCCACTTTGAGAGCCATGCAGACAGATTCCAGATGAGAATTTAAAGTGTGCTCTGGTATTGATGCACATGTTGTGTTTCTTGCAGGTCAAACCTCTCTGATCCAATGTCAGCACGAGGTGTTAGATGCTCTAGGAGACAACACCTACTTGAGCTGTCGGTTGATGCAGTCTAAAGATGTCGTGCAAGTCACGTGGCAGAAAATGATTCCTGGTGGGACGGCGGATGTCGTTTCTTACAACAAACACTTTGGTCAGAAAGTGAATACTGTGTTTCGAGGAAGAGTGGAGTTTAAATCTGATGGACTGCAGAACAGCTCCATAGTGATCAGAAACGTGACTGACCAGGATGAAGGATGCTATCGCTGTATGTTTAACATCTACCCCGATGGTGCTTTCACTGGAATAACATGCCTCCAGCTCTATGGTAAGAACAGTGAAATAATCCTCCAGCTCCTCTGTATTATTGCCATGGTAACATCTAATGGTCTTTTCTCTGCAGAGCTGCATGAACCCTTTCTACACGTCAGAGAGTCACTCTCTGCTGAAGAGCTAGTCGTGTCCTGCTCAGCCACAGGTCGACCTGCTCCCACGGTAACGCTGACTGTCCCCCACCACAACTCCACCAGCGTCACCAACACCAATGGAACAGTCACCGTCACCACTACAGCTGTGCTGTCTCGTCTCCATGACAACAGCCACTGGGTTGGATGTGCAGCGCGAGTGCTCTCCGGTCGTCAGATAGATGTGTATGAGATGATTCCTGAGGTCACACTGTCGCTTCCTGATGGTGAGAAACACTCCTAAAGACACTGATTCATGGGTTGATGGATAGTTTATGAGTTCATGTCTTCTGTTTTTATTTCCCAGGTTTAGATGTTAAATCTGGATCTGATAACAGTGATTTCAGTGAGTTAACCTTCATGTGGTTTGACTTACATATTAACATTAGATCTGTAGTTGCTTCATGAATATTTTTCTCTTTTCTCTCAGATGTTCCTTTGATCATTGGTTTGGTCGTCATAGTGATCTGTGTTGCTGCTGCTGCTGTCTTTGCTTTGTATCTTAAACGGAAACTTCGGAACCGGTAACATTTATCTTTTTATTGATCATCATTTTGTTCTAATACCAGTGTGTCACAGTTATTATGGACATGACTGATCCAAACCTTTTAAGAATGAATCCACAATTAAATACTTGTTCCTTATGTTTCTTGAATCCATCAGTGAGCCACAAAGGGACCCCGAGGACAACAAGAGAGACACTAATGAGTGAGTCTATTAAAGTCATTCTTCTCTTTGTAATAACAATTCAGTTCCCTCTGTCTGATTCTGGGCTTCACTTTTCTTGCTTATCAGACTGAACTGTTATTTCTGCACTGTATGTTTATCCACATCTCTGTTGTTCACTGACTAAATGTTTTCATCTGAAGGCCTGTAACACCTTTGATGAATCCAGAACTACGACAACGGATCTCTACTGAAAAACATGAAAAACGTGAGAAAGCAGAACCGTCATTGCCATTCAAAAGAAACCTGTTTCCTGAACAACAAAGCCCAGAAGACAAGGCTGATGGAAACTTTCAATGTCTGTATTAATGTTTTCATCAATTGTGTCATTTGATGATTACTTGATGATTTTTATTTTTATAAGTATTATTTTGCAGAGAAGAAACAAAGAGTTTATGAATGAATTGTGTTGCACTTAAGTTTTTGATGTGTGAAAATGTTATTTTTTGCTCAATTCACGATACACGTTGACTTTAAGGTTGTTATTGTTACTTACCTATGAACGGTATTGATTTCAATCATTAACGTCAAAATGTTCAATGAGTTTTTTTTATGTTCTAATGTTTGTATTTTACTCAATATGTTTTATTACTTTTTTGCTAGCAGATTGCATATGAATAGATATATTTTGTATGGTTAATGTTTTCTGTTGCCCTGGGTTACTTCCATCAAATGAGGCTCCGGACAAGGTAAGCAGCAGAACAACAGAATCATAGAAATGTCCCTCCCCTAAGTCTTGTTTCTTAATTGTCTTGATATATTTGTCATGGGATACAAAACCACTTAAAACCACTAAATTAATAAAACGTAAACACTTTAAAGCATTGGTGAACGATTTGTTCTTTATTTATACTCGTTTCTCCGTGTGTTTCTCTCACCTGGGTGTTTATCATTACACACATAGTTATACAGTATACATAGTTTACACACATGACTCACCTTGGATTACCTGTGCACCAGTGAGAACTTTCTGGCGGTAGATTGGAATCAGTAAGCAGCCAACATGTGGCATCTGGTTTGCATTTGGATTCTTTCACAAAGGTGAATAAGGGATGACACAAGTAGATGTGCTTCCTCACCTTTAGATCGTTATTATTAATACATGCATACATGTGATTTTAAAGCGCAGCTGTGTTATTCGTGTATGTTTATAGTACTTAGGTCTATGATGGGTATTATTTATATTGCAAAAAAACAAATGCATTTCATGGCCTCTGAATTTTTCTTTAATGCTTTACAGTCTCCAACATGAAAAAAAGAATGCAAAAATGATTTTTTAAGATTCTTATTATTTTTAGGGCATAAAATCCGAAAATCAAAAATCCATGGACCTCACAGTTATAAAAATTAGGGCCGGGACTTTAGCGCGTTAATTACGATTAATTAATTACAATGTGAATTGAGATTAATTAATTACACAGAAAAAATAACACAAACATTTTTTAAGCATTTTTACACTTATTTTTTGCACCGCGGAACGTTTCTCACTGAATGATTTTCGGAGGACCGATTATACTGGAGCACCAACTAGCGTTCATGACTTCAGACAACAACAAACCACAGTGAACATGAACGAAGAAGCTGACGAGACCGTGTCGGTTGGCCCCGTGAATGGGAAATCTTATTATAATAAACACACGGATGGAAGCGTCGATAAGAGCGTGGTTGTGTGCAAGCTACGCAACAAGGAATTCACATCGAGCCTCAAGTATCACCTCAACGCAAAACAATTAGCAGCTAGCGTGGACGTTAGCCCGACTCCGAGTACAAGGACCCACACCCAACCCACACTGCACCAGATGACTGGTTTAAGGACCAGAGTAACTATGTCCACGTCTGAAAAAATAACCAATGTTCTGAATGTACTTGAAAGTATTGGTCTACTTAAAAAAAACATAGTTTACAGAAGGTCTACTTACCTTTAGGCTACCTGAATTTCTGAAAGTACTATATTTCTAAATATGCTATTGCTACACTTGTCTGCTGGAATTGGTTGAACAAAAATAAAAATCCATGTGAAAAAAATTACTTCTCACTGTTCTCAGGTCAAATATTTATGCAATTTAAATGCGATTAATTTCGATTAATTAATTACAAAGCCTCTAATTAATTATATTCATATTTTTAATCGAGTCCTGGCCCTAATTATACTACAATGGAATGCGAGAAGCTTAATAGCAAATGGACAGGAGATAGATAAAGGTTTGCTTTCACTCACAAGAGGACACGTGTTGCACTTCCTTCCTTCCACTGGCTGGAGAGATGTGTTCGGTGGTCTGTGGTCGTTGTTTGCAGCGTCGCTTACAGACTGCAGCTCTTCTCACAGCTCTCTGCCATCATGGACCAGCGGACGCAGTTGTGTTGCGTTCTTCTCCTTCTGCTGCTGTGGTTGTGTTCGCTGAAGGTACTGAACTGACCTTTGTTGTGTTGTGGATTCATTTATTCATAGTTTCAACTATTTTGCAAGTATTCTCTAACTTACTGACGTTATCTGACTCAAAATGAGGATCCACACATCCTCACAGACCAGGGACTTTCAGCATTCAGTGACACACACACCCATAGAACACACTGGAGATGATACAACTCATTAGTTTATACATTTCTTTGACCATTGGATTGAGTGAAGCCCCCCCCTCTAGTCCTGACTGCGTAACTCTCCTCCTGTTGTTGTCGTCCCACTATTCCTCCCCTCGTCCTTCACTAGCCCCTCTCTTTGGTGTGGTGATGCTAGTCTAACTAGCTCAGTCTGGTCGGCTGACTCGATCTCGCTGGTCCTCCCGTTTTCCTCCGAGCGTCTACATACACACACATGAGACTGTTGTCCCACAGCTGGCGTCTCTGCACTATCTTGTCCCAAACCGTTTTCCATCCTCAGTGTCACGATGACTCCTGTCTTTCCATATCTCTGGAACCTTGCCTTGTCTGTATCTGTCTATGGGCCTCCTGTTAGCTTCTCCCTTCCCTCTGTTAAATTGTAACTCATCTACAGGGATATATTAATCTAGTTTTATCCTTACTAACCAGTGAGTGAAATATAAAACCATCAGGAGAGGACCTGAGGTCACTCCCATCTGCACCAATACAACAGAGCAGGTCATAATGCTCATAGTGTGTAAGATCAGAACTTACAGGACCGGAGGAGAGTGTCGTCTGTTCTAACGATACGGAGGAGACTTTGATGAGTAATACAAAAAAATCTATGATGCTTTCACTTAGAAATGAAATTGGAAAAAGTTAGACTGTTTAGAGAATGGCACGTTGTTATTTGGGTACAATGTAACATCAGTCGATGTGTCACAGAGACCAGAGTTGTGTTTTGAATAGGGCTGTCAAAAATAGCGCGTTAACGGCGTTAATCAGCTGTTTGTTGTTAATTACGTCAATTTTTTTGACGCATTTCACGCATGCGCAATGTGACAAATTATTCAGGTCAGTAAAGTGCCGCTTCCTCTAGGGAATGCACTTCATCCTATACAACACATTACTGCCACCTGCAGGCATATGTCAGGACGTCAGGTTCAGCAAGTCGTTTGCGCCAGAGACCCGCACCCCCCCCCCCCCCCCCCCTCCCCGTTCTCGCGCAGCAAAACAGAGAAAAAAAGCTCCGCCCAGCAGAGCTTTGCTAAGAGCAGCGCTGAGGTAGAGGACCATCGGAGAGACCCGTAATACTGTTCTGAAACATGCGGAGGAAGGGAAGCCAATGCGATCTAAATCCTCCCAGGTATGGGAATATTTCACACTGAAATGGGGGTGGTAGCGGATTTCTTTGCAGCGCCAGTCGTTCTAATCGCCGCGCTCGACTTCAAGGTGTAACTTTTATTATTGTTCGGTCTGAAACGGCGCGCCCAGTGACGGGTGGTGCAGCAATATTGTTGTTCGGGTGGAAATCGGGAGAAAGGTCGGTCCGGGAGATTTTCGGGAGGGGCTTTGAAACATCGGGAGGGTTGACATGTCTGGTCATGTCTGGTCATCGCAGCCCTGAACCATCAGGAGCACAAACTCACAACAGAGTGGGATAAACTGCAGAGGCTCGAGACCCTTCTAGAGCCATGCAGGGAAATCAGTCTGTGACTTATCAAATAACATTGCTTTGATTATTTTCTGAAATGAATTAAAAAATCAAATATCAATAACATGTATTTATGTAAAAAATAATAATGATGATAATAATGATAATTATGTATCTGTGTCCTGTTATTTATCTTTAGTATGCATTTCAGAAAGAAAAAATGGTTAGGATTCAGGTGTGATTAATCATGATTAATCCACTGAAAATTCTGATTAATTTGATTAAAATTTTTAATCATTTGACAGCCCTAGTTTTGAATAAATTGTTTGTATTTCATTTTCAAAAAATGTAACTTACAATGTTTCTCCACGACGAGCCAGCATTGTTTATCAAATAGCTGGACTTATCTTTGGGTTGATCTGCAGAAGAAAACTTCTTGGGTGAGAGACTAATATAAACGTGTGTGTGTCTATTTTGTGGTGCACTAACTCTGATGACTTCTAATTTTAAAGGTCAAGGTAAGCCGCACCGCGGTCATCTGTACGTGAGACTCACGACTCTGTGAGTAAAGTCACCTTTTTGATCATCTGAACCTTTTTAAACTCCCTCATGTAACCTTCAACCGCTTATTGACAAGCTGACGTTTCCTTAGCAACAAGGACCGCATGGCAGTGTGTTTGTGTGAAAGTAGAAGCTCCCCAAGCAGCGGTTCCTTTTTCATTGTGTGTGTGTGTGTGTGTGTGTGTGTGTGTGTGTGCGTGTCCGTGTGTGCGTCCACCTCCCTTCAGTGCAGGGCTCTGCTCACGTGCAGCTTTAGTTGCAGCTTTAGTTGCAGGTGGACCGGTATGTCGGGATGGAAGCTGTGCTTTGTTCTGCTGCTGTACCTCCAGGTTTGCTTTAACATTGAAGGTAACGTGAACAAATACATTCATGCATCATACAATTAAGTTTCTGTTTTTTTTGCAATTCTTAACTTACTATTGTTTTGCAGTGTATGAATATAAAACCATCGGGAGAGGACCTGACGTCACTCCCATCTGCATCAATACAACAGAGCAGGTCATAACGCTCATAGTGTGTAAGATCAGAACTAACAGGACTGGAGGAGAGTGTCTTCTGCTGTATCGATACGGAGGAGACTTTGAGCATGAATGTGACTCCAGGTTCACACTTAAGATGGAGAATCAGACCGTGTTTCTCCACCTGACTGGTCTCACACCAGTGGACAGTGGGAACCACACCTGTTGGTGTTCACGTGGTGGTGAGACCGTTACCCTCCATCTGAATATCACTGTGGAAGGTAAACCCATTTAATGCATTTTTACTTGCAGGCTTCCTTTTACAGAGTAAAACGTGTCATGTATCTGACAAAGAGGTTTTTCTTTAAGATGTTTCAGAGGAAGGAGAGAGAGAGAGCGGCGTGACGTCACACACGTGGGTTCTAAACGCGTTGATCGCTGCAACAACAGTCATTTCTATAACTGCAGTTATTTTGGGGTTGATCTACAGGGTACAACGTCACAGGTGTGTTAAATACTGTAATACACCTGTTGGGAAAGATTTAGCAGCATTAGACATCATTGTCAGAATAGATATCCGTTGTGATTAATAAAGTTATTTTAATAAACCATTTATTAAGTTAAAGTAAATGTTTTTAGAAGCAATGGAGGAAGACAATGCCTTTAATATGTTTCCATCGTAGAGGAAATGAAGATGAAGATGAGTTACTAAAGCATTTGGTTTTTTTTAACCTCCAGAAGACAAACAGCATCCTTGCGCAATCCTCAAAACACGGTGCGGAAACAATGTCCCCTCTTTTTTACAAACACATTAATGTGCTTCATCTGGCTTTACTCATTTTATTAAAGTAATGTGTCTTTCTGCAGGAGCCAGAATCCATCGAGCCGTACAGCACCTTCATGCGGAGGGACAGCGTGCTTTATTCAACAGTCGGCCCACACGACTGTCCCAACACCAGGAACCAATCAAACACGTCCCCCACAGAGGACACACGTCCAGAGGCTCTTCTGTAGAGCTCGAGCTCTGCTGCTTCCATTCCGGGTGAAGTGACACCTTTTGTCCACTAGATGGCGCACTTCTGCTTTGTGATGATTGTTAAACCCAGGGGTCTAATTGTGACATCCAGTTTTCAAAGATTTTTCGGGTCCAGCCAGCTGGATCTCATGGGGAGCCCTCTAGAAGGTTCTGTGGTTTGGGTTCCAACCTGTTTAATCATCCAAATAGTCTTTAATTTCTGTGACCAGATGTAGGGTCTCCTCTGGAAGCTGTTGACAGGTTTCCAGACTGGCGGAAAGGATTTACCCCCATCTTGAAAAAAGAAAGAGATGTTATCTGTGATCTAGCTTTCTCTTTAACTACGTGGGACCTGGGTTACATTTGGTTAATGAAGACATCATGTTTGAAGGTGTAAGAGCCATTTCGTTATTGTTTGTTAGCTCCACCTATGGGGTGGGAGGTTGGGTTTCAATTAGGCCGCAAGGTCGATATGATCAGGTGGACTTCCTGGCACAGGGGTTGGTGTTTTGTGGGGAGCTAAATAGTTTTTGACCGTGACAACGTGACAGAAGCGTGATTGTGGAATGTGGACATTCACAAAAACGAGATGTATTAATAAGAACCCGATAAAGGACAATAAAAGAGTGTTAGAGACTCAAGAATAATTTTTCACGCGTCAGAACAAAACTTTAAACACCAACTAAGGGGACCTCACTGTGATGGCCTTTACAGAAGGGATCTCACTTATGTTCACCTTGTTTTCTGTTGCCCTGGGTTACTTCCATAGAAAGAGGCACCTGACAAGATAAGTACCAGAACAACAGAATCATAGAAATGACCTCAAAGTCTTGATTTTTATTTATCTTGATATATTTGTCATGGGACACAGAACCACTTAAAACCACTAATTTAATAAAACGTAAACACTTTAAAGCATTGGTGAACTATTTGTTCTTCATTCATACTCGTTTCTCTGTGTGTGGCTCTCATCTGGGTGTAAATCATTACAAAGTTATACAGCATGACTCACCTTGGATTACCTGTGGGCATGCGTACCTGTGCACCAGTGAGAACTTAGGCGGTAGATTTGAATCAGTTTGCAGTCAACATGTGGCACCGTGCAGTCATACATCTGCTTTGTGCGTTTGGAGTCTTTCACAAAGGTGAGTAAGAGGTGATACAAGTAGATGTGCTTCTTTATCTTCAGATCATTATTATTATTATTACATGTGACTTTAAAATGCAGATGTGTTACTCTTGTATCTTCATAGTAGTTACGTTTTTGGTGACTAATTTGATTCCATCAATTACAAAATATTCTGTATCACAACAGAAATAAATGCCTATTATGAATTCTGAATTTCAATATGGTTTTATCTCTGGGAGTTTTCTCACCTGTGCGCGCGTGTTTGGGTCTGTGTGTGCACGTTTCAGTCTGTGCGCGTTACAGACAGCAGTGTAAATGCGCAACTATACAGAGAACTAATAACATGTAATGAGCAGAATAACATGTATATATATGTATGAATAGGGTGTTTTGTTACACAGCGAGAGATTATTCGATTATTCGTTGAAAAAGACGTTTGTGGGCAACGATGTAAAGTTCCCACCTTCAATACAGAAAAATAAGGTCCGTTTCTCGGTTATCAGCGTTATTTCTCGTGAACGGCCGATTAACACGTCATTATTTAAATATTACTGCCGCAAGGAGTTGTGGGACGGAATTATCTTCCTTTCGTAAAGGATGGTCCAGTGGTTCCTGTTTAAAAGGATCTAAGAAGGGAAGCATTGAAGCTCCTTTAACTCCCGCCACAATCATAACATTATAACAAGCAAGTTAACATTTCGAAATCTTTTTTTGATCAAGTACAAGCAGAAACATGTTTCTTTTTGCAGTTAAACATTTAAATCATTGCTCAGGATTATAAATGTACATATTTGTAAATATAACATTCAAAAATATGTGAATTTTTGTCCATATATATAGATAGAAACAAGTATATACAGATATATTCATGTGGATTCCAATGCAGAATTGGATTACTTTTTCGGAAAATAAGTTTAGTCCATGTGTTTTCATTTGGGACTTTGATCTCTCATGAGAATCATTAACCCTTTGCAGGTGGCGTAAACATAGCTATCCACTTTCTTTATTGAGTGCCATACAGACAGATTCCAGATGAGAATCCCATTTCAAACACTGGTCCTGTAAAGTGAGCTCTAGTATTGATGCACATGTTGTGTTTCCTGCAGGTCAAACCTCTCTGGTCCATTGTCAGCACGATGTGTTAGCAGCTCTAGGAGACAACACCTACTTGAGCTGTTGGTTGATGCAGTCTAAAGATGTCGTGCTAGTCAAGTGGCAAAAAATGATTCCTGGTGGGACGGCGGATGTCGTTTCTTACAACAAACACTTTGGTCAGAAAGTGAATACTGTGTTTCGAGGAAGAGTGGAGTTTAAATCTGATGGATTGCAGAACAGCTCCATAGTGATCAGAAACGTGACTGACCAGGATGAAGGATGCTATCGCTGTATGTTTAACATCTACCCCGATGGTGCTTTCACTGGAATAACATGCCTCCAGCTCTATGGTAAGAACAGTGAAATAATCCTCCAGCTCCTCTGTAATATTGCCATGGTAACATCTAATGGTCTTTTCTCTGCAGAGCTGCATGAACCCTTTCTACACGTCAGAGAGTCACTCTCTGCTGAAGAGCTAGTCGTGTCCTGCTCAGCCACAGGTCGACCTGCTCCCACGGTAACGCTGACTGTCCCCCACCACAACTCCACCAGCGTCACCAACACCAATGGAACAGTCACCGTCACCACTACAGCTGTGCTGTCTCGTCTCCATGACAACAGCCACCGGGTTGGATGTGCAGCGCGAGTGCTCTCCGGTCGTCAGATAGATGTGTATGAGATGATTCCTGAGGTCACACTGTCGCTTCCTGATGGTGAGAAACACTCCTAAAGACACTGATTCATGGGTTGATGGATAGTTTATGAGTTCATGTCTTCTGTTTTTATTTACAAGTTTAGATGTTGAATCTGGATCTGATAACAGTGATTTCAGTGGGTTAACCTTCATGTGGTCTCACATACATATTAACATTAGATCTGTAGTTGATTCATGAATGTTTTACTCTTTTCTCTCAGTTGTTCCTTTGATCATTGGTTTGGTCGTCATAGTGATCTGTGTTGCTGCTGCTGCTGTCTTTGCTTTTTGGCTTAAACAGAAACACCAGAACCGGTAACTTTTATCTTTTCATTAATCATCATTTTGTTCTAAAAAGTGTGTCACAGTTAATATGGACATGACTGATGCAAACCTTTCAAGAATGAATCCACAATTAAATACTTGTTCCTTTTGTTTCTTGAATCCATCAGTGAGCCACAAAGGGACCCCGAGGACAACAAGAGAGACACTAATGAGTGAGTCTATTAAAGTCATTCTTCTCTGGGCTTCACTTTTCTTGCTTATCAGACTGAACTGTTATTTCTGCACTGTATGTTTATCGACATCTCTGTTGTTCACTGACTAAATGTTTTCATCTGAAGGCCTGTAACACCTTTGATGGATCCAGAACTACGACAACGGACCTCTACTGAAAAACATGAAAAACGTGACAAAGCAGAACCGTCTGTGCGGTTTAAAAGAAACCCAGAAGACTGAGGGCCTGAAGAAGAAAACGCTGATGAAGACTCTCAATATCCTCATTAATGTTTTGAGACGGGTAAAAACAAAACTTGTTTTCAATAGCACTAAATAACATAAAAGACTCTCTTGAATCGGGTCATGGAAAATAATTCCAGCAAAAAGTAGTTTGGACTCTTGTTATTATTATTATCTGTAAACTGCTGCCACCGCATTCATTTTTTGTACTGTGTGTAATGTGTATTGACTTTTTATACTTTTATATATAGAAAAAACAATATGAACTGAGTTTCCAAAAATAGATTCATTTATTGAAATACTGATTGTGTGTAATTCTTGTGTTATTCGAACCATTCCACATTCAGTGTCATCTAAAAATGTGATTATGGGCTTTGAATCCATGTTCATCATAAATTGACTCGAAGAAACATTTATCAAAATCATGCTTTTATGCAAAAGAAAGTGTCCTGTGGTGTTTTAAATCTGCGGAGAGGTCTCCACGTGATGACGTCACAGAACCAGCTGCCGCTCAAACGTCATCAGAGGAAGGAAGCGCTAACACAAGATGGCCACTGGAGGTCCTGCTTTCCTCGAACATGCTGCTGAGGAGTTGAAGCCGGTTTGGGAGTCAGCAGCAGGAGGCTGGTCTCAGTCCGCTGGTGGTTTATTGTGTGAAGCAGGCCGCCCTGGCATTTTTGCTCAGACCGGGCCCCCACAATCGGTCGGAGGCAACCACCAACCAGTACACTATCCTTGCGGTCCCTGTAGATCTGCATATCTACTGTTCCGTTCCCAAAAACCCAGACAAAGCTGAGAACTACTGCAAGTGCCATGGACCAGTTTACAATTGTAAGTATATGTTACTTTGTTTTAAAGGGATAGTTCACCCAAAAATGAAAATTGTGTCATTATTCACTCTCCATCAAGTTGTTCCAAACCTGTATGATTTTTTTATTCTGCTAAGCACAAAGAAAGATATTTTAAAGAATGTCGGTAATCAGACAGTTGATGGACCACATTGACCTCAATAGTAGGACAATTTTCATTCAACTATCCCTTTAAAGAGCACAACCCCCTCTTTTAATATGACACCAAACAACATTTACCTCTAATTGTTGAGATACTTCCCATAAAATACCTATACAAATTACTCGCAAAAAACATCCTGATAATATATATATACAATTTAGAGTATTCACTTGCCGTGATATTGCATATTGATGATATTGGAAATTCAGAAGAAACATTAGAAAATATCTAGTTAAATGAATATACAGCTTTCAAAATGCAAAGCGGGTTTTTAACCCCCAAATAACATCCGTTAGTGACCTCTTCTAACGTGTAACTCGTTGTGGGCGAGTAATATTTAAAGTAATCAAATGGCATCATTTAAGTTTTTTTCTAGAAATGAAGGGCCGTCGACGTTATGAGTTTTAAATGGTTACATTAGAATATCCCAAGTTGCAATTGAATAAGTGAACTCTCAACTCTGCTAGCTACAATAACAGTGCAAAATAGCTTATGCTGTGTTATTTTACTTTAGCTGAGTGGCCATTGAAGTAACTTTAAAGTGACAATTTGACAATTGACAACCTGACACTCAGACTTTATAATAACAACAACCAACAACGATAATGTTTGTTGCCTTATTATAATATTCATTAATTGAGGTAACTGTTAAATCGTCATCATCTTGGTTGTGGCCCAGCCAGGCCCACACACACTGTCCTCATGCACCCGCCCTGATTAACACTCCCTCCCTGTTCATGTAGCTACCTGCTTTTTTTGTTTCAATGACACTCTCCTGCTCACTCTGCCCCTCCTTGACTTCACTGTCACACTGACACCTGCTGCACCTTCTCCTCTGCTGCACCTTCTCCTCTGCTGCACCTTCTCCTCTGCTGCACCTTCTCCTCTGCTGCACCTTCTCCTCTGCTGCCTGCGAGCCGCAAGCACCGCTATCGTTACGGCTAGTCACCGCTCCTCCTCCATGTGCTATGTTCACCTGCTGTTTCTGTAGGGTTGCCAACCGTCCCGTATTACCCGGGACAATCTGAATTATGGGCAATTATGATTTGTCCCGTCTGGGACAGCTCCGGTCCCGATTTCCAATCACAGCCTGCTAAGTCAATGACGCGCGAGACTGAGTGGCTGAGAGTCACACAACCATGTGATGTGAACATTTTATTTTGCAGACAGGTGCTGATAAGCCTTTGGACTCCAGCTTCAATAAAAACACAAGGGAACAGTCAGTTTTTCTCCTCTCTCCTCTAAACTCTGAGGGTGATTTAACACGTGCATTGAGATCTGTGTCAAGCACAAAGATAAAGGTTTTCTTTCACTCACAAGAGGACACGTGTTGCACTTCCTTCCTTCCACTGGCTGGAGAGATGTGTTCGGTGGTCTGTGGTCGTTGTTTGCAGCGTCGCTTACAGACTGCAGCTCTTCTCACAGCTCTCTGCCATCATGGACCAGCGGACGCAGTTGTGTTGCGTTCTTCTTCTTCTGCTGCCGTTGTGCTTGTGTTTGGACGCTGAAGGTACTGAACCGACCTATTGACAGTGATTTGGTTCTGCTGTTGGCCCGTATTACGTTCCCCAATTTTTGATCTATTTCGTTTGCAGTGTATAAATATAAAACCATCGGGAGAGGACCTGACGTCACTCCCATCTGCACCAATACAACAGAGCAGGTCATAACGCTCATAGTGTGTAAGATCAGAACTTACAGGACTGGAGGAGAGTGTCGTCTGCTGTATCGATACGGAGGAGACTTTGAGCATGAATGTGACTCCAGGTTCACACTTAAGATGGAGAATCAGACCGTGTTTCTCCACCTGACTGGTCTCACACCAGTGGACAGTGGAACCCACACCTGTGAGTGTTATCTTTTTCGTGAGATGGTTACCCTCCATCTGAACATCACTGTGGAAGGTAAACCCATTTAATGCATGTTTACTTGCGTGCTTCCTTTTACAGAGTAAAACGTGTCATGTATCTGACAAAGAGGTTTTTCTTTAAGATGTTTCAGAGGAAGGAGAGAGAGAGAGCGGCGTGACGTCACACACGTGGGTTCTAAACGCGTTGATCGCTGCAACAACAGTCATTTCTATAACTGCAGTTATCTTTGGGTTTATCAGGGTAACAAGACATAGGTGAGTTAAATATTGCATTACACCTGTTGGGAACAAATTACCAGCATTACACATCTTTAACAGTATAAATATCCGTTGTGGTGAATAAACCTCTTCTAAAAATGTGTTCAGTTCAGTAGATGGTTAGAATACTTCGAATGCACTACAGTCATTAATATGCAGCAGTTTACAATTATCTCTATAGCTGGACTTATCTGCAAAAGAAAACTTCTTGGGTGAGAGACTAATATAAACGTGTGTGTGTGTCTATTTTGTGGTGCACTAACTGATGACTTTTAATTTTAAAGGTCAAGGTCAGCCACACCACGGTCATCTGTACGTGAGACTCACGACTCTGTGAGTAAAGTCACCTTTTGATCCTCTGAACCTTTTTAAACTCCCTCATGTAACCTCCAACCGCTTAATGACAAGCTGACGTCTCCATAGCAACAAGGGCCGTGTGACAGTGAGAACATGTCTTCTCGTAGGTTGAAGACGACCCAGATGACCCGTATACGAGCCTCCAGCAACCAGCCGCTGACCTTTACCAGACCATCTGCCACTCAAGAAGCTCTAAAGACCAGGAAGTAGACGGAGGAGACTCTGATCAAAGTCACCAGGACACTTATGAAAAAATGACACCGTAAGCAGCACCAGGATTGTGACTTGTGTTTGCACTTGTTTAGGATTTCATTAATAAGATGTGATGTTATGAGTTGAGGCCTTTCTGATTGTCACAATAAAAGTCCTTAATATGGTACAAGGTTCTTTTGGCCATGTTTATTATAACTGTTGTTGTTTTCATAGTTGTTATGATCAATCATGTTGATTTGAACTGAATAATGCTGATTGAGGGGTGAATATCCCCAAAAGCTGCCAACCTTCCAGAAGACAAACAGAACCTCAAAGCAGTCCTCAAAACACGGTGCGGAAACAACGTCCCGTTTTTTATAAACACATTAATGTGCTTCATCTGGCTTTACTCATTTTATTAAAGTAATGTCTCTTTCTGCAGGAGCCAGAATCCATCGAGCCGTACAGCACCTTCATGCGGAGGGACAGCGTGCTTTATTCAACTGTCGGCCCACACAACTGTCCCAACAACAGGAACCAATCAAACACGTCCCCCACAGAGGACACACGTCCAGAGGCTCTTCTGTAGAGCACGAGCTCTGCTGCTTCCATTCCGGGTGAAGTGACACCTTTTGTCCACTAGATGGCGCACTTCTGCTTTGTGATAATTGTGCCCTAGATGAAAACATTTAATCAGTGATGCAGCTCTACAGAGAAAAGACCTTTACATGTTATCATGGGAATTTTTACAGAAGAGCTGGAGGATTATTTCAGTGTCAGATTTTGGTTTGTATAGCTCAAATCTATTGACTCTAATGACTCAAATGAGATATAAATCCCAATCAGGTCATAGGTTGCAACTTCAAAATAAAATATTTTCTTTTGTGATTTTTTTATTTTTTATTCAAATTTTTATTTTCCCATGCAAAGGCCGAGCAACATAAAAACATGACAAAGCAGGACGCTCTGTGCGATTCAAAAGAAACCTGTTTCCTGTACAAAAAAACAGAAGACTGAAGGGCTAAAGAGGAAAACGCTGATAGAAACTCTCAACATCTTTATTAATGTTTTGAGACGTCATAGAGAAGTTGTCTTTTAGCTAATTCATGTCCCTCAGGTCCGGTGTGACTGAAACATAGTAAATAGTAGAGGTTTGCCGTAGTACAATACAGTAGTATTGATTTCGATCATCAATGTCAAAAGTTTTTTAATGTTTTTGTATTTTACTTTTATGATGTATTTGCTAGCAGATTACATCCAGGAATCAGGAACATTTATTAGCAAAATATGTCAGACATACAAGGAATTTGATTGGTGGTTGGTGCGCGACATGAGACAGAAAGACAATGGACAACAAGACAGAAGACAACATAGTGCAAGTATAAATATGTTTTTTTTTTTATTGGTTTATAAAGAAATTAATTTTGGAGGGATCTCACTGTTTGTTCACTTCTTGTTTACTGTTGTCCTCCAACAAGTACATTAATAAAGTGTAAGTGTTATTGAACTATTTATCGCTATCATACATTTAAGTCATTCACATGTAAATGACTTGCTTCTCCATCAGTGACTCTGAATCGTTACAGTGGCCCCTTCAATCATCTGGATGTAAATCATTCCATACAACGTTGAGCTCTACGGTCTCACTCACCTTGGATTACCTGTGCGCATGCGTACCTGTGCACCTGTGAGAACTTATCAGTTTGTAGTCAGGATGTGGCACCGTGCAGTCATACATCTGCTTTGTGCGTTTGGATTCTTACACAAAGGTGAGTAAGAGATGATACAAGCAGATGTGTTTCCTCACCTTTAGATCATTAGATCATTATTTCATGGTATTTCAAAAGGCAGCTGTTACTCGTGTACGTTTATTGTACTTACATTTATGACAGGTTTTATATATGTTGCAAAAGAAACAGATGCATTTTTTGGCTTCTGAATATCAATAATGTGATATTCCTTAACCCATTAATGTCCCCACATTGAAGAGGGATTTTTTATGGCGTTCTTCTAATCTTCATGGCAATAATAACAATAATCAAAAAATAATTCCATAGACCTCACAGTTATGAAAATACAGGCCTGTAAGAGAAGTTAAAATAGGGAGAAACACAAAAAACTCAACTTGAAAGAGTCAAACTACAACTGTGAGAGCAGATCAGTCAGAGACAACGAGACAAAAGAAGCCAAAGTGTTCAACAGGGGATCAATATTTGCATACAGGTGCTGGAGATAAGCAGGTGACGGTTGAATTGCGCACACACACACACACACAAACACACACAGGAAGAAACTGCTGTTCTCTTGGTTCTGGACTTCAGACTCCTGCAGCGTCTGCCTGATGGATGGAGAAGAGTCTCTGCTGGGGGTGCGTTTGGTCCTTGATGATATTTCGGGCCCTGCAGGTGACCCTGGTGGAGTAAATGTCCTGTAGTGAGCGGAAGGCTGCTGCTGAGATGGACTCTGCTGTTATTCTCGCACTCTGGAGGGCCTCCCTGTCCTGCAGTGGAGGGTCCGTACCACACGGTGATGGATGTAGTGAGGACGCTCTCGACCAAACCTCTGTAGAAGCTGCTTAGAAGAGAACAAGGTGTAAAATATGTTTAGTAAATCTGTGAACAAATGTAAGCTGTTCAGCGTTTCTACTAGGTAAAACTCGAAAAATTAGAATATCGTGCAAAAGTTCATTTATTTCAGTAATTCAACTTAAAAGGTGAAACTAGTATATTATATAGACTTATTACAAGCAAAGCAAGATATGTCAAGCCTTTATTTGATATAATTTTAAATGATTATGGCATACAGCTTGTCAAAATGACAAATTCAGGATCTCAGAAATGTTTTGGCAATTTTTCAAGTTTAACCTGTAGCATGAATACTCAGTTTTATCCTAATATGGAACAAAACATGGTGGGACATCAGTTCTGTGGAACTCTTAACCAAAAAAACAATGAAAACTCCAGCAGTTACCACTCGCTGTCAATTGCTGACACTCTGGTATTGATGCACATGTTGTGTTTCCTGCAGGTCAAACCTCTCTGGTCCAATGTCAGCACGATGTGTTAGCAGCTCTAGGAGACAACACCTACTTGAGCTGTCGTTTGATGCAGTCTAAAGATGTCGTGCAAGTCACGTGGCAGAAAATTATTCCTGGTGGGACGACGGATGTCGTTTCTTACAACAAACACTTTGGTCAGAAAGTGAATCCTGGGTTTCGGGGAAGAGTGGAGTTTAAATCTGATGGACTGCAGAACAGCTCCATAGTGATCAGAAACGTGACTGACCAGGATGAAGGATGCTATCGCTGTATGTTTAACATCTACCCCGATGGTGCTTTCACTGGAATAACATGCCTCCAGCTCTATGGTAAGAACAGTGAAATAATCCTCCAGCTCCTCTGTATTATTGCCATGGTAACATCTAATGGTCTTTTCTCTGCAGAGCTGCATGAACCCTTTCTACACGTCAGAGAGTCACTCTCTGCTGAAGAGCTAGTCGTGTCCTGCTCAGCCACAGGTCGACCTGCTCCCACGGTAACGCTGACTGTCCCCCACCACAACTCCACCAGCGTCACCAACACCAATGGAACAGTCACCGTCACCACTACAGCTGTGCTGTCTCGTCTCCATGACAACAGCCACCGGGTTGGATGTGCAGCGCGAGTGCTCTCCGGTCGTCAGATAGATGTGTATGAGATGATTCCTGAGGTCACACTGTCGCTTCCTGATGGTGAGAAACACTCCTAAAGACACTGATTCATGGGTCGATGGATAGTTTATGAGTTCATGTCTTCTGTTTTTATTTCCCAGGTTTAGATGTTGAATCTGGATCTGATAACAGTGACTTCAGTGGGTTAACCTTCATGTGGTCTCACATACATATTAACATTAGATCTGTAGTTGATTCATGAATGTTTTACTCTTTTCTCACAGTTGTTCCTTTGATCATTGGTTTGGTCGTCATAGCGATCTGTGTTGCTGCTGCTGCTGTCTTTGCTTTTTATCTTAAACGGAAACTTCAGATTTGGTAACATTTATCTTTTCATTAATCATCAATTTGTTCTAATACCAGTGTGTCACAGTTAATATGGACATGACTGATCCAAACCTTTAAGAATGAATCCACAATTAAATAATTGTTCATTTTGTTTCTTGAATCCATCAGTGAGCCACAAAGGGACCCCGAGGACAACAATAGAGACACTAATGAGTGAGACTATTAAAGTCATTCTTCTCTGGGCTTCACTTTTCTTTCTTATCAGACTGAACTGTTATTTCTGCACTGTATGTTTATCCACATCTCTGTTGTTCACTGACTAAATGTTTTCATCTGAAGGCCTGTAACACCTTTGATGGATCCAGAACTACGACAACGGACCTCTACTGAAAAACATGAAAAACGTGACAAAGCAGAACCGTCTGTGCGGTTTAAAAGAAACCCAGAAGACTGAGGGCCTGAAGAAGAAAACACTGATGAAGACTCTCAATATCCTCATTAAGCACTAAATAACATAAAAGACTCTCTTGAATCGGGTCATGGAAAATAATTCCAGCATAAAGTAGTTTGGACTCTTGTTATTATTATTATCTGTAAATCTGCTGCAACCGCATTCATTTTTTGTACTGTGTGTAATGTGTATTGACTTTTTTTATACTTTTATATAAATAAAAAACAATATGAACTGAGTTTCCAAAAATAGATTTATTTATTGAAATACTGATTGTGTGTGAATCTTGTGTTAAAGAACCATTCCACATTCAGTGTCATCTAAAAATGTAATTACGGGTTTTGAATCTCTGTTCATCATAAATTGACTCGAAGAAACATTTATCAAAATCATGCTTTTATGCAAAAGAAAGTGTCCTGTGGTGTTTTAAATCTGCGGAGAGGTCTCCACGTGATGACGTCACAGAACCAGCTGCCGCTCAAACGTCAGCAGAGGAAGGAAGCGCTAACACAAGATGGCCACTGGAGGTCCTGCTTTCCTCGAACATGCTGCTGAGGAGTTGAAGCCGGTTTGGGAGTCAGCAGCAGGAGGCTGGTCTCAGTCCGCTGGTGGTTTATTGTGTGAAGCAGGTCGTCCTTCTCCAGTCCCTCATTACCTGCAGCGCAGGACGCGCCTCCACTACTGGGAGCTCACTGCGGCCTCACCTGGCGGCAGGTAAGTCCCCTCTTTGGCTTTTCTCACGTCTCTCCTTTTCAGTCGCAGCCGAATCGATCGGGAGTTCGATTAAAAGTAGTCGGAGACTCTTTTTTATTAGACTACGAAGGAAATACATTAGTTTGTCCAGCTTTTCTATCGTGACGCTTTAGTGGAGCTGACTGTGAAGACATGGACGTGGAAACACTTTTATTTCACGCACAATATTTAACTTTTAGTTTTTTTTCCCCCCACATGAAATAAACTCCTAACCCTGTATCATTAACATACATACAAACATCTATTTCTCACATTTCTTACAAGTTGTTCTGGCTGCAGAGAAGAAAAACACAAAAGGAGGAAAAATATCAGTTTCCATGTTTATGTTCAAGACCTTTTACAACACGTCTTCTGTTTGGGACTGAACCAGCACACCTGGTGCTCACCTGGATGTGTTCAGGGCCCACATTTAGGCTCCAGGTGGCTATTCTGCTGCGTGTCCCTCTCTTGATGGTCGTTATAAATTCCGAATGTGACACCTACTTCGTTCCCTTGTGTCAGCTCGACTTTCCCATTGAAACCTTGGAGATGGCTTGAGACTTGCATGGAGACATCAGTGGGATAATTGTAGTGGAGACGTGATTTTAACAGTTGCCCAACAGGAGCCTGCTGCCAGCTTGAAGCCAGATGGTTGGCGCTGTAAAACGACATATGACGCCCATAAAGCTCCGAGGTCTGGACCCGGTCTGTCATGTGGTTTTTAGGTGGTTTTGGTTGAGATTGATCAAAGGCCACTTGATCCCTCGTTTCCACCTTTGCAGGATAACATTATATGATGTGAGAGTATAGAATTATGGCGTTTTTCATCGTCTTCTACACACAAAGTGATGATTAAAGCCAAAAAGGCAGCTGGTGTCTGCACCCCTACACTCACAGTCACACACACACACACACACACACAGGCTCTGCAGGTTCTTTGACTCCAGGTATTGATTTTGAAATCCAGAGGCCGCCGCTGTCTAGACGTCAAAGTGTGGCAGCTTGTGATTGTTGGTTAACCGGGCAGGGTGTGCATGCTGCTCATCGTCATGTAATTCCTCCTGTGATCCCTCGTGAGTCAGCAGCTGTTGTTGTTGTTGATGATGCTGACACATGGTGTGGCCATGGAAACTCATTTATCAAAATTGAATTACCTTCCAAGCAAAGAGCGTAATCGTTGCCGAGAGGATCGCTGTGATCGCCGGTGTCATCCTCTGGTTTCTTGTTTCCCGTTCCAGCAGGCGGGGACATGCAGCTACGGGCTGACCAGCACCAACGCAAACAAGTCACAGCACTGGACCGCTGACGGGGGGGTACGTCTCCATCCCTGCCTCTGCATGCCCGCTGGTGTCTTGGCTAATGATTCCCTCTGCACGCAGCCACGGGCTAGTTGTTGGCTGCGGTCTGATCCGGCTCTCTGATGGCGTTTGTGTCCGCAGCCCGGATGTGATTCTGGTTCGCTGTGTGTGATTGTGTGTGTGTGTGTGTGTGTGTGTGTGCAACCCGGCCTGAGTGTGCCATGTGTGGACCCACCTGGTCCCTGTGTCTGCTGCTCTGGATGGTGGAGATGCGAGTGTCCAGGACGCAAGGTACGTTCTGCTTTCATCTGGGCCTTCTGGGTTTGGGTCACTAGTGAGCTCTGTTTCCTTGGCCCTGAGCTCCCTTGGCAGTGATGGGAACAAATAACTGGGGAACTTTGTTTTCATCTTCTGCTACTTTTTACTCTCCTCCGTCTCATCTCAGTCGTTTTTACTGGATTTAAAAATATAAAAACAGTGCTTTCTGACTTTCTGACTTTTAACGAAAAAAGAGATACAAAAGAGTAATTTCTCCTTAAATTTTTGATATATTTTTTTTGGATTTAGGGTTAGGGTAACCCTTTAGCGGACACATGATCTAGTTTAAAAAAAAGGCTACATCTTCATCACTCAGGTCAGGTCACGGCCCCCGCCACGCTGCGAGCAGAGGTAGGTCGGCCCGTGCTGCTCGGCTGCAACGTCACCACGGCAACGGGCGATACCGTCAAGCAAGTGCGCTGGCTCGACGGGCACAGCAAGCTCATCCTGGCGTACCGGCCGACCGTGCCGGTGCGCGTCAGCCACCGGGCGCCCGACGTGCAGCTCACCGCCGCCCACGGCGACGCCAGCTACATCACCATCGGGAGGGTGCGGCCGGACGACGAGGGCTGCTACCGCTGCGTCTTTGACGTTTACCCCGGGGGGGCGATGGAAGGCATCACGTGCATCCAGGTCACTGGTCAGTCCCAGTTCAGATCTCACGTAAAATGGACGTAGTTGTTTGTTTACTTGTTTCCAGAATCCAGCCAGCGAAACATCTCCATCAGTCTTTTTGTTGATGAATCAGTTTTTTTCCGGTTTGTTTTGGGATTTTTGGCTTCTCGGGTTATCTTCAATAAACATATTAATTTACATAAACACAAGACCCCCTGAAAACCAGGAAGCAAGTAAGCCTGGGTTTGAACTAGCGGACCACCCACCCAGCAGCACTTCCTGTTGTTGCTAATAAATTTGCACACACATTTTTTAGTGAACCTGGACTTTTTCTGCTGATTTCTACTCTGCAAATTGAAGCCTAGAGAATGCTGCATACAGTCACCTTCATTTTTCCTGATACTCACAATAATAACGGGCGCATTCCTCTCCGTTGCAGGGCGAGTGCACATGGAGGGCAACAAGACGGCCGTGAGCGGGAAGCCGGCCAGCCTCTCCTGCCGGTACAACCTCCCGCAGAAGGTGATCCAGGTGCTGTGGAGGAAGACGGCCGAGCAGGGCGACACCACCACCGTGGCCTCCTTCACCCGGGGCGGCTCCCAGAAGACGGAGGAGCAGTACGGCGGCCGGGTCAACCTGAGCCGCACCCTGGGCGACACCCGGCTGACCATCCTGAAGGTCCGGACGGAGGACGAGGCGTGCTACACCTGCGAGTTCCACACGTACCCGGACGGCAGCCGGAAAGACAGCGCCTGCCTCTCTGTTTACGGTGAACGCCTTTCCTCAAATATAAACGTCATGGTGAGCGCAAGGCGGGTTTACCGCATTAACATGCCAGATAAGCACATATTAGGCGGCGACTGCAAATAACGTCATTTCATTCATTTCCTTTTGTTCCACTCCCCTTTGCTGTCACTAAAAGGCTCGGAACCAAGGCGTTTACACTCAGAGTCTGTTCCCCTGATGAAAATGATTGTGATTTTCTTATTTAAACTAGTTTGCAATGGCTGTCGCACGTTGATCGGCCTTCGTATGGACAGACGTACAGAACAGCATAGAAACTCAATTTTATTATATTAGGCTATTATGAGCTTCAATTGTACTTACTTTAGGTTCTAAGGAAACGGTCCTACATTACTGTGTGTGTGTGTGTGTGTGTGTGGTATTCATTGCTCAGGAAAGGGAAGCAGGCTCACTGGAAAAACATCTCGGGGGGGGTCATTAAACTACCGTGCGAGACAGTGCTTCGCCACCTTTGGCCTCATTTCCCCCCCCCCTCGCTGTGCCAGAGAGGCGTAAAGACACAACGCAGCACGGCGAGTGTTTCAGAAGTGTCCTTGTTGACAGGGGGAGGGTGTCGCCGAGGGGAAAGGAGTGATTTAATTTGGGAGAAAGCCCAGGGGATGACACAAAGCCTCAGTGTGTGTGCTTGTGTGTGTGTGTCCTTCTCCTCCCTCTGCTAAACAAGCTTTGTTTCATCCAACGTTCCAGACGCACAAACACGACCACACAGAGTTGGTAAAAGCTGCTTTGCTTCTGTTGCCGTGGGGGGGGGGGGGGGGGGGGGGGTGTGGGGTCTGTCTCTATAGCTCTGTTTTCTGTTGTCTGCGATGGACAAGCACAGGCAAATCAACCAATGCGCACAAACGTACAGTCACTAAACATCATCTTTCTAATCCCCAGTCCTACCCAAACCGGAGGTGAGTCACGTGACCTCGTCCCCGGGAGTCGGCGAGGCCAACTGCACCGCCCGGTCCCGGCCCGCGGCGGAGATCGCGTGGGACGTCGGCGGGGACAACCGGACGCTGGGACCACCCGTCCTGTCCGCCTACGACCAGGGCGACGGCACGACGGTGGTGACGAGCACGCTGCTCTTCCAGCCGGCGCTGCTCGCCGACGTGACCGTCCGCTGCGTCGTGCGCCACCCGGGTTTGGACAACCCGCTGACGGTGTCCGTCAACACAGGCAGTGAGGGTCTCTCCGACGTACCACGTCTTCATTGTCATAAAGAAATAAGCAGTGATTTAAGTTTGTGTGTGTGTGCGCCGCAGTGCCTGCAGCCACGGTCGTCGTCCTCTCGGTGTGCGGCGTGGCGTCGGTCCTCCTCCTCTGTCTCTGCGTGTGTCTCTGCAAGTGCTTCGTCTGCACTGACGGTGAGTCCCGACTCGCCCTCGCCCGCTCACGCGTCACCTGACGAACGGCACCGACGGTTTCCGTCCTCATCTGTCAGCGCGCCGCAACAGGAAACAGGTGAAATACCGAGTTTTTGCAGCGGCTGACGGAAAGCTGCGGTACCTCCTGTCATGAGAGTACGTGAAGGTGGATGTTTCCCTTTTCGAGGCCGCCAGCAGCTCAGGAAGGACGTGGGTGAAGAAAGTGAAGAAGAGGCACATTCCTGAGTGAGGCTCTCGGGGAGCGACCGTGTGACCGCGAGGTCAGGCTGAGCATCTCAACTCTGCGGCCTGCTGCGCCGGCCAAGTTTTGAGAGCCCCTTGTCGGTATGATGATGATGATGATGATGATGAAGTATTTCTGCTGGTCACATAAACATCGAAAGCGTTGTGGTGCCTTCTGGAAATAGAGCTGAAGGAGGGTAAACGCTGGACTTACAGTCATCAGGGGGGAAGTGAACACGCGAACGAGAGCGTCATCGACGCGTGAAGTGACTGCCGTTGTTCAGTCGGAAGGTCGACGAGGCCGTCGGGACACGCCACACGGGAGGCGGCGTTACTGGCTCATGTGTCATAGACGCTTTCCTGACTCCTGTTGTTAACACCTTTCCCACAATCCTCTCCGGGTGGCGGCCGCTGCCCGAGTCCTCTTTTATCTCAAATGTCAAGCCGGGAGAACCAAAGTTATCGCGGCGCCAACAGAAGCCTTGGCTGACGTGGACCAGTCTGCCGCCCAAACAAAAGTGACATGGGAAGGAAAAATAAAAGTGGGAGTTTGCTCTCACGGTTAATCTCCATTTGGCGGTGCACAATTTGCTACTTGTTTTTCTTTGCCCTCTAGAAAAAAAAAGTTTCCAGAGGGCACATAAAGATAGAAACATGCCGACTTTGTTCGTCCACATTCCTCCAAAACAAAGGCCTCAATCACGCCGAGTGTTTGGGTTTTCGTCACGTCTCGGTAGCTAAGGGACAATCTTGAAAACTGTATTTGCGTGTGATTGATGGTTTGGTGTTTTGCTGGACCTTTTGTGGGACGCCGTAATGCGATGGCAGCTGGGTCACTGCGAAAATAGATTCTCTCAAGAAGAAGAAGTAGTTTCCCTTTGCTTAAAAAGTCTCTCCTCACTTCTCAACTGCGTGGATCCTGAGCCGAATACCAAGTGGTTGTTACGAGTTACCAGCCGGAATAAAAGACCCTCTTTCTCTGTCTAACCCTTTGGCCTGGGGGGGTAGGGGGCGGGTGGCTCAGGGTGACAGACATTGTAGCCCTGGGGGAGGGAGCGTTGGCGAAGAGGAACACGGCTCCAGTCGCTAACAACGCTCGACTGTGCTGCGTGTGACGGGAACCCGAGCGTTTACTGTGACGGGATTCAGGTTTCCCTTCAGATGGGAGGAGAGCTGCGACCGCTCAGTCCTTATCCGGAGAGGACCTCGCTCCCTCTGCTCGTTCTGTCATGCCGTTTTTAGACTTGCATCATGCGGACGAGGGGCGCGCCGCCCTATCCGTCCGGATATGAGTGATCTGACGTGAACATCACTTGTAATAATGAGGCAGTGGCTTGCAGCGCCTGCAGGAAAACCCTCTGGTGGTCATTTGGGTGCACTGACCCGTTTTAAGATGGAGACGCGCGGCGCATTTAAAGCGCGGTGGAGAGAACCCCAACAGCCCGAGACCTTGTCATGTCTGCGGCCCAAGTTGAACCGCGGGCCGCCCACAAATAGGCCCTTTGTGGGTCCCTTTTGAATCTGGGGAGGGGGGCGTAATTCAGCCCTCATTCACGGCTGGGAAAGAGGGCCGAGCCTCTTCCAGTAAAGTTCTGCTGGTCTATTTGCGTTTGTTTTCTTTGGTGAAGCCGGGTTGAGGCGTGCGGACCGGTTCAGGGAACAGGGACTTCACCTCAGATCAGATAAAAAGCAACGTTTTCAGTATTTTTAATCCGTGACAGCACAGGAAGCAGCAGGGGGAGCGACCACTTCCGGTCATGAGGGAGGGATATGGGGGGGGGGGGGGGGCTGGACCGAACACAGATTGTGAGATTCTGGTGTCCACAGGATGGTAGCGACACTTTCGGGCTGAGCGGGCCCGCTGCAAAATATCTCACGCCGCTGCCACATGCTCTCTGAGGCGTGGCGCCGGAGGAATTTGTTATTTCGGTGCATGTGGTCTTTTTGGGGCGCGTGGGCCTGCACGCGCTTGCCGTGGTTATTTCGAAGCATTCTTGTGGGGGGGGGGCGATTTACATGAACGCGTGAATTCACCCTCTGCCAATTCTCGTTCTTCTCTGTGTGCCAGAAAACAAAATGATTTATGAACTTCCGCCTATGATGAAATCTACTATGATGAATCAAAGTACCGACTTGTAGGAATATGTGCAGTTGTTGGCGCTCTAATCTTTTGTTACAAATCAAAAATAGGATGTATCCTGTTAGCATTCAGCTGCAGAGAGGTGCTAGTGTTACACTAAACAAGATTTACCAAGTGCTTTTAGTTCTATTATACTGTATTTGTCACTTTGCCCTTTTTAAAGAAATCTTTGTTACCAGATGTTTTCCAGTCAGACTCTGCTTAATGTTTCACTGGTGACATCCCATGTGAGGAACAGGGGCGTCTCAGCCCGACGGGTCACGCAGGACGCAGAGGAAGGACTACAGATCAACGGCAGATAAGAAAGTAAAGCGTTTGCGGAACGCTTGTGTCCAACTAACCGTGTGCTTTTTGTCTCCTTCTCCGCGTCCAGACTGATGTGGAGGCCCCCGAGGTCACCGCTGCTGTGATGGCGGCGCGGCGGCGCTCTGGGCCTGACCTCTCGGCTCTGCACAGCGCGAGCGGGCGAACGGGAACGGAACCCGAGGCGCAGCTGGTTCTGCATCTGCGAGCAGGGGAGACCCCGCGAGTGCAGGAACAAATTTATTTTTGTCATTTACTGCAACGTAAACCGAACTAAAACCTAGTTATTTAATGCTCCGCACTGACAGTGTAAAGTTTGTGTGTAATCACCCCTCAGATGTGCAACATTTACATTTTTTTAAAATATATATATTGGTTGATATGTCAAGTTTTAAAGCTGAATCCTGGTGGGTCTGCGTCCACCAAACCGCCCGCCGCAGGGTTCTACGCCACCTAGAACCCACTGAGAGGACACTTCCTGTGGAAGAAGGAAAGGGCAGTCACCAAACTGGACTAAACTTTAGGAGTTTACCGGAAAGGAGGCTTAAAAACGGACTTTGAGGGATTGGGGGAAATAATGAGAGGCTTTTTATTTTTAGCTGGCGTGTTGTGGGGGACGGAGAAGCTCGGTCGCCCAAACCACATAGTTCATTTTTTAGAAAATGTCATTGTAATGTAAATTGTCAGCAATATTATTTTCTAATAAAGCTTTAACATAGTTTTGGGATATACTTTCAGTAATTATCTGTATATAAAGAGGATTATAAGTATATGAGTGGGAATAAATGACTACATTGGAGCTTCATCTTTAAAGACTCAATAACTAGTTCCAGCCTTTGATGCTGAGAATATGAAGTTTAAAGTGGATCATAAATAAAATATGATATTTTATCTTTTGTTTCACTTTTTTGTTTTATAATATTTCTTTTGGAGATTATTTGTATCATCTGAAAAACACACTAAGTGTTTGTTGGCATGAAATGAAAGCAATTCCTGAGTTCAACCTGAAGTTCACAGGATGCAATGGCTTTTATTGTTCCTCATTTGAATGATTTTGAAAGGAAAAAGTATATAAGAAAATCATGAATACCGCTGTAATGAGCTATAATAGTTCGCTAAAGGTAATGGAAAGTTGTTGAAATGGAACATTATAGATAAGCGGTGAAAAATATTATCTGGAGGATGTGCTTTTTCAATCTAACTTGGTAATGTTTATGTAATAATGATTCATGTCATCACTTTTCTTCCGTTTTGGAAATGAACCATTGTAAAGTTTTCCCCAAACATCTTGCATGGGAAAAAAAGCCATTTTTCTTCTGAGTTTCCACCAACCTCCCAACGACTGGAAGGGGGACGTAAGTAGTTCTTTTGTTATTGGAGGCCCTCGCTGTTAACCTTGAGTGGACTTTAAAATAAAATAATAAACTCCCTGTACGGACTCTCCCTCAGAAATAATAAAGCCGTCATGAAGCATGCGGCTGGTTCACTTTAAGTTCAGCCTCCAGAGTCTTGCTTCTCCCACCACTAGATGGTGGCCATGTTTCATTCTCGTTGTCAGGTTGTCCCATCCAGCATTGATTCAACTTCCCCACTTTCACTCTAGAGAGGCACCGAGTCGCTCCACATGCGTGTCTGCAGTGCCTGGTTCAGATTGACAAAGCACTGCAGTGACGTAGGTTGACTTTTAGCACTTTCATAACCACACGCGCCACAGGCCGCGTTCCTCGTGCAGCTCTGCACTCCTCTCCACACTATATATATATATATATATATATATATATATATATATATATATATATATATATATATATATATATATATATACATATTCATTTCAAATATATTTTAAATATATTTAAGAAGTATTTGTAAGTATGTTCTTTCTCTCCGTTAAAATTTTGCTATTTTTTTAATCAATAATTTTATACTTTGTGACCTTTTAGAATCAAACTTCCCGCGGGGAGCCCCATCTCGGTTCAATTGTCTTTGACTGCAGCGGGTTTCAGTGTGAAGTGAGAGGGGCCATTTCCTGCATTCGGAGTGGGAGCCGATCGTGTGATGAGCTGAAATACAACCACAAGAAGGTCCCCCCCCCCCCCCCCCCCACACACACACACACACGACTGCTGCAAACATGTTTTAAAGGTGAGTCTTGAATGTGGGAGACATGACCAGGGGATGCAACTCTCCCTGCAGCATTAAGGACATAATTCAGGCCAATCTGCAGAAACAGTAAACGGATAATTGATTAATATCACCTGCATTGCCTTGGATGCATTTCAAGTTCTTTAATTTGCATACTCAACAGAATATAATATACGAGAATAGTTACTGTGTTGCAGGAAATGTGAAAAACGCTTGTTTAAGGGTAAACGTGTTGTACCTTGCTAGCAGAGCGCTAATGTTCCATAATCTTTTGTAGCTAGTGTCCACTAGTGAACTGATCCCATCACATTCCTCAGTAAATACGAAAGATCGAGAATTATTTCAATTTATTTCAACACCAAAGGGAGACTGAAGTATCTCAACGTGTTCTGGATGGATTTCAACCTCACCACGTACATGTGATCATGGTCCCCAGCGGATGAATCTTCACTACTAAATAAAATATCACTTTTGGCCACTTAAATAAATGAGCAAATGCATAAAAGTAATGACATTCCACATAAACACATATGTTATTTAAAAAAAAAAACGTATTTTGTAAATGTAAAAAAAATGCCTCAAGCCCGCTATATTAAAATAAATAGTGAAAAAAACAATTGAGAAATACAGATCAAGTACTTGAATAAATCAGATCCCGATGGCTTTAAATATTGAAATGAATGAAATGTTTGGATATGAATCATTAAACCTTAGAGGATGGCATTCAGGGCACTACAGATCATCTGCATAGTTCATACTTCATATATTGTCTGCAAAGCTCCGTCGGGGGGCTGGTGGCTCGGTGCGTCCCGGCATTTTCCTGCACAATTGGATTGACAGGAAAGATGAATTAAGTGAATTTGCACACGACTGTGTATCAATTCATGTTGTTTGGTGGCTTTTTCACTCTCTGCTGAACAAATTCAGTGCTCACCTTCACACCTGCAGCTTGATGCGACACATATGGTTAACATTATGACGACGAACACCGTCGGCAAGGCAACGCGGAACAAAAATGGCCACAAAGGCTCGTCGGTCTCTGGAAAGACGTCAGAGGACATTTTGTTAAGCATCAAAACAAAGCCATGTGATGGAAGCGAGAGAGTGAATCAACTTCTTTTACCCGGATCTGAAGGCATCGATGTACCTGTGCCGAGATCACCTGAAAAGCATCCAGATGTTCATGCACCACATAAAAGCGACATATAGCTGGGAAATATTGAAGGCTTTCAAATGAATGATTTGGTTTTTGTGTAGATTCACCGTGGACAGAGACGTCAGTGTGAAGACGCAACCAAAAGTTTCCTCTCCTTTCTTATGAGAGGGCTGACATTAGTCTTCTGAAGTTTGTTCGCCGCAGTTAATCCAAAGGTCTTCTCTGAGGAAAGCTTCACATCCGTGTTACGTTCAATATGAACCTGCCAAAGGGAAAAACAACAAACATAAAAGAAAAGGATTTAAAAAGTCGTCCCCGCTCGTCGGTTACCAGCTTTTGATAAAATAACATTAGATCAGTTGAAAGGTTATTTGAGAATCCGTCGATGGATCACAGAAACCGCAGCATGGCGTTTTCATGCTGCAGCTGCAACCATCAAACTGAAGATCCAGGTCAGCAGAATCTTTGTGGTTTCAGCCCTGTTTCGACTTTGCTTTTGGGCCCAATAAACCAACAAGTTAAATAGTTTTGAATAGAATGTTAAAGTTTGGGTCTTGGAGCCGTGGTTCAGGGCCTGCTCATCTAGTGCGGCTAATTTTATTTCATTTCTGCTGGAATATAAATGACTAATAAAAAGTACGCTGAATGTTTTTAATCAACCATCTACGCACAAAGAGATTCTCCTGAGGGGCAAAAAAAAGCAAAAAACAGTCATCTTTAATGTTATCTGATTCCTATCCCTGAATACTTTGCAATAAAGAAACAAAGATCTGTTTTGATCGAGAGCGAGCGACAGGGAGAGAATAACAGGAACTTACCATCAGGATCCAGTGAGAGGAGCGGCGCCGCAGAGACGGACACACAAAGGACGGTCAGGCAGTCACGTCCCATCGCGAAAAAGAAACCAGCTTTCCACTTCCGTAAAACACCTACCTGCTCTTTCACCGTGAATGACGCGTGGTTTACTTCCTGTTTTTGAGTACTGTGGTCTTCAGCGTATGCGTACCCCCTCCTCTTCCCCCCCCGCCTACACAACATGTCACAGCACAGAGGGACATCGCTGTCACTCACATCCTTTTTTAGCCTTACGTCACCTGAATTTTCTTTTTTATAATTGTAACGTTTTTTCTGCTGTCAGGAGCAAATGAAGCCCGATGGATCTCACTAACACGTGTCATCTTATTTAATTCCACAGAGTCCATGAGATCATTTCTACATTCTCGATTCACAGCTGTAAACGACACAACGATTACACAAAGACAGGCAGAAGGTCCTTAATCAATCACACAGGGCGACGATGGTTTCATCATCAAAGGAAGTTCATCAGCAAAAGGTCACCGCTTTAACCCCCACGAGGGCATGACACCCCACATCGCAAACATGTTTGTGATTGGTCCATGATGACCTCACACGTTTCCAGAAGCGGGGGAGGTGCTAATTTTCAGGCAGGGCATCTGCTCCTCAGGGGGGGGGCGGGGTGTGTCACAAGGTGAGTCTCGCGGAGGACGTCTCCTGAACGCGGATAGCGGCGTACTCCGACGTCTCCTGCCTCGGCTTCCACGGCCGAGCGGCGGCGGCGGCGCCAGCGGCGCCCGGGGGCGGGTGTTGGAGCGCGGCGTACAAGATGGAACCCCCCGGTTCCTCCTCTCTGTCCTCCCTCCTCTTGGCGCGCTCACCGCCTCGCGGCCTTGGCGGTTGGTCGGCGTGTGAGGGCGGGGTCGTCCTCCGGGTCGACCTCCGGCACGGCGGCGCGGAGGGGCTTCCTCTCGGGGGGGGCAGAGGGCCGCAGTCCGAGAAGGGTTGCTCGGACATGACGAACGCCACGTACTGGAGGAGTGGGGGGGGGAGAAAAAAACAAGCATCTCGCATTAAATGTTTTGAATTTAAGAAGATAAAAACGGGAAGGTTTGAAACGCAGCTCCGTCTGACCTGGTTTTCCACTTGCGTCTCTTTCTTCGACTTCCCTGCAAGTGGAAAGTTTGCTGAAGTTAGTCACAGTTTTCAAAGACACAACCACGTTTGCCGTGAGGCGGCGTCTCACCTTTACACCGCCGCAACGACGCGACCGTTAGAATCACCACGATGGCGACAAACGCCGCAATCCCCGCGGTGAAGTACGCGTACAGCCAAGGATCCGACGGCCAAGGTCTCCCTGCTGGAGGAGGAGGAAGTTGATGTGGTTGTGTTTGACCCCAAGTAAATGAAGACATAGGAAGGAGTAGAAGTTCCACTGTGTCGTCCTTACTTGTGTCGTTGCTACTTGTAGAATTGTTGCGCTCAGCATCACCTATGAAACAAAGCACAGCAGCAATGAGGAGCTTCACTGACATGAGGCCCACATTTGGTTCAACTATCAGGGATCTGCACAATGTAACAAAGGCCAAACAGATGCATTTAATTACTGTGAAAGTCTCACTCACCGTGGACAGAGACGTTGATGTAATGGCTTAAACTTTCTCCCACTGCACACTGATACAAACCTGAGTCGTTTATGTCTACTTTTTGGAAGATCAAAAATGACACTCCAACCAAATCTCCCAGAGGTTTCCACTCTGTTTTGATGTGAGTGCTGCTGCTGACGTCTACATTATTTTTCTCCTTTTTGTTCCACGAGACTACAGGCAGGGAATCGCTGCAGAATTCAACTGTGCAGTTAATCCGAAGGTCTTCTCCGAGGAAAGCTTTAAAAACCGTGTTACGGTTGAGTTTAACATCCACTTCACAAGTATTTTCATCTGCAAAAGGAAAACAAAAACAGAAAAGGTTCATCCATCCTGACTCTACAGTTTAATGTGATACTCTAATGGAAGAATTAGGACGTTTGGATTATTGAACGATATCATTTATCTTTCAATGGAATTGTATCGCTGTGCAATCATATATATTGAGATGTCCGGATACACAATAATATCATTTAAATTGATGAGAACAAACACATTTCTTTACAACAAACATTCAAGACATGTGTTTGTAAATTAAAAATAAGACTTGGTGATGCTTCTTTAGGAAATCTGAATGTAGGGCTTTTTAGGACTTTTCAAGATGTGTTGTGTTAATGTTTTAGAGCATGTTGTTACACTGTGAAAGATGCCAAACACCTAAAAAATAGCAGCAATGTGGTGCAATAAAACAAATGAATCTTTTACCTTTTGTAATGAATGGAAACACAATTTGCATGCATGAAACTGAGAGTGACCTTCACCTAATGTACAACTTCGACCTTTAAATTGAAAAATTACCTCTACTGCTGTAGCACAGTGGCAATATTTAACATTTTAAGTTATATTCATAACTTTTAAGTTTTCTAAGGTTTTGCTCACTGCCACCAACAACAGTGACTATTAAATAATACATCGTCTGGCCTGAAAACTACAAAGTTGAGCAACACGAAAGCCACACGCTTATAGACAAATGCATGAATGTGTGGTCGGTGGCATTAAATAGAGTCACACAGACGTCCTTCATTTGTAGCATTTAAAAAATCATACATCTTCTAACAAATGAGAAAGTATAAAACTACATTACAGGGGTTTATAGATTTTAAATATATAGATATTTAGCCTCTTTTATGTTCCTATGTAACCTCTAATCGTTTCCATCAAACTCTCACTTACACCTGTAGTGGAAGACGTTTCCAAAAACGAAGCATTTTCTGCATCTGAAAACGGCATTAGGCTACTTTCACGTGTCGCTTCAACAGACATTCGAGATGACGTTTTAATCCGACAGAAGGATTAAACATATGGGAGACCTGCAGAGGAGGATACGCAACAATTCACAAATACTGAGAATTAAAATAATAACTTACTGTCAGCTTGTAGGTTGAGGAGCATCCCTGCCAAGACAAAGGCACGCAGTACGGTGCAGCCGTGGTTGGGCCTCATGATGCCTCAGTCGCAGCCAGTCCAAGTGGGGAATGTTCCTCCATGGACTTCATTTAACACAGAAGTGCAGAAGCTGAAGTCACTTGGTTGCATGCTGCTTCCTCTTTCTACTCTCTGCTCGCTCCCTTCCTACCTCGGCCTGTTCCCCCCTGAGTGCAATGCAGGGGAGAGCAGGTCCGTGTGGGGACTTACTTCTCTAAATGTGGCAGCTCCGATGCTGTAAAACATCTCAGATTAAGAGGATCCCACAGTTTCAGGTGCTCACACCAGATAAAAACTCCTTGACATTACCTCGCCAATCCTGTACGAGTCTTGTTTCAGTCTGTGCACCTTGACAGCGACATCCTCACTTCTCGTCAATGTCTGTGGTTCATCCTCTTTGAGCTGACTTCCTCCACCCTTCCACCTTCTTCATCATCTGCGTCTCCTGCAAACTCATGCGTCTTTGTGCACAGCAGTGTGGTTTCAGAGGAGTCTGCACGGGGAACTTAAGGGGTGATGTGGACGCTGTGGCATCGCTTGCGTGTGTGTGTGTTGCTGCTGTCAGGCACCGCCATCAGTCTGTGGACTGCTTATCTGTCAATGAATCTGCCTCATTAAGGATTGAAGGACAGCTAAACCAATTGCATGAATGAAGGTTGGTTTATTTTTCACAGAGTTGCAGTGGAAGTGGTGCATTCTAATTTGTTCCCACATCAAAGTACAATAGTAGTAGAATCATTTAGGCCCACCTTCATTGGGTTGTCATATTGTAGGTGGCCCAAACATACCTTATATTAATTATAAACCTTACTGTAGGAGCCAGTTCTAATTATCATTGGGTGGAAGGTACCAAATTGGGCCAGTAGGTGTCATCATGGTGCACATTTCTTTACAGGTGGGAACTTTCAGCCAGGTAGCAGGTGTTGCTAGACGGAGGAGCACACAGTTTTCGAACGCTCCTGGCTCCGTCACTTTTGTTTGCTGTAATTGACACAGGACTCTGCATGTTGAGAAATAAATACGCATTTAAACCAAGAAGCAAAGGCGTAAGCGGTTTTATTTCACGGGACACAAAATATAGTTGTGCAGTAGCCAACGTGTCAAAAACTACTTTTAGCCTGTCTACGCAGCCCCTCAGTGGCTTTTAGTGCGGCTTAGCCGCTACACTTATTTTCTCAGTCAGATATAGAAATAAGTGTAGAGATGTCAGATTCTTAACTGGAATAAAAGTAAAGATACGGCACTATGAAAATACACTTTAAAATGTACTCAGATTAGAGTGTTATAGTATTACATAAGCCTTACATAGAAGTTTTTGAGTATAGTTGCTGATGCATTTGGCTGTGGTAATCTATATTGTACCCTATTTCATCTTTTCTCCTGCATTATATTTCATAAGAAAAATAAAACATAAGACAGGGCCAAACATGTAGGTAATGTCACCTTGGTTCTTAAACTGGACTTTATAATATTTGTTTACACTTTAGGTGAACATTTTATTTTATTCTGTCCCCTATTATTCTGCAAACCTTGGTAACAAATAATGAATCTAATTTTAAAATAATATTTTAATACATTTTGCGATAACTGGTTTCAAAGCGGACAATGAGCCATGTATAGTTATCTCGAGTAATAATAAAAATCATTGTTGTTGAGAAATAACTAGATTTGTTAGAACAACAGCGCCATCGAGTGGTGCCCAGTGACGTAAAAGTTGTGCGACTGCGCAATCGCCTCACCTTTACGTCATGACGTCAAGCTCTGCCTCTCCAACGAGCCGAAAATAGCGGAGTATCCGGCATCTTTTTTTTGCACAGAGAAAGACAAGTAAGTTTTTTGAAATATTTATTCAAGAGGTCATCCAAACAAATACAGTTATACAAATTACGGTTAACCTGCTTCCTTGTGTTGTTGTACCAAAATGTGCCATTTGATAAAGTGTTCTACGGTGTGTTGATACATCCGTAAATATCCGAAGCATACTTTGCATGTTATTAAATGAGCAGGTGACGCTAATTAGTTAATGAATGCGCCTGGTTGGTAGCGTAACGTCAGCTGCTTCCCAATACAACCACATTTCAAAGTACATCAAATGCGCCTCTATTCAGGGCGTTACGGTACCGGGCTGGTAGAGCCCAAAATGCACTATTAATCAGGAATCAGGAAACGTTTATTGCCATAATATGTTAGACATACATATTACATACATAATATGTATGTATACATATACTTACGTTTCAGAGCTTCAGGCTTCTAATTACACATCACGCTTATCAATGTTATTACTTGCTGGAGAGGATTCTGATGTTCTGCTTGAAAACACAAGTCAATTAGACCATCTCAGATTTTAAAGGAGCAAGCCTAATTGCAATGTTTTATTGACTCTTTGCTTGAGTTACTCTGATAAAGAGGTCTTAAGCGGCCTTTGGCTGCAGGCAATATGAAATCATTTGCACAACGTATGTATATGTATACATACATATTAATCATTAAATCTGATCCTGAAAAGGTTATGTTCTAACTGCATTTGATTCCTGTTCATGAGGGGTGGGTAATCGGGAGAATCGGGAGAGTTCCCGCTAGGCTGCTTCTTAAGGGGGGGGGGGGGGTGAATATTATTTTCTGGTTTGTCACGTTGGTCCCTGTTCTCTTTTACATTACATTACATGTCATTAAGCTGACGGGTTTATCCAAAGCGACTTACAATAAGTACATTTCCATCATAGAGATACAAACTCAGAAAAACAAGTACAACAACATGAAAGTACAATTTTCATCAAATAAGCAGTTTCAAAACAAGTGCCATTATAAGTACAATTTAAGTGCTGCTTAAGTGCTTTTCTCTCAGAGATGGAGGAACAAGCAGCTTGGCAGATGCAGAGTGGAGTGTGCGGGTTGGGATGTAGGGTTTCACCATGTCCTGGAAGAGAAGCAATGTTTTCAACTGGATGCGGGCAGCCACACAATGTAAGAAAGAGCAGTATTTGACTGTTATAAATACAGTGTTTGAAACCAGTGCACCGCTTAGGCGGTTACTGATGCTGTTCGCAGTGTAACTGTATAGTGTACTGAGAGTTGAACTCTAAACATTAGTTCAATATGCCTCTTTGTTGGAGAGTGGGATACAAATGCTTTATTTATTTATTTCTGCTTTTGTTAATTTATCAGGCTATCCTTGTGGAATATTTTTGTTAACTTCTAGGGTTGTCACAATACCAAAATTATGACTTCGATACTATACCTGCCAAAATACTTTGATACTCGATACTTTCGATACGATACCACAAATAAGATACTGGAATATTTATTCAATGATGGTGATAAATGAAACATCTGTAAGGTTCCCTTTTTAGCAGCTTGTTCCTGCCCAGCTTTTTGAACACTTAACAAATGTCATTCATATTATTATTAGCCCACAGCACGATATTAATGAAAACGACATGGTAAAATCATAGCATTGATTATACACGGCTATGTAGGCCTATTGTCCGTATCTGACTATATGACTACATCATTATTTCCATAAGTATGAATTACATCATTTTACAGATGTGTGATTGAGGTGGAAAACCTAAAGCTGAGTGGATTGGGTACATTAAAGATGGACACATAATTAAAGGGCAATTTTCCCCCTTTATTGAAAAAAAACAATGAAAATTGCATCAAGTGTGTATTATTTGGTACAATTTTGTGTGCATTTTGACCTCATGATCACATAGGCCCACATGAGTGAAATTGTAGGTTATTTTGCATGTTTATATTTCTGCTGGACTATTCAGTAACTTATTTGCTCTCTTGCTTTGTCTTGTGTTGCACTTGCTTGATGTTTGACTGTTAGGAAAGTTGTTGTCAAGCCAACACAGCTACAGAGCTGCCATCTCTCACAGTTTCCCTGTGTGACACACACGCTTTTGTGTGTTTTCACAAGCACTCACGCCACACATCCAATGTATCACGCTAAAAAAACAGGGGTGAACGCTACGTGCAGCGAACGAGCGAGGATTGTGTTTTTAGCGTGAGTCCTTGGTTGTGTGAAAACATGCAAAAGCGTGTGTGTCACACAGGGAAACCGTGAGAGATTGCAGCTCTGTAGACTTGACAACAACTTTCCTATCAGCAAGTGCAACACAAGACAAAGCAGACGTCCTCTTTTACCCAGACATTTCCTCTTTTTGACACCAAAAAGATGCGTAAAATACTTCGTACTTGAAGTATTTCCAGATCTCACTTCTGGCATCTTTCAACAAGCCGAGCCGGCGACAACACCCCTGAGATAACGCTCAGTTGCATGTGAGAGCTGGTAGCCCCGCCCACCCAGACAATGCATGTGGGCAGCCTGACAGGGAGCAGAACACAAGTGGCGTTCTGGTTGCGTGTTTTTGTAATGAAGTACCGGTACTATAAATATTCAAAACCGTACCGTTTTCAACGTAAGGGTAACGCGGTACCTTTCTAGTACCGGTACTCCGTGCAACATTAGAGGTACAGCAGCAGAACAAAGCACAGCTTGTTAGAGTGAAAAAAGAAGCGATCGAATGCATCGAATGAACTTGTTCAAAAACTGGAAGCCCGTATGGGGACGTCTGGAAGACTTCAGCCGAACAACTTCTCTTCTTCTGTGAGATTTATTTGTCAGATTACAGGTCAAGTAACAGCGCTGCGTTTGCAAAGGCAGGAGCAGTTCAGTCGGCCCGCAGGCCAGAAGAACAACTAACTAACATCAGGAATAACATCATGTTTTATAACCCTTGTAATAATAGAAAAGGAAAGATTTCTATTGGCCCTAAAATGGCATAGAGGGGGAGCAGTTCCTCCCCCTGCAACACAAGATCCGGTGTGTGTTGGTGCTCTGGTGTGTCTCTAACCTCCATCCTTATGAGACTTGTGTCTGCCTGCTTGCCCTCTGACCTTTCACTCTTCAACCAAAACAGGAAAATGACTCCCTGACTCAGCACAAAAAAAAAGCTTTTGATTATTAAGCTTCCATCCCGACATACCGGTCCACCTGCAACTAAAGCTGCAACTAAAGCTGCACGTGAGCGCAGCCCTGCACTGGGCACTGAAGGGAGGTGCCCACACCACACATACACACACACACACACACATACACACACACACCCTAAACCTCATACTCTACAATAAGAGTATTAAAAAGGAAGCGCTGCTTGGGGAGCTTCTACTTTCACAGCAACACACTGTGAGACTCTCATCACCCAGAATGTCTGTGGTCATAAAAGCATCAGCTGTGGAGGGCCGGACCCGAACAGAGTAAAGTATGAAGCTGCATCATTTGGGTCCAAATGTACTTAAGAAACCTGAATAGAAGCTGGTGGTGTTTAGATTAGTTCATGTGACGGGAAGGTTGGAAGCTTTTGGGGATATTCACCCCTCCATCAGCATTATGCAGTTCAAATCAACATGATTAATGATAACTAAAAGAACAACATTGATAATAATCATGGCCAAAGGAACCCAAGATCTTCTCTTTGTACCATATTAAGAACTTATTGTGACAATCAGAAAGGCCCCAACTGATAACAAGGTGTGTGTATGTTCAAACAAACTAGTAGAAAGAGGACAGAGGACAGTGACACTGATCCCAGTGACTCAAAAGCTCCTTCAGCTCATCAACATCTACTTCACATCTTATTAAAGAAATCCTGAACAGGTGCAAACACAAGTCACAGTCCTGGTGCTGCTTACGGTGTTATATTTTCATAAGTGTCCTGGTGACTTTGATCAGAGTCTCCTCCGTCTACTTCCTGGTCTTTAGAGCTTCTTGAGTGGCAGATGGTCTGGTAAAGGTCAGCGGCTGGTTGCTGGAGGCTCGTATACGGGTCATCTGGGTCGTCTTCAACCTACGAGAAGACATGTTCTCACTGTCACACGGTCCTTGTTGCTATGGAGACGTCAGCTTGTCATTAAGCGGTTGGAGGTTACATGAGGGAGTTTTAAAAGGTTCAGATGATCAAAAAGGCGACTTTACTCACAGAGTCGTGAGTCTCACGTACAGATGACTGCGGTGCTGCTGACCTTGACCTTTAAAATTAGAAGTGATCAGCTGACTTTATGATTTATGTTTGCACTTTAAATGCACTCTTTATTTTATTATTTCCCTTTATTATTCTGAAAACCTCTGTAAGAAAATATTGTACATCGAATTGTAATATTTTAATACATTTTGCGATATCTGGTTTCAATGCAGACAATGAGCCATGCAGGGTTATCTCGAGTAACAATAGAAATCATTGTTGTTGAGAAATAACTGTAGATTTGCTAGAACAACAGCGCCATCACGTGGCGCCTAGTGACGTCAAAGTTGTGCGACTGCGCAATCGCACAACCGTCATGACGTCAAACTGCCTCTCCAACGAGCCGAAAATAGCGGAGTATCTGGAATCTATTTTTGGCACAGAGAAAGAAAAGTAAGTTTTTGTAAATATTTATTCAAAAGGTCACCCAAACAATAAAAAGTACGTTTAACCTGCTTTCACTGTGTTGTTGTGCCAAAAGTGCCATTTGAGTGTAGTGTTCTACGGTGTGTTGATACATCCGTAAATATCCGAAGCGTAGTATAAGTGTTATTGAATGAGCAGGTGACGCTAATTGGTTAATGAATGCGCCTGGATGGTAGCGTGACGTCAGTTGCTTCGCAATGCGTCACATTTCAAAATGAAATGCGCCTCTATTCCGTACGTTACGGTACCGGGGCTGGTGGCGTCCAAAATAAACTATTAATCATTAAATCTGATCCTGACAAGTTTACGTTCCTACTGCATTTGATTCCTGTTCATGAGGACCTCATCTATGCCCCAAGTACTTTTTAATCTTAAACAATACATCTCAATATGCACTGCCGTTGTTATATAGTCAATGTTATTCCATTAAATATAACAACACAGTCGTGTGGAGTAATCTGTTTGCCTGTGGACTTTATTTTTTATTCTATATCCCCTTAGCCAATAGCCTTTGTTAAAATATGTTCATTATGTCCTCAGTTGTAATAATGTAATGCAGTACCGTGCTGTATTGTGCGTAAGCCACAAGGGGGCACTAAGGTGCAGGCTAAAGTGGACGCGTTTGCACAACTGTTTTTGTTTGTCCCAAATGTTTTGCCGTTTCTTTTATAAGAGGGTAATGAAGGCTGTCTGACCGTGAGACTGATGTGTCAGCAGCAGCTCGTAAAATAAATATGCCGAAGACGGCTAAAGATGGCTCATCTCTATCGTCCACTCTTTTCTTCCAAATGCAACGTTAGCTGCAAGAATGCAAGCAACTCAACTCAACAGCCTTCTATTTTATACAGTAGATTTAAATTGTATATTGCACATGTAATTTTTCTTGCACTAATTGTCTTGTTGTCCATTGTTCTACTATCTTACTGTCCAATGTGCACTAACAGCCTATATCTAAGTTCCTGATTCCTGCTTCCTGATTTGTTCACAAAACTACGCCATGTGCAACTTTTACAACCATCTCAAACTCAGACACTCAAACCAAATACGTGTGACCTTCTTCCTCTGTAAATTAAGAGGAACCCAGGAAAACACCAGAGAGATGAACAATAACAGGGATTAAAAGTTTGGCAGACTGAAAATGAAAGAAACAGTTGTGTAAACAAACAGATGTTAACTTGCAATGGTTGCATAAGCATATGATTCATACCATTTATTTTGTTAAATATGTAAATGTAAATTGGCGACAATGAGTTGTTCACGGCCAATTTCTGGTTTAGGTTCCTGAAAGTATTCGGCATCGGCAGAATATTCATGACGCAAAGAACCAAGCAGGGGTCACATTTTAGATCAGGAATATCTTAATAGGGAAAAGGCCAATAACATGATTAGTTAGTTAGTTAGTTATTCCAAATGGAATATGAGACTGATTCAGAGACGTGACCAACGTGTTTCGCTTCAGCTGTTTATTTTTTTTAGATATTTTATTGTCTTTTATGATGACTACAGTACAATTTAATGACACTTGAAGGATACAATCATCACAAAGCAGAAGTGCGCCATCTAGTGGACAAAATGTGTCACTTCACCCGGAATGGAAGCAGCAGAGCTCGAGCTCTACAGAAGAGCCTCTGGACGTGTGTCCTCTGTGGGGGACGTGTTTGATTGGTTCCTGTTGTTGGGACAGTTGTGTGGGCCGACAGTTGAATAAAGCACGCTGTCCCTCCGCATGAAGGTGCTGTACGGCTCGATGGCTTCTGGCTCCTGCAGAAAGAGACATTACTTTAATAAAATGAGTAAAGCCAGATGAAGCACATTAATGTGTTTGTAAAAAAGAGGGGACATTGTTTCCGCACCGTGTTTTGAGGACTGGTGTGAGGTTCTGTTTGTCTTCTGATGGGTCAGAAAACAATGCATTAGTAACTCATCTTCATCTTAATGTCCTCTACGACGAAAACTAATTAAAGGCCTTGTCTTTATCTATTGCTTTTAACAGTAAAGAAGCTGCAATTTGAAAAGTCTTTTAAAGATTAAATTTAACTTTAACATATGGTTTATAAAAAGAAGTGTATTCACCACAATTGACATTTATACAATTAAAGCTTTCTAATGCTACTAAATGATTCTCAACAGGTGTATTACAGTATTAATCTCACCTGTGACGTTGTCCCCTGTAGATCAACCCCAAAATAACTGCAGTTATAGAAATGACTGTTGTTGCAGCGATCAACGCGTTTAGAACCCACGTGTGTGACGTCACGCCGCTCTCTCTCTCTCCTTCCTCTGAAACATCTTAAAGAAAAACCTCTTTGTCAGATACATGACAGGTTTTACTCTGTAAAAGGAAGCCTGCAAGTAAACATGCATGAAATGGGTTTACCTTCCACAGTGATATTCAGATGGAGGGTAACCGTCTCACCACCACGTGAACACCAACAGGTGTGGTTCCCACTGTCCACTGGTGTGAGACCAGTCAGGTGGAGAAACAGGGTGTGATTCTCCATCTTAAGTGTGAACCTGGAGTCACATTCATGCTCAAAGTCTCCTCCGTATCGATACAGCAGACGACACTCTCCTCCAGTCCTGTAAGTTCTGATCTTACACACTAAGAGCGTTATGACCTGCTCTGTTGTATTGGTGCAGATGGGAGTGACGTCAGGTCCTCTCCCGATGGTTTTATATTCATACACTGCAAAAAATAGTAAGTTAGAGATATTTTTAGAGAAAAACAACTTAATTGTATGATGCATGAATGTGTTTGTTCACGTTACCTTCAATGTTAAAGCAAACCTGGAGGTACAGCAGCAGAACAAAGCACAGCTTCCATCCCGACATACCGGTCCACCTGCAACTAAAGCTGCAACTAAAGCTGCACGTGAGCAGAGCCCTGCACTGAAGGGAGGTGGACGCACACACACACACACACACACATACACACCCCCAAAACCTCATACTCTACAATAGGAGTGTTAAAAAGGAAGCGCTGCTTGGGGAGCTTCTACTTTCACAGCAACACACTGTGAGACTCTCATCACCCAGAATGTCTGTGGTCATAAAAGCATCATCTGTGGAGGGCCGGACCCGAACAGAGTAAAGTATGAAGCTGCATCATTTGGGTCCAAATGTACTTAAGAAACCTGAAGAGAAGCTGGTGGTGTTTAGATTAGTTCATGTGACGGGAAGGTTGGAAGCTTTTTGGGATATTCACCCCTCCATCAGCATTATGCAGATCAAATCAACATGATTAATAATAACTATGAAAACAATGAAAATAAACATGGCCAAAAGAACATTTTACCATATTAAGGACTTTTATTGTGACAATCAGAAAGGCCCCAACTCATAACATCACATCTTATTAATGAAATCCTAAACAGGTGCAAACACAAGTCACAGTCCTGGTGCTGCTTACGGTGTCATAAATTCATAAGTGTCCTGGTGACTTTGATCAGAGTCTCCTCCGTCTACTTCCTGGTCTTTAGAGCTTCTTGAGTGGCAGATGGTCTGGTAAAGGTCAGCGGCTGGTTGCTGGAGACTCGTATACGGGTCATCTGGGTCGTCTTCAACCTACGAGAAGACATGTTCTCACTGTCACACGGTCTTTGTTGCTATGGAGACGTCAGCTTGTCATTAGGCGGTTGGAGGTTACATGAGGGAGTATAAAAAGGTTCAGAGGATCAAAAGGCGACTTTACTCACAGAGTCGTGAGTCTCACGTACAGATGACCGCGGTGCGGCTGACCTTGACCTTTAAAATTAGAAGTCATCAGAGTTAGTGCACCACAAAATAGACACACACACGTTTATATTAATCTCTCACCCAAGAAGTTTTCTTTTGCAGATCAAACCAAAGATTAGTCCAGCAATAGAGATATGAGTAAACTGCTGCATATTTATAACTGCAGAGCATTTGAAGTCTTTTAAAAATGAAACTTAACAAATGATTTATAAAACGTTTATTCACCTTAAGGGATATTTATACAGTTAAAGCTTTCTAATGCTACTAAATTATTCCCAACAGGTCTATTACAATATTTAACATACCTATGACTTGTTATCCTGATCAACCCAAAGATAACTGCAGTTATAGAAATGACTGTTGTTGCAGCGATCAACGCGTTTAGAACCCACGTGTGTGACGTCACGCCGCTCTCTCTCCCTCCTTCCTCTGAAACATCTTAAAGAAAAACCTCTTTGTCAGATACATGACAGGTTTTACTCTGTAAAAGGAAGCCTGCAAGTAAACATGCATTAAATGGGTTTACCTTCCACAGTGATGTTCAGATGGAGGGTAACGGTCTCACCACCACGTGAACACCAACAGGTGTGGTTCCCACTGTCCACTGGTGTGAGACCAGTCAGGTGGAGAAACACGGTCTGATTCTCCATCTTAAGTGTGAACCTGGAGTCACATTCATGCTCAAAGTCTCCTCCGTATCGATACAGCAGACGACACTCTCCTCCAGGCCTGTAAGTTCTGATCTTACACACTAAGAGCGTTATGACCTGCTCTGTTGTATTGGTGCAGATGGGAGTGACGTCAGGTCCTCTCCCGATGGTTTTATATTCATACACTGCAAACAATAGTAAGTTAGAGATATTCTTAGAGAAAAACAACTTAATTGTATGATGCATGAACGTGTTTGTTCACGTTACCTTCAATGTTAAAGCAAACCTGGAGGTACAGCAGCAGAACAAAGCACAGCTTCCATCCCGACATACCGGTCCACCTGCAACTAAAGCTGCAACTAAAGCTGCACGTGAGCAGAGCCCTGCACTGAAGGGAGGTGGACGCACACACACACACACACACACACCCCCAAAATCTCATACTCTACAATAAGAGTGTTAAAAAGGAAGCGCTGCTTGGGGAGCTTCTACTTTCACAGCAACACACTGTGAGACTCTCATCACCCAGAATGTCTGTGGTCATAAAAGCATCAGCTGTGGAGGACCGGACCCGAACAGAGTAAAGAACTGTGTTCAAACTAGCACAACAGAAATAATGTGTCTCTCCCTTTATTGCATTTCTTATTCCTTTAACCACTTCTTTTGTTTCATTCAGATTATTTAAAAACAAAAGACTAAATTGAAAGGTTACATTTTAACTGGAAAATACATGTTTTTAAAATCCTTCTGTGTGTAACACTTGTTATTGGACACAGTCACCAACAAGCAACATTTCAGTGATACTCAAACGTGTTTTTAGACAATTAATCTTTAATTTTTTGTGCAGTGAAAGAGGACAGAGGACGATGACACTGATCCCAGTAAAATGTGATTCAAAAGCACCTTCTGCTCATCAACCTTTTATCACATTAGGGAAACAAACATGTACATAGACACGGTGGTGTGGTGGTCAGCACTGTCACCTCACAGCAAGAAGGTCCAGGTTCGACTTCGCCCAGTGGCCTTTCTGTGTGGAGTCTGCATGTTCTCCACGTGCCTGTGTGGAGTCTCCGGCTTCTTCCCACAGTCGAAAGACATGCTCTGGGGATCAGGTTGGTTGGGATCTCCAAATTGCCCATAGCTGCATGGATGTGAGTGTGAATGGTTGTTGTTGTCTCTGTGTTGCCCTGCGATTGGCTGGCGACCGATGTGCCCCGCCTCTCGCCCGAAGATGGCTGGGATAGACTCCAGTCCCTGTAATAACCGGTTGGACGTTACATGAGGGAGTTTAAAAGGTTCAGAAGATCATTGTTGAGAAATACCTTGCTAGAACAACAGCGCCATCATGTGGCGCTCAGTGACGTCAATGTTGTGCGACTGCGCAATCGCACTACCTTTACGTCATGACGTGAATCTCTGTCTCTCCAACCAGCCGAAAATGGCGGAGTATCTGGCGTCCATTTTCGGCACAGAGAAAGACAAGTAAGTTTTATTTTATATTTATTCGAGAGCTCACCCAAATAAATACGGTTATAAAAAAGTACGTTTGCAGCTGTGCTTCTTCATCACCGGATGAGTTAAGTTTGTAGCCGCGGCGCTGCTGAATGCTCTCGCTAAGCTCACATTAGCAACAGGAAGCTAACTCCTAGCTAACACATTGAATGAAACTCCGGAAGGCACCTCAGCTAACCAGTTAACCTGCTTCCGTGAGCTGTTGGGTTGTGCCAAAACATGATATAGTTTTCTACAGTGTGTTGATACATCCGTAAAAATCCGAAGCATACTTTGCGTGTTATTAAATGAGCAGGTGACGATAATCGTCTTTGTTAATGAATAAGCCTGGAACGTCAGCTGCTTCGCTCACGCGGATTGTGTTGTTCCGTTTCACCGGTGGAGTGCAGCAAACTGCATCTCACACACACACACACACAAAATAAACTGTTTCAGTTTGCAAACCCGAAGACAGGGCTTTGTTCTTTTTTGCAGCAATGTGACTTTCTGGTTTTGGGTGACGAAATGAAATCATGAACATCACTAATGTAAATGTAAATATTCGTGAGAAACCATTTCCATCACACTACGGTACCGTCTAACAGAGATGTTTCTGTTTTCTTCTTTTCTAGGGTCAATTGTTCCTTCTATTTTAAAATTGGCGCTTGCAGACATGGAGACCGCTGCTCTCGATTGCATAACAAACCAACCTTCAGCCAGGTGAGGACCCCGTCCAAGTGTTGGTCTGAGAAGACTTTGTTTATATATTTTGTGTGTAATAACAGACCAGCCACTGTTTTTCCATCAAAAGATTTTTCGTTCAAGCTTGATTAGAGGTTAGTAGAGGTAAGTAGCCTTTCTGATCACATGCTTCTTTGCCCTTTCCCTTGCAGACCATCTTGATTCAGAACATCTACCGTAACCCCCAGAACAGTGCACAGACGGCCGACGCTTCACGCTGTAAGTTACAAATCTGTCACCACCCTCTCCCCTCTTTTGGTGTTTCCTTAAAGTGATGGTCGCACAACGGCCGATGTTAGGTACTGCTTTAGCCCTGTTAGCTGGAGACCCGCTTGTGACCCAGTTATCTCCCACGCATCCCAAACATACTATTAGCATTATGTGATACCATCCAAAAGCACAAACCCCTCCTTACGATTCCACTGTTTTTCAACCGTGTGTAGTTGAGCCTTCAGGACAAAACACAAAGAGCACTTACAGGCCGGGCTGGTTGTGTTAGAATACATAGAACTATGTGGACTGTAAACAGGTGGAGTTGAAGCCTTTCATTCAGGTAAGTGTGACTGACTTGTGTGATTTCCTCAGTCCCCATGTTTAAAATACACATTGCAGTCCCTTTGACATTCACACAAGCCACATTCGTAACTTCAGCATCACAAACGGCTGATCTTTTAAAAAGTCCTCCATCGGCATTACTATGCAGACCAGAGGTGTGATATAAAATTACTTCTTTGTTCATAATTGATGTTGAAATATAACCGGTAGCCATGGACTGTTTAAAGGACCGTGATTATATTCTTTAGTATTGTTTTGCGTTTATTTCTTAAATGTCGCATGTATATTGTGTGTTTTGTGCATGTGACACAATTTTGGACAGTTTGAAGTTTAGGACAAATTAATGACACCCAACAAAACACAACTGTTAGTTACTGCTTGTGTTTTGTAGGGTGTCATTGAAGAAGTACACTCACCGGCCACTTTATTAGGTACCCCATGCTAGTAACGGGTTGGACCCCCTTTTGCCTTCAGAACTGCCTCAATTCTTCGTGGTATAGATTCAACAAGGTGCTGGAAGCATTCCTCAGGGAGTTTGGTCCATATTGACATGATGGCATCACACAGTTGCCGCAGATTTGTCGGCTGCACATCCATGATGCGAATCTCCCGTTCCACCACATCCCAAAGATGCTCTATTGGATTGAGATCTGGTGATTGTGGAGGCCATTTGAGTACAGCGAACTCATTGTCATGTTCAAGAAACCAGTCTGAGATGATTCCAGCTTTATGACATGGCGCATTATCCTGCTGAAAGTAGCCATCAGAAGTTGGGTACATTGTGGTCATAAAGGGATGGACATGGTCAGCAACAATACTCAGGTAGGCTGTGGCGTTGCAACGATGCTCAATTGGTACCAAGGGGCCCAAAGAGTGCCAAGAAAATATTCCCCACACCATGACACCACCACCACCAGCCTGAACCGTTGATACAAGGCAGGATGGATCCATGCTTTCATGTTGTAGACGCCAAATTCTGACCCTACCATCCGAATGTCGCAGCAGAAATCGAGACTCATCAGACCAGGCAACGTTTTTCCAATCTTCTATTGTCCAATTTCGATGAGCTTGTGCAAATTGTAGCCTCAGTTTCCTGTTCTTAGCTGAAAGGAGTGGCACCCGGTGTGGTCTTCTGCTGCTGTAGCCCATCTGCCTCAAAGTTCGACGTACTGTGCGTTCAGAGATGCTCTTATGCCCACCTTGGTTGTAACGGGTGGTTATTTGAGTCACTGTTGCCCTTCTATCAGCTCGAACCAGTCTGGCCATTCTCCTCTGACCTCTGGCATCAACAAGGCATTTCCGCCCACAGAACTGCCGCTCACTGGATGTTTTTTCTTTTTCGGACCATTCTCTGTAAACCCTAGAGATGGTTGTGCGTGAAAATCCCAGTAGATTAGCAGTTTCTGAAATACTCAGACCAGCCCTTCTGGCACCAACAATCATGCCACGTTCAAAGTCACTCAAATCACCTTTCTTCCCCATACTGATGCTCGGTTTGAACTGCAGGAGATTGTCTTGACAATGTCTACATGCCTAAATGCACTGAGTTGCCGCCATGCGATTGGCTGCTTAGAAATTAAGTGTTAACGAGCAGTTGGACAGGTGTACCTAATAAAGTGGCCGGTGAGTGTACATGTTATAGGTAGAAAATGATCAATGAAGTTTGCTGTTTCTCATAATCTATTAATTGAAAACACAATAAGCAGCAAGACAAAAGTGGGCCTCTAACTTCACCTCTTTATCTCGTTTAAAAACACGTGCAGTCACTATGTGATTTATTGTTTAACTACTATGGTAAAACAAACTTTATTTTAACCTTTATGTGGCCCACCTTATTTATACTTAACTAAACCAAAAAATACAGATACTGTGAATAATCCAAGAAGAGCATTTTCATCCAATTACCCAAAATATTATAAATATGTGATACAAAACTAAAAGTAGAGGGGTGGGGGAAGGTATTTCAAAATCCTAAACGATGAGCAGTGCAGGAAATAAGCTTCTCTGCCGTCAATAACAATAACAGAAGGGCCATTACTGGGGATTTTAACTCTGTTCATGTGATCATACCATTAGAACCGGGAACTGACAGCACCTACAATTCTAATCAAATATTTTCCTCCTCAGCGCTTTATTTTGGTTGATTTGTGTCACAGGAGTTTACGTTTTGTATTTCAGACCAGTCCCCTCTTGAACATTTACCTTCATAACCTTCCAAACTCTGCCCAGTCTGCTGGTGGTTTACACTGTAAGTTCTCCCTTCATCCGCAGGCCCCTCCAGCACTGACTGCTCTTAATTTACTGTGTCACACCTCCCCACATCGCTCCGGCTTATTGTAGCAACATAGAGATGTCTTGGCCCGTCATCTTCCTAGAGCAAGCACAACCGGTCCTTCATTTTACCAAACAGATGTTAGACTCCAGAAGGAATAATGAACTTACTCCTTCTGTGTGCTTCGCCTCACACTCGACCGTGTCACACTGACTGCACCGTCTTTGGGCTCGGGAACCTTTGCTTCATGACCCATCTGCCCATGATGTACACACGGTTGCACAAAAATAATTGCAAATAAGGTGAAAAGAAAAAACGTACTATCCAGGGGGGGAAAAACAGGCTCAGGGCTGTGTTTTAATTTGCTTCTGTGAAACGGGTTGCGAGAGAGTAACGTATCACAATCAGAGTCTTCACCTGTTGGATCTGTTTACAGGGTGTAGTTATCAAAACAAGTTGTATCGTGTTTATGTCGTTTGTTCAAAGCCTCTTTCACCACCAGTGTCCCTGTGGCGTTGCCTTGACTGTCCCTCGTTGACGTTTTGTAGGTGCCGTCAGCGATGTGGAAATGCAGGAGCACTACGACGAGTTCTTTGAGGTTAGTAACCTTTTGTGCCGCCGTGTGCTCTTCATTCTCGCTCGTCGCACAATGTGAATGGACCGTACTTGTACAGTACTCAAAGCGATTTAACGCTTCATGTCATCATTCACACCCTGATGACCCCCGGAGCTACAATGTGACGTGGATACCGCGTGATCTGCCTTTTTGTGGCACCGCAAAGGATTGCCAAAATGTATCGTGTTTGTGCTGAAGCCACAGTCGACCAGGAGCTAATATTTACACAGGAGGAATAAAGCAGCAACAGCTGCTTTTACACACGAGATAACCATACATTTTATTATCTGTTATTTCTTTTTTACAGGTTCTTACGATTCTGTACGAGGCATTAGTATTATTCATAATGTTACTTAGACAACGGCTGCATTTCCATTTGAACCTCCCAGAAAAGAGCACAGTTTACATTTCTCAGCTGTTTTGTTAAGTGTTTTTCATCTGTGTTCCGTCATAGTGTTAAACTTGGCCAATTTCCTTCTTAACATGTAATTAAAACCAAGCATTGAGGCCCTGTTGTTAATGTTATTAGGTGTGTTTTTTTCTGATACAGGAGGTGTTCACAGAGATGGAGGAGAAGTATGGGGAGGTGGAAGAGATGAACGTGTGCGATAACTTGGGCGACCACCTTGTCGGGAACGTCTACGTTAAGGTTGGTGATGGTTCTCAATGTATTCACGCTGGAGGCGGAGCTAATGCAAAGGAAATTGACCATTTGACCCCTCTCTTATCTCGAGCTGTCCTTTGTTATCTTGTGTGTAGTTTCGTCGTGAGGAGGATGCAGAGAAGGCCGTCATGGACCTGAATAATCGCTGGTTCAACGCCCAACCCATCCACGCAGAGCTCTCCCCCGTCACTGACTTCAGGGAAGCTTGCTGCCGCCAGTATGAGATGGGGTGAGTCACATGTCCTCTAATGTGGTAACTCCTTATGAATAATTTGCTGTCCGATTTAGAATAGAAGTCATGTTCCCATATTACTGTGATTGTGGAAAAGCAGATGACACCTTACAATCTGCTAATATATTTTACGCTTTGGACAGAATACAAATTTGAATGCTGAATAGTTGGATTTTGGGGTGTGTCCATAGGAGCACGTCTATCTAACCTAACTGCAGGTCGCAAAAGTTTAACCCTACACTGTTCTCCCGCAGAGAGTGCACCCGAGGGGGCTTCTGCAACTTCATGCACCTGAAACCCATCTCGCGGGAACTTCGAAGGGACTTGTACGGCCGCCGCAGGAAAGGGTACGCAGTCCTCCAAAAGCACCACGTTCACTTTGGATCCATGGGATATTTGTCGAGTCACCTTTTTCCTCCCTCCCTCCCACCAGGAACGGCTCGGAAACGCGCTCCCGGGAAAGACGCTCCCGCTCCAGGGACCGGCGGCGGGAGCGCGAGAGGCCGAGAAGGTCGAGGGACCGAGAGCGCTCTGGAAGGTTCTGAATCAATCCACGACCGACCCACACAATGTCCTACCAAATCCCTCCCTCCCGACCCCAGCAGTGATAACAAACGTATTTTCTTTATTGTTAAATCGTTGAGTGTTTTTCTTTTATTCCCTTTTTTTTAAGACGAGCTTGTGTCGCTTTCTCAATAAAACAGATTTGTAATTCTGCACTGGCACCGCTTGTTTATGTGAACGTGAGGTTATTTCTTATGGGGAGCTTTATACGAGGAGAAGTGTGATTGTGTAAATAAGTCTGGCTGTATGGTCAATACCGTATATTATAATAATTGAGCCCCAGTTTTTCACGTGATCAATTGTTACCTCCCTTATGTACAACCGGTAATTCAAAAATTGTTCCACGATACGCCCAGCAAAAACCAGTTGTCCTGCTTCACCCTGAACCAAAACGTTTCCTAGAAGCTGACCGTGGTTTTTAAAATGATATGAAATTAAATTAAACGGGAGTTGTAGTTTATTCACTGTTGCATTTACGTTGTTCTTCGCCAACCCTGAAGCTGCATGTTTCAGGGTGGATTTTCTCTCCGGTGCAGAACTGTTTGCTCTTTTGTTTTTTCTAGGCAAAGAGGGGTTATAACATCTGACCTCGCTGTGTGCACTGTGTATTAGTGAAGGTTCATATAGTGGGTTTTTCTACCAGACAATAGAGAAACTCAATGAGAGTATTCATTCATGTAAAGAAAACGATTTTAAACTATCATAAATGTAGCAGATTTATATCCTGTCAAATTACAGAATGATCTCCAGTTTAAGATTAATGTGTCACATTTATTTACATCTTTATGATGTTTTTTTGACTGCCAAGGATCAGTAATTGAGTCAGTTTCCATTTTCATTCACAAATGCACTGTGAATGTGAAGAAGATAAACCAAACTGCAATAACCTTTTTATCCTGACACACAATTTTCTTTTTTTATACATTGAAAGTATGATGCAATAGTAGCAAAAGCTTGATCAGCCAGTCCTGCGGCTTTTTTGATCACACTTATTAAAGCAGTGTGGGAAGCAGCCGAAGTGCCTGCTTAAGCGCGACAAGCCTCAAGGCCCCCGCGTGCCCTCACGCCGCCAAGCTGCTCCCCCACGGCAACGGAGACCTCAAGCTCCGGGAGGGCTCCTTCCCGCCGAAGGGCGCCGACAAGCTGCCGCCGATGGCCGAAGACGAGCCGGACCTCAGCATCCAGATCAACACAAAGAGCGTCGCCGCGGAGAGGAAATGGATCCGGCCCGACCTCCCCAGTCGCTGCACCTGGAGCCTGGGAGCGGCCAAGGACGAGTCCCCCCACCCGCAGGTCGCGAGGTCGGTGTGCCGAAAAATCAGTGTCAGGCCCGAGGCTCCAGGAGGGAGTTGAGTAAGAAGTGAGCGTGCTCGTCTTTGCAGTGGCTCTGAATGTCTTTGTCTCTCTCCTCGTCCTCCCAGAGCCGCCGCAGCGACCATTCTGCCGAACATCCTGCACCGGATCGGCGACATCAACAAGATCCCCAAAGTGTTTGGACTCAAATGCGAATTGTGTGAGTGAAGCGCGAAACACTGTCCCGTCAGACCGTCTGTGTGACTGTTGTTTGCTCGTTGCCTTGGTACAAATGCGTTCGAGTTGAGACAAGATCTTGAACCCTGTGACGACTCTTGACAATTTTAGGCCCCTCGAGGTGGAATCTGTCGTTCATTCAGCCTTAACACCTCTTTCTGTGGTGCGTTCAGTGGCAAAGTGTGAGTACTTCAACGCCGGTGGGAGCGTGAAGGACCGGACCAGCCTGCGGATGGTGGAGGACGCAGAGAGAGCCGGGCTCCTCAAGCCGGGAGGGACCATCATAGAGCCCACCTCTGGAAACACTGGTAACTACCTGCACGTGTTGCTGTGGGAGGAGGGTGCAGTGTGTTGTTTAGATATAAAACCTCAGGGTGTGTGTGTGTGTGTGTGTGTGTGTGTCAGGTATTGGCCTGGCTCTGGCTGCAGCTGTGAAAGGGTACCGCTGCATCATTGTCATGTCCGAGATAAGAAACCGTTTGTATCTGAATCAAGGTTGCTCAATTATGATTTAGTGCAAATCTGCTGTGGCAGATAATCCTTACAAGACACTGTTCATGTCCTATTTAGTCACAGTTCTTCTCAAAGTGAGATGTAGAAAAGATGATTTTTTTTTTGTGCTCAGATTTGTCCATTTTTTTATTTTTCCACACAGGTGGATGTTTTGAGGGGACTCGGAGCCGAGATCGTCCACACGTCCAGCGCTCGCTTCGACTCCCCTGAGTCTCACTTCGGCGTCGCGTCACGCCTTAAAAACGAGATCCCCAACTCCCACATCCTGGACCAGTACCGTAACCCGAGCAACCCACTGGCCCACTACGACACCACAGCGGAGGAGATCCTGGAGCAGTGTGACGGTACGAGCGGCTCCGGTCCTGTATGCTGTGTTGTTATGTCTTAATCAGTGGAGTAAACCTGAATTTGCTCTTGACTCCGCCCCCTCAAAGGTAAACTGGACATGCTGGTGGCGGGAGCAGGGGCGGGGGGGACGATCACAGGCGTCGCCCGCAAGCTGAAGGAAAGGTGCCCCAACATCAAAGTAAGTGGTGTCCGTGCAGAGGCCTCTGGCGTCACAGTTCTAACCGCCTGTTTAACCCGTGGTCCGTGCTGCCTGCAGATAGTCGCTGTTGACCCAAAAGGCTCCATCCTGGCGGAGCCAGAGGAGCTTAACAAGACGGATAAGACCCAGTACGAGGTGGAGGGCATCGGGAATGACTTCATCCCCACCGTGCTCGACCGGTCGGTGAGTCCCAGCAGCCTTCTCTGCTCGTCTTCTCATGTTTTTTCGCACGTTTAACTAACAACGTCGTGTTTTTTTGCGTTTCAGGTCATGGATAGCTGGTACAAGTCGGATGACGAGGAGTCCTTCAACATGTCTCGCATGCTGATGCGAGAGGAGGGCCTGCTGTGCGGTAAGCGATCAGGCTCCTGGCCGACACTAAAGGTTAAGAGGTCAGCCCGCCTCACGACCTCTCCTCTGTGACAGGTGGCAGCTCCGGGACGGCCATGGCAGCTGCAGTACACGCCGCCAAGGAGCTCAAGGAGGGCCAGCGCTGTGTGGTCATCCTGCCGGACTCCATCCGCAACTACATGTGAGAGTCCCCTGGTGTTGAATAACTGCCCAGTCCGACTCTGCCCTCCCTGAGGGTTTGACTTAGCACACATGCAGAAATGGCATACGGCGGTTGGTGTTGGACCAGGCTGTGTAGGTTCATGTTGTACTTGTAACCAGGGAGCCTTTTACATTTCAGTATATTAACTACTTTTCTAGAGAGACAAACAAGACACACCTTCAATGGTTGCTGTCCAATCGATGCTGAAAAGCAGCGTGATTTCAAAATAAAACCTGATAACAATAATAATTTAGTACCTTCTATCTCCCTTCGAGATTGTAGAGCTCCCGAGGAACAAAATTGTGTAGTTAGTGTACAGCTTGATAATTGGGGTCATCGTTGCACAAATGGCCCCGGAATGCACCCAGTGATTCACATCTAGAGGAGCCTTTGGATCTGTATTGTGGAAACAACTAAAAATCAGTGCTGTCAAACGATTAAAATATCTAATCACGATTGATCATAGTTAACTCACAATGAATCACAATTAATCGCAATTTTTATCTATTCTAAATATCGCTCTTATCAACATGGAAAAGTGGATTGGCTTGCTTCATGCAAATGTTTTATTTTACTGAAAACAACATTAAGGGTTTGCAACCCAACATCTTTTAATAACGTGTTTAACTGACAGCACTACTTAAAAGCTAAATTAATTTTGTGCCCCTCCCTAGGTCCAAGTTCCTGAGTGACAAGTGGATGGTCCAGAAGGGCTTCCTGAGTGAGGAGGACCTCATGGTGAAGAAACCATGGTGTGTGTGTTACTGCAGGGTTTACTCTCTTTTGTGGTGTGGTGAAAGACCGTCTCTTATTCCCCTGTGTTCATCAGGTGGTGGAACCTGAAGCTGAAGGCTTTGAACCTCTCTGCTCCCCTCACCGTGCTGCCTACCGTCAATTGTCAGAGGACCATCAAAATCCTGAAGGAGAAGGGCTTCGACCAGGCTCCTGTGGTGGATGAGGCTGGGTGAGGGTCTTGAAACGCAAACCAGCCAACTGTCCCGATACATTTCTGCATGTCTGGACGTTTTGTGTCTTATTGTTGTGCCGTGTGTGTTTTTGGGCAGGTTGATCCTGGGCATGGTGACTTTAGGGAACATGTTGGCCTGTATTCTAGCTGGGAAGATCAAGGTGTCCGACCCCGTCAGCAAAGTGCTCTACAAGCAGTTCAAACAGGTCAGACTGCAACTTAAACAACTTTGTTTAGGAAGCATCCCGAGAGCATCACAAGACGTCTTTATTTTTGTGGGCCGACAGCAGACCCCAATGAGAAAAATTGGCTTAGCTGAGGATTTCCTCGTTAAAAGGCGTCAAGTCGGGCATAGTTTGTCCAAAACCGATGTTAAAACCAGATTCCTCTCATTTTAATTCAGCCGAAGAACAAGCTGTAAAGGGTGGCAAAGGGCGACTAAAAAAATGGAATAATATTCCCATCAGTAAAGGTACCAGGATAAATGATTTGCAAATGTCTTACTGATACAAACAATTATATGCCACCAGTAGCTTTCATTTAAATATAATTATTGCTCTTTTTTAATTGTCCTCAATAATTATTTGTCTTTTTTTGTTCTTTCTTAGATTCGTCTCACTGATCATTTGGGAAAGTTATCTCGCATTCTGGAGACGGACCACTTTGCGCTGGTGGTACATGAACAGATCCAATGTAAGTACATTTTCACACAGACACATACAAAGGTTCTTGCTGGGATTGACTCCAGCCCCCTCGCCGTCCTCTAAGGATACCAGTGTAGGAGATGACGGACATGTACACAAATGCTTTTATTACCTTGAGCTCTCGGTCCATCTGTCTTGAGCTTTCAAGTCTGTCACTAAATGTGTGTGTGCAAAATGTTTCCATTTGTCTCCACCTAGTGGTGATGTGGAAAAATACATAGTAGCAGAAAGCAGTGTGAAGCATCTGATTGGTGTCATTTTAAAACCCCAGAAAAAAGCATTTAATTGATTCAAATTAGGAAAAGAGATCTCCAGATTATGCCTAATAACGATATGAGACTTTGGTTGAATTGTGAAATAAGATAAAAAGAATATTTATTTACTGATCTCTCAATTTGCAGGATTTGGAGGGATTTCTTATTTTCAGCTGCTGTAATGTGTAGATAAAATCTACACACAAACTAACCATCAGCTATTTTGTGAAATCGCTTCTACTGTAAACGCATTTTAATGGGCCACATATTTCATTTTATGTTTATAAAAGCAACACAAAGGGTTTAATAAACGCAGGGTAAACTCTCCTCAAGCAGAGAAGTCACTCCTCAAAACACTCATTCTTATCTTTTTCCTCATCTTCACGACTCTCCCTGTTCTTTCACCAGACTTGACGGACGGGTCTCCGTGTCTGAAGCAGATGGTTTTCGGGGTGGTGACGGCAGTCGACCTGCTCAACTTTGTGACAGGGCGGGAAAGGAGGGAGCGATCCATGTCGTAGTCCACGGACGAGCTGAACTAAACTGATCCAAATAACATTTCTCTCACTTACATAACACAATAACAACTTTGGTTAGATGTGTCTCAAACATGGCGCGTCATATTTTGAGGGTTTTTGATTGAGGTTGCTTATTTAGAAAAATAAAATTCCATTTGATATTTTTGCGGGTTTACTTACAATATTACTTATTGTAGGTTGTTGTGGCGTTCACAGCAAAACTTTGTTACTTGTAGAAGTTTTCTGTCTAAAATCTAAAATGGAGGCATCTGTGTTGCTGATTTAATTGTCTGAATAATACAAGATTGTATTTGCTTTGGCCCTTTGTTTCAATCAAACATCAGATATAGGAAAGGTTAGTACAAAATCTATTTTCATTTGATTCATAAAGAATAGACAGTAGATTGCTGTTGTACATGCACACATTATATTTCCAGTGCTGCTCATGTCCTCTGGAAATATAATGTGTGCTGCTCCCATCCACGCAGAGCTCCCCCCCGTCACTGACTTCAGGGAAGCGTGCTGCCGCCAGTATGAGTTGGGGTGAGTCACACCCGGTCAGTGTTGTGGGAGAATTTGGTGAACTACAAATTGTGAGTGTCACACTGTGGGTGTTAAGGGGCTCCAGAAGAAGGCAGCAGAGACAACTCAGTGCGGGTCGAATATATTTTAATTATTATTTTCAGGTCCGGCACTCACTCGCCGCCTCACTGGGTCATATATGGGGACACAAATAGTCGTTATTTCCCCAGCTGAGGCTCATTGCCTCCACCTGGCCCCGTTCCCAGAGCCACTCCCCCTCTCTCCCCCCCCCCTGCAGCCGAGCCGAAACCACGCCCGCCACCACAGTGAGTCTCTCAGCAATTCTATGTGTGACCTTTCTTGAGAAACCTGTGACCTGTGCGAGTTCACGATGGCATCCTGTCTAAACGGAGGGACCCACACATGCCTTAACTGATCCGTAGCCTGTTTTGTTATCTGTCGTGGATTAGTGATTGATTGGCCGCCATTAAGGGAGGGTCAGCTTTACGACATCTGGGTTTTTCCTTACGTTCCATTGTACCGGGGGTTTCTGCGGAGACAGCACAGGTCCCTCTTCAAGGTGTGAATTTTACTCATTTGACTTCTGTGTCTCTTTATCATTTTTCTATATTGTAGTTAGTAATAAATACTTAATCATAAAGCGAGTTCAAGATACTTTTGATTCCTCGCAAGGCTTCAATTTCCCCCACAGTCAGCATTGGCATGTCCTCTAATGTAGAAAATTCCATTTTAATATGAAGGATTTCCTGGGAATAATGTACTGTCCAATCATAATAGTAGTCCTGTTCCAATATTTCTGTAATTGTAAAAAAGAAGATGACACCTTACAGTCTGCAAATACAAACTGACTTTGAATGACTGAGAATCTTTGTGTAGAATAGTTGGATTTTGTGGCGTTAGTTTATCTAACCTTGCTGGGATGATCTAGAAAAGGCTTCAGTTGATCACTGAAAACACGACCACTGCACTGTGATAATTATTACCTTTTACATTGAGGGGGGGGGGGGGGGGCGGCGTTGATAAAGATAAAATGTTCTACTTGGTGGACTTTTTCTCATGTCAATACAAGTCAAGAAAGTTTGAACCTACCCTGTTTTCTCGAGGGGACTTCTGCAACTTATGCACCCCAAACCCATCTCGCTGGAACTTCGAAGTTTGAGGGAGCGAGAGCGCTCTGGAAGGTTCTGAATGAATTCACCACCGACCCACACAATGTCCTACGAAACCCTCCCGACCCCAGCAGTGTTAACAAACATTTCCTTTGTTGTTAAATCGTTGACAGTGTTTTTCTTTTATTCCCTTTGTTTAAGACGAGCTTGTGTCGCTTTCTCAATAAAACAGTTTTGTAATTCTGCACTGGCGCCGCTTGTTTATGTGAACATGAGGTTATTTCTTATGGAGAGCTTTATACAAGGAAAGGTGTGATTATGTAAATTAGTCTAGCTGCATCGTCAATAACGAGTGGGAAGGGGTTTGAGGTATAAAATACTTTCACAAAAGTAATATATATATTCGAATCTGTCAGACTAGATTAGGATGGTTGAGCACCAGTTTTTCACGTGATCAATTGCCACCTGTCTTATGCTACTCTTTTGGAGCCTTGAATACTCTGTAAACCAGTACAACCAGTAACGGCGGTCAGACTGGTAATGCAGATCAGAAACTCAACTAATTGTATGTTTCTAAAACATTGCAAACAACCATGTTTAAATGGCAACTTGTTTTGTTCTATTACACTGTGGATGATGCAATATTAGCAAAAGCCATCATCCATGTCTCTTGGTTCTACCTGTACCAGGTGTTCCAATATCAGCCTGTCCAAATGTTTAATCATTTAAGGAAATAATAGCTCATTGAACATAGAAGTTGCATTAGAATTAAGAATATTTTTAGAAGTAATAATTTCGCCTGATTAAAACATACCAAACATAGTATTTACATGTTTGCGTACATCTCTGTACATATGTATAGTTTACAATTTGGCAGCAACATCCCACACGAGAAGTGCTCATGGTGTCACATGCGTCAAAAGGACAAGCAGTCAATAAAAGGTAAACAGAAGGGGCGCGCAGCCTTAGGGGCGTTTCTCCGGACCCGTATCGAGAAGGCTCTGCTCTGATTGGCGGAGCAGACCAAACAGACGCCCTCACTGCAGCCAATCAGAGAGGGCCGTTCAAGTTTGGCTGCCTCCTCCTCCTCTAGATGCACGCGTGTCTTTGTCGGTGAGCGTTAGCTGCACATTTTCCTACTCGCCTCCAGTGTCCGTCGTTGACCTCGGGGATTTTGCCTCTTCTTTTGCAGTCGTTATTAAAGCATAAGGTGAGTGCGAATGAACGGATATTTGTAAAAAAAAAAAAAAAAGTAAAATAAATGTTAACGATGCATCAAATCGCTGTGACGCTTGGTGACCGAGAGCCTGAAATCTGATGCAACATCGTAGCTGCGCACATTACCGCTTTTTACTGCACGGTTTGTCAGCTACTTTATTTTTGCACTGAACTCGATATGTTCTGTTTGTGTGTAATTTATTATCTGCCAATTTACACGGTTACGTTTTTACCACTAGCGTGCTAAACCTTTCACAGTTGGTCTCTTCTGTCATTTCCTCTGTTCGTTTCTTTTTTTAAATCGGCTGTCCTTTATTCTGACATCCAATTTTCCTGTTTGTTCAATACCGGATGTTATGTTTATGGTGTTTTTACTGCAACAAACTGTTAATGTGACCTTTTATTTGGATCGATAAGGCATCAGTCAATTGAAAACTTTGATGTTGTCTTACCACCAGTCCAAATTCAAGTACATTTTTTTTAATTCTGCCTTTTTTTTAAACCAGAATTTCATCCCTATATTGAATGGAATAACTGTTTTAATTGTAGACCAATGCGCCAAAATAAATGTGCTAGTATAAGAACAACAAATAAACCCGAGATATAAAAATAATAATTATAACCCTTTGACTAATCATGTCCGCTTTATCCTAATACCTTTCCTCTTTCTGGCAGCCATTTATCACAGCACACCTGGTTTCTGACCATGTGCTGGGTTTCCAGCTGTTTTAACATTGTGGCTTTTACTGCCTGCATTCCTGCTGCCCACATTCTGCCCCCCCCCACCCCCTTATTCAAGGCTGAGTGAACATCTATAGGTCCAGCTGATCGTTTGTTGCTGGCAGAGCATTCGTGTGACAGTGTTTTAAAATTGCTTCAATTTGACTGTATCCGTTGTGCTGTGAGAACACTGCGCATTCCGAAGGAGATTAGTAATGCAAAAGTGAGAACAGTCCAAGAAGGATTTTTCGTTACATCGGGTCGGACGCTGCCGAGCTCGGATCAGGTGGTTCTCTGAGTACTGTTCTTTCTCAGCCTGGTTGGTATTTGAGGATTTGTTTCTTGGTTTAAATGCGGCTCGTTCAACACAATGAACCTCATCTTTGCTGAGTCCCCTGCAAGTCTTTTCTACCATGCAAGCCTGGGCTCAGCGCCGCGTGTGGCCCTCCCCTCCCCCCCCCCCCCCCCCCCCCCCCCAACCCCAACCCCCTCTGGAGGATCACATAGCCTCCCCCCTCGAAGCTTTCATGGCCACCAGATACCTCACGCACTCTTTTTCCTACATTTAGCACCTTGACGAGCAGTGAGACGCCGCGTGGCTGTAGAGATCTGATCCCCCGAGTGACACGTGTCACTCCGCTGGTTTAAGTGGCTTTTAAGATTAAATGAATGCAAATTAACGGGAGCTGCAGTTTATTCACCGTTGCATTTAATCGTGCTTCGCCGACCCTGAAGCTGAGCTGTTTGTTCTAAAGGTGATGTTTTCAGTGAAAGAACCAGGCAAAGAGGGATTGTAACCGCTGGCCTCGCTGTGTGCTCTGCGTATTAGTGAAGGTTCATCTGCTGGCTTTTTCCACTGAGGGTATTCATATGTAAAGAAAACGTCTAAATGTCAAATCCGTTTTACACGCTGGACTTTTGCTTGATAAATGATTTACACTGTTAATCAATCACAAACGTAGTAGCAGATTCATATCCTTTCAAATTACAGAATGATCTCTAATTTAAGATTACAGTGTCACATTTAGTTACACATTTGTGACTTTTATAACTTTTTTTATGACTACCAATGACCAGTAAAAAAAGGTCAGTTTTTCATTGGAGTCAGTTCATGTTTTCATTCACAAACACACTGAACATTTTCATACATTGAATGTACAATGATGCAATATTAGCTAAAGCTGGATCAGCCAGTCTTGCGGAAATTTCAGTTCTGTTTTTATTTTTTTTAAATTTATTTCAGGATTCTACTTGACTAATATGTGAACCTGTTTTTGAAATAGTAAGCTGTGAATATGTGTGGGAAGCAGCCAAAGTGGCTGCTTAGGCATGACGAAGCTTTATTCTTTGGAGCTGGTATGACTCGGCGGCAACGGCAGAAAGGAGTGGTGTTTGGTAATTCTGTGTATGTTTGCCAACGTGTGGTAACACATCGTTGAAATATGAGCCCTGAACTTACTAGAGGCGGCCCTTCAGTATTTCCTGACTTTTACACAGACCTACAAATGATAACATGAGGTTTTTTTTTCCCCCCTTGCTTTGTCCAGGCTGAGCCATGCCGTCAGTCCCCTCCACCAAAGAGACCGCCGTCAAGGCCCCCGCGTGCCCTCACGCCGCCAAGCTGCTCCCCCACGGCAACGGAGACCTCAAGCTCCGGGAGGGCTCCTTCCCGCCGAAGGGCGCCGACAAGCTGCCGCCGATGGCCGAAGACGAGCCGGACCTCAGCATCCAGATCAACACAAAGAGCGTCGCCGCGGAGAGGAAATGGATCCGGCCCGACCTCCCCAGTCGCTGCACCTGGAGCCTGGGAGCGGCCAAGGACGAGTCCCCCCACCCGCAGGTCGCGAGGTCGGTATGCAGAAAAATCAGTGTCAGGCCCGAGGCTCCAGGAGGGAGTTGAGTAAGAAGTGAGCGTGCTCGTATTTGCAGTGGCTCTGAATGTCTTCGTCTCTCTCCTCGTCCTCCCAGAGCCGCCGCAGCGACCATTCTGCCGAACATCCTGCACCGGATCGGTGACACGCCGCTGGTTCGCATCAACAAGATCCCCAAAGTGTTTGGACTCAAATGCGAATTGTGTGAGTGAAGCGCGGACACACTGTCCCGTCAGACGTGTTCGCGTTGAGACGAGATCTTAAACCCCGTGACGACTCTTGACAATTTTAGGCGCCTCGGGGTGGAATCTGTTGTTCATTTAGCCGTAACACCTGTTTCTGTGGTGCGTTCAGTGGCAAAGTGTGAGTACTTCAACGCCGGCGGGAGCGTGAAGGACCGCATCAGCCTGCGGATGGTGGAGGACGCAGAGAGAGCCGGGCTCCTCAAGCCGGGAGACACCATCATAGAGCCCACCTCTGGAAACACGGGTAATTACCTGCACGTGTTGCTGTGGGAGGCGGGTGCGGTGTGTTGTTTAGATATAAAGCCTCAGGGTGTGTGTGTGTGTGTGTGTGTGTGTGTGTGTGTGTGTGTGTGTGTGTGTCAGGTATTGGCCTGGCTCTGGCTGCAGCTGTGAAAGGGTACCGCTGCATCATTGTCATGCCCGAGAAAATGAGCATGGAGAAGGTGAGTCACTCACTCCTGCATTCTTTCATAGTGGATAGTTTGAAACCGTTTGTATCTAAATCAAGGTTGCTCAATTATGATTTAGGGCAAATCTGCTGTGGCAGATAATCCGTGTTCACGTCCTATTTAGTGACAGTTCTCAAAGTGAGATGTAAAGAATGGGTTGTTTTTTGTGGTCAGATTTGTCATTTTTTGATTTTTCCAAACAGGTGGACGTTTTGAGGGGACTCGGAGCCGAGATTGTCCGCACGCCCACCAGCGCTCGCTTCGACTCCCCAGAGTCTCACGTCGGCGTCGCGTGGCGCCTTAAAAACGAGATCCCCAACTCCCACATCCTGGACCAGTACCGCAACCCGAGCAACCCGCTGGCCCACTACGACACCACAGCCGAGGAGATCCTGGAGCAGTGTGACGGTACGAGCAGCTCCGGTCCTGCATGCTTTTTTTGTTATGTTTTAATCCGCAGAGTAAACCTGAATTTGCTCTTGACTCCGCCCCCTCAAAGGTAAACTGGACATGCTGGTGGCGGGAGCAGGGACTGGGGGGACGATCACAGGCGTCGCCCGCAAGCTGAAGGAAAGGTGCCCCAACATCAAAGTAAGTGGTGTCCGTGCAGAGGCCTCTGGCGTCACAGTTCTAACCCCCCGTTTAACCCGTGGTCCGTGCTGCCTGCAGATAGTCGCTGTTGACCCAAAAGGCTCCATCCTGGCGGAGCCCGAGGAGCTTAACAAGACGGATAAGACCCAGTACGAGGTGGAGGGCATCGGGTACGACTTCATCCCCACCGTGCTCGACCGGTCGGTGAGTCCCAGCAGCCTTCTCTGCTCGTCCTCTCTCCCGTTTTTTCGCACGTTTGACTGACAACGTTGTGTTTCTTTTGCGTTTCAGGTCGTGGATAGCTGGTACAAGTCGGATGACGAGGAGTCCTTCAACATGTCTCGCATGCTGATGCGAGAGGAGGGCCTGCTGTGCGGTAAGCGATCAGGCTCCTGGCCGACACTAAAGGTTAGGAGGTCAGCGCGCCTCACGGCCTCTCCTCTGTGGCAGGTGGCAGCTCCGGGACGGCCATGGCAGCTGCAGTACACGCCGCCAAGGAGCTCAAGGAGGGCCAGCGCTGTGTGGTCATCCTGCCGGACTCCGTCCGCAACTACATGTGAGAGTCCCCTGGTGTTGAATAACTGGTGTTGGACCAGGTTACGCATGTTCATGTTGCACTCCGGGGTAACCGGGGAGCCTTTTCTAAAAGAGACGAACAAGACACGCCCTTAATGGTTGCTGTCCAATGGATTGGTGCTGAAAAGTAGCCTAAATTCCTGATGATGATGATGATGATAATAATAACTTAATAATAGCAACAAAGACATAAATAGAGCTGTGTGTAGTGTAGGTGTGTAGTTAGTGTACACATAATTGGGGTCACTGTGCACAAATGGCGCCAGAATCCAGCCAGTGATTTACGTTTAGAGGAGCATTTGGATCTGTATTGTGGAAACAACTAAAAAGCTAAATCATTCTTTTGTTACCCTCCCCAGGTCCAAGTTCCTGAGTGACAAGTGGATGCTCCAGAAGGGCTTCCTGAGTGAGGAGGACCTCATGGTGAAGAAACCATGGTGTGTGTGTGTGTGTGTGTGTGTGTGTGTGTGTGTGTGTGTGTGTGTGTGTGTGTGTGTGTGTGTGTGTGTGTGTGTGTGTGTGTGTGTGTGTGTGTGTGTGTGTGTGTGTGTGTGTGTGTGTGTGTGTGTGTGTGTGTGTGTGTGTGTGTGTGTGTGTGTGTGTGTGTGTGTGTGTGTTACTGGAGGGTTTACTCTCTTTTGTGGTGTGGTGAAAGACCGTCTCTTATTCCCCTATGTTCATCAGGTGGTGGAACCTGAAGCTGCAGGCTTTGAACCTCTCCGCCCCCCTCACCGTGCTGCCTACCGTCAATTGTCAGAGGACCATCAAAATCCTGAAGGAGAAGGGCTTCGACCAGGCGCCTGTGGTGGATGAGGCTGGGTGAGGGTCTTGAAACGCAAACCAGCCAACTGTCCCGAAACATTTCTGCACGTCTGGACGTTTTGTGTCTTAATGTTGTGCCGTGTGTGTTTTTGTGCAGGTTGATCCTGGGCATGGTGACTTTAGGGAACATGTTGGCCTGTATTCTAGCTGGGAAGATCAAGGTGTCCGACCCCGTCAGCAAAGTGCTCTACAAGCAGTTCAAACAGGTCAGACGGCAACTTAAAAAACTCTGTTTAGGAAGCATCTCGAGAGCATCACAAACGACTCAAAGGATGAAATCGAAGACGTCTTTATTTTTGTTGGCCGACAGCAGACCCCAATGAGACAAATTGGCTTAGCGCAGGATCTCCTCGTTAAAAGACGTCAAGTCGGGCATAGTTAGACTAAAATAATTGAGTTATATTCTCATCAGTAAAGTAAATATAATTATTGCTCTTTTTTAATTGTCCTCAATAATTCTTTGTCTTTTTTTCTTCTTTCTTAGATTCGTCTCACTGATCATTTGGGAAAGTTATCCCGCATTCTGGAGACGGACCACTTTGCGCTGGTGGTACATGAACAGATCCAATGTAAGTACATTTTCACACATACAAAGGTTCTTGCTGGGATTGACTCCAGCCCCCTCGCGGTCCTCTAAGGATACCAGTGTAGGAGATGACGAACATGTACACAAATGCTTGTATTACCTTGAGCTCTCGGTCCATCTGTCTTGAGCTTTAAAGTCTGATCAACTAAATGAGTGTGTGCAAAATGTTTCCATTTGTCTCCACCTAGTGGTGATGTGGAAAAATACACAGTAGCAGAAAGCAGTGCAAAGCATCTGATTAGTGTCATTTTAAAACCCCAGATAACAGAATTTAATTTATTCAAATTAGAAAAGGAGATCATTTTACCGATGTAATAATAATAACGATGCAAGTCTTTGGTTAAAGGGTGAAAAAAGACAAAAATAATGATTTTCATGCAGGATTTAGAAGCATTTCTTTTCAGCTGCTGTAATGTGTAGATAAAATCGACAATGACCTTTACATTTTGTGAATTTGCTTTTACTGTATTATGAGCCCAATTTCATTTTATGTTTCTAAAAGCAACACAAAGGGTTTCATAAACGCAGGGTAAACTCTCCTCAGAGAAGTCACTCCTCAAAACACTCATTCTTATCTTTTTCCTCATCTTCACGACTCTCCCTGTTCTTTCACCAGACTTGACGGACGGGTCTCCGTGTCTGAAGCAGATGGTTTTCGGGGTGGTGACGGCCGTCGACCTGCTCAACTTTGTGACAGGGCGGGAAAGAAGGGAGCGATCCATGTCGGAGTCCACCGACGAGCTGAACTAAACTGATGCAAATAACATTTCTCTCACTTGCATAACAAACACAATAACAACTTTGGTTAGATGTGTCTCAAATGTGACAGTTAATCTTTTGAGGGTTTTTGATTGAGGTTTCTTATTTAGAAAAAGAAAATCAGATTCATTTTGTATTTTTTGCAGGGTTACTTATAGTTTTAAACGTTTGATTATTACTTATTATAGGTCATTGTAGCGTTCACAGCATTTTTTTTAAACTTTGTTACTTGTAGAATGTTTTCTGTTTTCTATCTAAAATGGAGGCATCTGTGTTGCTGATTTATTTGTCTGAATATTACAAGATTGTTTTTTCTTTGGCCTTTTGTATCAATCAAACATCAGATATAAGACAAAATCTATTAATTTAATTGATAAAGAATAGACATGTAGATTGCTGCTGTACATGCACACATTATATTTCCAATGCTGCTTATGATGTGTTGCCCGTTTCATTTGTGTTCCTTGTAAACACAAACAGCGTATACATGCGGGCGGTAATCAAGATTTCTTTAAACACTTTTGCCAGAGTGACTGTGACTGACTGAAAATGCAAAGTTTCCTTGAATGTAGTTTAATCAAAGCTGTCTGAAATGTTTTGTATTGCATCCTTTTTGCCTCAGAATGTGTATGATTAAATCAAGTTTAAATCAATTATTTGTTTCGATTTTGTTACAAATATAAAGGGACTAATTTATATTTTATTATTATTGATTTGGGACGTTTTTACCCCAACACTGTTCTACACACAACAGAAGGCCTCTAATAGGCTCGTTTATGAGTTTTTCGAAGTTTATAACTACAGGAATTTTAGTAAGTAAGTAGCGCGCAGTGTTTGTGTGGACCATGTGGCTTGTGGCGCATACAATAGTCCTCCCTTACTACCGTGTTAACGGGGCTTAATTTCAGGCCATCTGTTTTAATTGCGGAGCGCAGACTCCACCCCGGCGAGCTCGTCTCCGGTGCCGGCTGGACTGGTAAACGAGCGAGACCTCATCCGTTGGCCTCGTCCAATCAGCGCTGTCAATGCCCCTGCGATGTGTGTGTTGTGTGGTGGCTGTTACGAGCGAGCCTAGACAGGCAGTATGGCGGAGGAGAGAAGTGTGTACGACTTGGAGGGGCTCGAAAAACAACTGGAGAGTTTGTTGAGCCGTTGCCCAAGTGACGAAATACGAGCCGACGGTAAAACGTTCTGCTCCGAATTTCGCAAGGTAAGGGCCCGCAGCCGAAGTTGGTGACAGGCTTGTTTGTCGAAGATAAGAGCAGATAACGTTATGTTAGCCGACTCCCCTCCCCCAGAACTGGCCGCTAACACTGCTAGCATTAGCAGTTTAGGCTCGTTAGCACATTCGCTAACGAGTCGTACTCGCCCTAAAAGCAAATATATAGCCGCGACGGCATTCAGACGATATGCGTTGTCACCCAGCCTTGGTTACCGTTGACTTTGTCGAAACGTCAAGAGTCCGTCAAGCACTCGAACGTTGACAGTGTTTGTTCACCGCTAACAGGCTAAGTGGGCTAACCGTTTGAGCCAGCTAGCACAGAATTTGCCTAAAAGTTATAGCTTAGTGCGCCTAATGTTTACTAAACTATCGACGGGAAAACTTTCATGTACGTCGGTGACACGTTTTCCCGTCATTTAAGTTGGGTTTAGCTGGCGTCAGTTGCCCTCCCACTTCAGGTTGCTGTGCAATTAACGTTAGCATCATGCGATATTACATTTTTAGAATGAAGCCCAATATCTCCCAGCCAAATAGTGATGCAGCTTCCTGGTGTAACCCTATGACATGATTGTAACACAATTCCTGGTATCACAATCTGTCCGAACACTCTATGAAAATGCTTCCAACAAGTCAGTTCTTCTCACCACGGGTGCATTTAAATGTCGGTTGTCTGGCATTTTGGTATGTCGTACACTGCGAATGAAGAGCTGTATGAATCGAGAAACGGTTTAATAGTCTCACGTATAGTCTTTTTCGCTTATGACTTGCCATTCTAACCGTATATTCGATATTTAGCTCTGTATGAAAACCCAGTTTGGATACCAGGCACCAAGACATTCATTGGCATTTTCATTAAAAAATAGACTTAGGACACAATGCTTCATAACTTTTTACTTTGTAACAACTTTACGGATTATACAATCTCGAGTGCAAAATTGTTGACACGCAGGTTCATAGTGATGCTCGTGGGGTGCCATGGATATCTGCCACTAGAGGGCCACATACGCATAATGAATTTTAGTGATTTAAATATTGTGTAAAGGAACACCCAAATGTCCTGTTGTAGTTGCATGCTGTAGTCAAAGTGTGTTTAAATGGGATGATGCCGACATAACCGGTCATAACGCGTCTCTGGTCACTTGCATTATGATCAAAGATGTTTGGCTCAGACACCGTTTTAAAATGACATTCCAAAAGATATTATCTTAATGGTGAATTGTCATATTGGAAAAGCTGGCAACTGTATCCTTTATCATCTTTCCTTGACATTTGGACTATTTTTTTTGCCATCGATAACACTGGGTAACATGCCCCAAGGCTGAGCCGGGTTCCTGTTACATCACTAATGTACCTACAAATGCAGTTAAAACCGCCGATATCCCTGCAGACTTAGTGTTAATTGTCCTCGTATCCTTGTCTTTGTTTTGTCTTCTCGCCGTGCAGCTGGTGGAGGAGTACGTCTCTCGTTGGCAGGTGCCGCTGCCTCAGCTCAGGATCCTTGAGATTGCTCTCTGCTACTTTGCTCGGGCCTCCACCTTCTTCACGCCAAACTGTGATCATGTGATTCACACACTCAGTAGTCTGGCATTGTAAGTTCACAGACTGAAGTAATGCATCAGCCATTACTTGCTTTCACGTTGTCGTTACATAATGTTGCACTGATCATGTAAAGTGTGATGGGAGTGCACCTCTTAAGATAACTGTCTGAAATCACGTTAGGCGATAGGGGAACATTGTGCTAACCACAGAGGCCATGACAGCAGGCCTTCATTATTACTCCCCGGCTGTCCTCTTCGTATCTTTTAATGTCCAGAAAACAAAATCGATGAGAGCAAAGTAAAACCACTTCTGTGAAACCATACTTGTGGCTCTGTAAATGCAGCTGGTTGACCTCCATGCTAATCCGGTGATGTATGTGGGTGTAGTTTGCGTCAATAATTGTACCTTAAAGGTCTTGTATTTTTTGTAACGCGCACAATATCTTCTCCTTTTAATTGGATATTTACCATATTTGACTTTTGACTTTCTTACTCATCATTCATGCTGGCTTCAATTTAACCAATAGCTATAGCTACATGCTAGTTGGCAAGGGAATTAATCATTCAAATGTGTAATATATATATTTAATTAATTTAACTTATATTAATGTGAAAACCATTTCACTTTGAGTTTCACTTCAGAAAGAATGTAGACTAGACGTATACTGTATTGTCTTTTTGTTCCTGCTATGCTCAGTTTAATTGTGAATGAATGAAACATTCTATTGTCCCTTAGGGAACTGGCCTTGTACAATGTGTCCTTGGAAAAGCACACATACAACATCAGACATTACATTACATATCCCCTGGAAAAACACATTGGATGATAGGACATTGATAATACACTTGTTTCTCTTAAACAACAAGGCTATGAAATAACCAGGGTTAAAAGGTTCAAAGATTTCATTTTGAAGTTCATCTTGATTTTCCTCTCCTCACAGGAGTGTTTTTGAGTTGCTGCTGTTCTTTGAGCAGAAAGACTTTCATCAAGAGCCACTGAATCACTTTTCTGTTACATTCCAGGTGAGCATGATGTGCACATCATCTTCCCAACAGAGCAGCGTTGTTCTCAAAATAGTCTTGAAATACTGGTACTTTTATGAAGCCGTTTGTCTGTTGCTCTTTCAGGAATGTCACTCGGTGCTTGCGAGGCATCAGAATGTTCACTTGGTTCAGGTGGAGCGGTTGGTTCGTGGTGGGGGGCCTTGGGGCAGTGCAGCCTTACATGCGATCCTCACTGAGTCCAGTTTACCTCAGAGTGAAGGTAGGTGACATGCTGTTATGCTTTGTAGCAGTTACACTGATTTTCAATGGGTTTGAATCCAATTTGTTGGTGAATTGCTCTTTTAAAGTGCAGTATAACTAAAAAACCTTTACTTAAAAATAGTTTGATCCCCGTTGCTTTGCTGCTGATCTCTGAAGCCGCGTCAACACAAATAAAACCATCTCCCTCTCTCTGTCTCTCTCCTGTGGCTCTTTGCCGGTACCTCAGTTGATGGGTGCATCGGCTCTGAGCCGCCCGTGTTCCTTGAGCTGCGGGTGCGCTACCTCTTATCCTGTGAGCGGGTCAGTGAGGCTGCAGCCCTGGCTAGGTGCTGCGCTCGGCATCCCTCGGCAGGACAACACTTGTTCTTTTTCCAGGTCTACCTCACGTGGCTTTTCAAAACCTCACAGCATGACTGCCTTCAACGAGAGGTGGGTGGAGCTGCTGCTCTGTGTGTGTCTGTTTTCGGAAAAATCACGCGAGTTATTGCTTCTATTTAGAGCTGCAACTAACGATTATTTTAATAATCGATTCATCTGTCGATTATTTGTTCGATTAATCGATGAATCGGATAAAAAAATAAAAAATGTAAAAACATTAATTTCCAACCCTTTATTGAAAAATAGAACTGACTGTGCACTTCCTAAATATCTTTTGCTCTAACAGATTGCTCCTTGAACATCCCTAAGTGAGCAAATAAAATGGACTAACACAAAAAACATACACACATCGCATGATGTATACTTTACAGCCGCCAAATTAAATATATTATGGACAAAATCATGAATCATTGCCGTGGTGCTCCCGTGCCAGGCCATGTCGCTTTTGCATACCTTACAATCAGACATGTCAACCCTCCCGAATTTCAAAGCCCCTCCCGAAAATATCCCGGACCGACCTTTATCCTGATTTCCACCCGGACATCAATTTTGCTGCACCACCCGTCACTGGGGTAATAAAGGTTACACCTTGAAGTCGAGCGCGGCGATTAGAACGTAAAACTACTGGCGCTGCAAAGAAAACCGCAGCACCCCCCCCCCCCCCCCCCCCCCGTTGCCCAACGAATCGATAATGAAATTCGTTGCCAACGCTTTTAATAATCGATTCTAATCGATTTCATCGATTCGTTGTTGCAGCCCTACTTCTATTGTGTATGAGAGCTATCTGTCCTCTGTTTTTCAGGTGGCTGATTTGAATGGTAAAGATGCGATTCATATCATCTGTAGTTTAGAGTGTGAGGAAAAAGATGAGTTGCTACTCGCCCTCAGCAGAGCCTTCCTCTCCCAGCAGCTGCGCAGGGGAGACATGTGCTATTTGTGGTAAGTGAACTTAAATTCGATGCTGATGTAATGTGGAGACAGTTTATAACCCACTCGGGCATCTCCATTTCCTCTGCAGTGATCTTGTCTTCATATGGAGCAAACTTCACAGTCGGTTGAATACTTCCAAGCAAGCTCTTCTTGAGGAGAGTAATCAGCTGATTCTGTCTGCCACCAATGTCAACTCAATCTTCCCATTCATCAGAGCCATACTGCAAGAGGTGAGACAGTTTAACCGCTGTGTATGTATTTTCTTTTTTGTGAGGTTCTTTTTGGTTTGGTTCTTGGATCTTCAATCTTTTGTTTTTACCTTCCCAGCTTGGGGAAGATGGAATCCAGTTCTGCGTTGAGCTTTGTGCTAATGCCCTGGGGTTTTGCCTTCCCTGCGATGTCATCACCAAGTCCCTAATCTACAAAACCATTGCCGGCCTGCTCCCCAATGACTTGGAGGTTTCCCGGGCGTGCGCCCTTCTGATCTTCTTCCTCGAGCGCTCCGTTGAGACCTACAAGTTGGTGTACCTTCTTTACATGCATCCTGATCAGGAGTACCAGGTGGAGTACAGCCCCATCCGGAATCATGTTCGCTTCGAAACCCTGCAGGTAGAGCACCTTTTAAACTAAAATTATATTCACCGTCAATTAAGACGAGCATTGTTCCCAGTCGATAATCCATATTTTGGCACCAAGACCTTCTCTCTTCTGTCTCTCCTCAGGTCTTGAAGAAGGACCTGTGTTTTGACCCAGAGTTTTGGAACCTCACTGCTTTGCGGAGCAACTGTTTAAAGCTGATGAGCGAGAAGGTGGTTGGTGGTGCCCTCGAGGAGATCATGGAGAACAAATGGATCCTGAGCTATTGCGCCAAAGAACCTGCCTCCCGATCAAGCAAATCGACGTGTTACAAAGGAAGTAAGGGGTCAACAGCTAAAAAACGGCATCATAAAGAGGACAGACGTCGTGACACTGACACTGCATCCAAGGGATTAAAAGTGGGGCCGGGAAAAGCCCGGCTACACGTTGACCACACCGCAAAGAAGAAAGGCAGCCAACGGTCATTATCTTCTGGACCTTTGAGGCGTTCATTTTGGCAGCTAGACAGACTAAAGGACAATGTACCTGTCGGATATGGAGAACTTCGACGCACTACGAGACTCTCAGAGAAGAACCCACCGAAACGGAGGATTAGGCAACCCAAGTGGCTTCTTGAAGACTCAGGAAATCTTGGAGAGAATGAAGGCGTTTCAAAGACCAAAAAGCATGGGCTGAGACATCAAAAGCACCACGGATCCAATGCGATGAAGAGGTCTGAAACGGTTGATTTCAAGAACAATGACAAACACAAACCTGCAGTAAACTCTCATTTAATGGCAGGAGAAAACAGCAGCAAGCCCCAGAAGGGATTTTCACCCCCTCTCAAACTAGCCGCCCTTCCTCAAGTAGTCCTTGAGCTCTCCCTACCAGACAACGAGCTGATGGGAACCTTCAATGAGGACACTTGCAACAGACAGAGAGGTTTCCCTCAAGTGCTTCTCTACAGACCGACACTAAAGGTTCCTTCCACGTCCGAACCCGCAAAGACTGTGCACCGCAAAGAGGTGATTCTGAGGGCGCGGGACACAGCCATGTTTGTACAACAGTTGCACTGTTACGCTCGGCGCCAGAAGGGGAAAGGCGTCAGGCCCAATATTCAAGGCTCGGTTTCAACAATCACGCGCTCCTCGGTGCAAGGAAGTCCTCCAAAAGAGCCGGAGAGAGAGCTCAGTGATGAACCTGCCGCTGACAATAAAGGTGGAATAATTGCCCTTCACACGCCAGAAGGAGCCAAAATCCCACAATCCCCGGGACTTGAAAAAGCCCTTGAAACTCAAACCACAAAAGCCGCCTCACGAAGGACTTGTTCAGAAAGCGAGCTCTCTGAGAAGCCTGCAGCCAAGGTGAGAGTCGCCGACGCGTCGGAGACATCGGCAGCAGCGGAAATTATAGAAGCCCCGGTGACGGAAAAGCCCGTGCACGCTCCCACCGTCGCTCCAAACGGGCTCTGTGACGAATCTGCTGTGGAGATGAGAGTCACTATCGCCTCAGCAGCGCCGAAAGTGGCTGCGTCCTCAGATTTAGATCAGGTCTCCAGAGCCGTTAAAGATGCTTCAAAAAGCACATCTTCTTCAGCTGAGGTTTTCCAATCTTCACCTCTGATCCACAATCAGATGGTAGCTCCTTATAAAATCCCTTCCAGCTCAAATAGGGCCGACAGTTCAAGAACGGGAGCTGCCGAGGCCAGGCCTTCACCGTCTCCAGATGTTCTTGGAGATGGGAGGCAAGAACTAAAGTCTCAGGCTGAAGCTGGCAAATGTCCTGTTGCCAAAGCTGACGGCCCAGAGGTGCTCACCGCTGTCTGCGGCAGCCAGTCTGCGGTGGACGTGATGGATGTTTTGCCCAAATTCCCAAACGGACACGGGCCTTGTGAAAATGAAAGTGGAGGAACTACGGGAACTTCTTCTCCAGATCGGGACAGTATAAATGACATGTCTGCTCTGACGTTGGTAACAGAAATGGTAACTGAACTCGCCCCTGGGGCACTTCCTCGAGATCTGGAGAATCGCAAACTGCCGTCTCCAGAGGACGGCACCTCCAAGGAGCCCACACCTGGAAGTAAATCCAACGCTTCTAACACATTAAGAACTACCTCCACCTGCTCTGTAGTTTGTGATGGGCAGGGGAAGGGAGCCCAGGGTTTCGATCCAGATACCATCGAGGACAGCGACCTCCCAGAATCGGAGGAATCCAAGTTGGAATACTCATGCACCTTCTGCAACAAGGTCTTTAAAGGAAGTCGTGTCGTAGAACATGCTATGTTCCATTATCGCAAGGACGAGTGCATGTTCTGTGGGACCATGTTCAAAGATGATCTTCTGGCCATGATGCATCTGTCTGACCACATTGAGAAGCTGAAGAGGATTAAAGAGGCCGATGGTAACAACGAGACCAAAGCAAAGACCATGAGTGTGTCCTCCGGGCGCCGCAGTAGCGGGAGAACGAGGAGATCTGCAGACGGTCCTAAATCAACGAGCCCCCCACATTCAACCCCATCTGGGTCCAGACAGTTGAGATCATCAAGCAGTCCAATGTCAGCAGATGAAAGAAAGGAAACACCCTTGAAGCTCCTCCGTAGTAAAGCTCACAAGGTAAACGGGCATTTTGGGAAGAAGACAAACCCTGACGGACCAAAGAGGGAAAAAACGCCCGTTACACAGCAGGACATCTCTCGCAAAAGATTGCAGGAAAACCAACACACAGGCCGGGATTCCTCGCCGGCCAAACAAAGAGAGCGCGCTGTTGAGGGGGAACGTGTGGAGGCTCAAGAGAAGGTTTGCTGTCCCGTGGAGGGGTGCGACTGGTTTACGGACCTGACGAAAAGAGCCGCACTCCTCTACCACGCGCTCGAAGATCACTACGGGGAGGTTGGGCCTCTCGAAGTGGCCTTCCGCATAGAAAACGGCAAATGCAGCAGTTGCAAGAGGGTCATGTGGAGTTTCGAACATTTCCAGCACCACGTCGGAAGGCACAGACTCTCTCCTCGGCATCCCTGCCTCCATCGGGAATGCACGTCCAGGTTCAAGACCGGATTAGAAATGAGACGCCACGCCAGGAGGCACAATCCGCTGCAGGCAGTGTGCTGCGTCCCCGGATGTTCTCAACTATTCATTTGTCTCTGGGCGCTGAACCTTCATGAACGAGAGCACTATTCCTTCAAACCCATTAAACCAGACAAGGATGCAAATAAACAAACGGGCCACAAACAGCGCAACACGCCGGATGGAAAGAAACGCTCGGATCAACGGCCGAAAGACGCACCTGCCGCCGTTACCGCTGATAATCCGGAGAGTGAGATGGCTCCCCGTAAATTAAGGGGAGAGGGTGCACATGACTCTCCTACGGAAAACCACTCCCCTCTTCCCGCCGCTGTAAAAGAGGAGTCGAAAGCACGACATGAGACCAAGGATTTGCACGTGTTGAAGAATCTTTCCAACAAGGACACCTCCTCACCGCCCGCTGGCCCTCATCTGAGATTACGGCAAACATTAAGAAAGGTGACGAGTACAGCCAGAGGTCACAAAGTCATCTCATCATCGCTGCAGAAACAGAATATCACAGTGAGGCACAAGTTCAAGAGTAAGCAGGTCAGAGACAAAGCAAAATGTCCTAAAAGAAGAGGGCGTCCCCCCAAGTCAAAGGAAGCTGTGCATGATGAAAATACTACTGCTGGTCCCACCGATCAAAGTGTCCCAGGAAATGCTGCTCCGCTTGCCAACGTCCCCAAAGCAGCAGAGAGCCCGAACGCGAGCAACGAGTCAAAGGGAAAAGAGCAGGTCAAAGATGTGGTCGACCCAACAGAAGCGTCCATTAACAAATCAGAGAAATCGACAAATGAGAAAATGAAGAACAATCATTTTAAACAAAAGGAACTTTTACAGGTAGCTAGCTGCGCAAAGACGGCGACGTGTTTAGATCAATCAGTCAGCTCCACCTCAGCTGACAAAGCACTCCAGTTAACTGCTAAGAATCTACATAAAGTGAGGAAACGCTCCGCTCCGAAGGAAAGTAGAACTGCGTCTTCAAAGAAGCACAAGCCCACGAACAACGAAGCCAACTTAAAGACGGTCAAGAGGAAACCAGAGGGGAAAGAGGAAGAGGCAGAAAACAAAGACTCGACACAGCGTGGCTGTGGTAACTCGGTGCCTTCGGCCCCACCGAACTGTTTAAATGAGACAACTGCACCTCCGACATCGTCCGGAGAGAAAACACAGGAGGAGAAACTAAAGAGATCCCTCGTGAAGACAGAAGGAAAGAAAGAAAAGAGGGCTCACAGCGCTTCTTCAGACTCGGGCCAGATGAAAAAGAAGCACAAGGACGTGAATAAAGAGGACAAGAAAACACTAAAGGGAAGACTGTCAGATGCCAACAAATCGTGCGTGAAAAAGAAAGTCCAGTCTAAATCTGCAGAGCGGCAGGACGCGGCGAGCAGCTCGAGCGCCGCGACGTCCCCACAGCGGGGGACGAAAAAAGACAAATCCAAGAAGCCGCACATCCCCAAAAACTCGGGTCCCAAGGAAGTGGGCGAGAAGCGAGACGACGTCAAAGGCGCCGCCGAGCAGATCGCTGAGGGGCAGGCGGAGGCCCCGCCTGTAGCGGAGGAGGGGACGACGACGACGACGACGGCGGCGGCCACGCGCCCGGCCGCCGGCGAGGACCCCAAGTGCGCCGCGCTGAGGGAGGCTCTGGCGGGCTACAGCAGCCGGCCGTACGCCCGGCCGCCGCCCACCGCCTACCTGGACGAGAAGTACATCACCATGCCCAAGCGAAGGAAGGACCCGCCGCCGCCCGCCCCCTCGTCCCAGTGGAGCCCGCCCCCCCGGCAGAGCGGCGAGGCGAAGGCGGCGGGGAGGCAGCGGTGCGCCAACTGCTTCGCGACATTCGACGGCGCCGAGGATCTGCAGCGGCACCTCCAGCTGCAGAAGTGCTCCAGCCTCTTCGGCTTCGAGTCCGACGACGAGGGTGAGTGTCTCGGCGCCGGTGGTGATTGCTCACGTTTAATATTCATCAATTTCTTCCGTTTACGGAATTCATAAATGCAAGCGGAGAAGTTACAGTTGTGCTTACGTTTCCCCCCTTCTTCCCATTGCAGGAAACAGTTAAAACACGTCTGGTGGGGTTTGAAGGGAACTGGCGTTTTTGAGCGCGACGGATCGGCGCTCTCTGGACGACTCGTTCACCTCGGGCGGACTTGACACCTGAAGAAGGGCGACGGCGCTGGTCTCTCGGCGTACGGAAGAAGAACTGGATCCCAGTTTGACCAGCCAGCACTGAAATGCCTGCTGTGGAAGCAGCTGCTTCCCCCGGTATGGAGAGGAATCGTGGCTTAAACTCTGGACTCTTGACAAGCTGTGAAAAAGTAATTTAAAGGATGAAGCCGCTCCTGCTGTCACTAGGATACTTGCTTTCCACATCAGTAAGCCATAAAATGCCATTGTTTGCTTTTTGCACTCTTCTCGTGAGATTTCTTTCTTTCTTCTCAAATTCTAAAAGTGATGGAGGTTGTACGGCGATTTAAGTACATGCTGTTTTAACCTCATGTTTCATATAATTCTCTTAACTTGCTGTATCGGAATATTCTTTCGGGCAATGTTATGTACAATTCTTGTTTAAATATTAATTGTATTTCTTATATCACTATGGGCTTTTATTAGGTCCATGCGTGTCCTCGCCCAGAGTAACCAGTAGGGGGCACTGTGCACTAATCTCTGTTAACATTACATTTCTTTCAAAGCTGCTTCACTGAGTTTATCACTGGAGGGACTTCTCTCCCAGTTGCATCCATCATTTCCTTTAGCAATAACTACCACCAGATATTTTTTTTGCCAGATTCTGACGAGATCTTTTTTTCAATTTATTATTGGCTGACATTCTTGCAATTTCACGACTGACTGTCTCAGACCGTAGGAACATTTGTCATTTCTCTTTCCTTCCAAGAGAAAGTAATAAAACACCTTAGTTTTAGTGTTACCGGGAGGTCCCAGGTTATATTTATTTAACTTTTATTTTTTATCTTATGTAAATATTTGAAGAGTTTCAATTGCGTATTATATAAGGTGGGTGTAGGGGTTTATATTTTGTTCTTGAAGTAAAAAATAAAACTTATTTCAAATGACATCGTATCAGCTGGACTTTAAAGTGTGTGTGTTTCATCGGTGGAACGAACAGTTTGTCCCAACAGGACGAAGCACATCGCTGAGAGAGAGAGAGGCCGTATCAGAAGGTAGGACGTTGAATTGATGAACCCTGCTGAGTTGAATGCGTTGCTCTCTTCACACTTGCTGTGCTCAAGCTGGGGATCAAGCCGTCATCCGCTGACGTGGGCCAGGCACGAAGACTCGCTCTTTGTTTACCACCAGCGTCCACGTTGTTTACTAGACAGACGGGAGGAGCAAACAGAACCACCGGAGCGGTCGGGTTCCTCCCCACAGGTGTGGTACTTTTCCTTACACAATGTACTATTATAATTTCTGGAAAACATTGCTTTGTCATCGATTCTATAGATAAAATGAAAATATTCACCACGATGACTCATGAAAACAAAGTGTTGCTCTTAGAAGGGGAAAAAAAACAGACTTTGTTCCCAAGTTTAATTTATTGGCAATAAAATACATGATTGCTCAGCTGGATACATTCAGGGGTTTTGCTGCTGCAGCCAGTTGGTCTGGTTGGACCGTAGCACGATGATCTATAATTGTAAAGTCACGTTGGCTAAAGGCTAAACCGTAGTTCTCTGAATAAACACGCGCAGCATGTCAGTGGCATCCCATAATCATCATTTTTAGCCACGGTTCCGGTGTTGGGCAGAAGTTACTTGGTGTTCATTCGAATGAAAAAATATCTAAACCTGTTAGATACATTTTATATTTCTCACAGGTTGTTGCTGCCAGACGACCCTTTAAAAAAAAAAAAAAAACTAACATAAAATAGGTACACCAACATATCTGTTTGACATGGAATTTAATCAATACTTCATGACTCATTTTAAATATTGAACAGCCAGAAAGCAAATTTGCTCTTCAGCCCTAAAACAGAACCTCAAAAAGAATCTACAATGCTATAAATTCTGGTTGTACTCTTCTTCTTTATCCTTAAAATCATTGGGTGTATGTGGCTTGCAGTAGTGGCTTGCAAGTAGATCTTGCAGTGCAAGTGAATGGGCAATTGAACACCAATCAAATTGGTGACAATAACCTAACAAAACAAAGCTATGTAAATAGTTTCATTGCAAAATAATATATAGTACTGAGTATTGATGGGGACTTAAATACAGTATTTTACAAATCCACATGATACCCTCTTCAAAATATCACTTAAATATGAAAAAGATTTAAATATTTACAAATAATATTACTCCGTGTGTAAATTACTAGTGAGAGGCATGTAGAACCTGAAGGATATAAGAGCGTCTAATTAAACACAGACTGGGATCCAATGAGGAAGCTGAAGACAATTTCTCCTCAGCAGCCTAAAAAAAAAAAAAAGTAGTCTCGCTCCATTCCTTAGTTAAAATGAAGATCTAGTGTTTGAATGGACCCCCCCCTCAGGCAGTTGGGGGGGGGGGGGGGGGGGGGGTGAGTGGCGGGTCGGCGTCTGATTGGTCCGTTCTGACCGCCCCGCGTGATCGGCGTCACACGGGGTCAAATGCACCTCCTCGCTCGGCCTGTGGGCGAGGGTCACTCGAGGGGGGGGGGGGCGGGGGGTGGCTGTTCGCTTTTCTCACCTTGAGGCCTCCCGTCAAAAGTTTTGAGTACATGTGTAGCTCCACCCCACCCCCCCCAGGAGGCCCTTCCTCCTCCTTCTCCGCCTTTCTCTTCAGGCCAAAAGGCTTTTGGCTCTACGTCGTCGAGGGGGGTGGGCGATGCACGGCGTTGCCTGCAGTCCTGCTCCTTCTGCCCGCCTGCCATGGCTTAGTTCCACTTCATGTACTTGGGGATGCACTGGCAGACCTGGTGGCTGTAGTGGAAATCGACCGGGCACTCGCGTCGGGCCTTTCTGCACGACAACCTGTAACAACTGGGCGGAGGAGGAAGAGGAGAAATAAAAAGGGTCAACCCGGGAGGAGGAAGATGGAGAGTAAGGAAAAAGAGGAAGTGAATATACAAAAGGATTTAGAAACTGCACGTGAGAGAAGACGGGAAGGGGGGGGGGGGGGATTGGCAGAGGACATTTCAGAGGGAAGGGTGGAGGAAGCATGAATAAAAGCACAGAGGAGCTTAAACTCTCTTGGCATGAACACTGTCAGATCTTCACATCCCTTTTGGGTAAAATCCCCGATCCAGGGAAGGGAGGGAGAGGAGTAATACGGCCTAAATTCTGGGATCACAGTAGTTGCATTGTCTTCAGTGCACCACCTCCTGCGACCAGATGTTGAATCAAACTAGAGACAAAATAGATATTCAAAAGAACGATGGAATAAGACACTGGTTTGCACCTGCACTTCAAGCGTCCATTCCAACCTTGTTGGGTCTTGATTCTTCCTCAGTTTCAAGCTAATTAATTGGTTGGGACAATTTTCATGTGTTAAATCGGTTGCTAGGTTACCCCGCCATGAGCGGTCACCGGTGGGTCGGTGAGCTTTTCCCACACACGCGTGAATTCCCTCACATGGACGGCCCCGCCTGCAGTAATGTTTTTCCGCCCGTCCCCCCTTGGGGGTCAGGGGGAGGTCGGGCTCTTGGGCCCCCCCCCCCCCGTCGGCTGTGGGAACGGCGCAGTACACGCACACGCACACACACACGCGGCCGAGTGTCCGTAAAAAGGTCATGTGGAACCATGTGAGATAAAGAGCACGGCGGATGAAAGATGTCCTTTTTCTCTCGTTTCAGTTTATACGACGTGTCCGTCGAGGGTTGTTTTCTTCCCCCCTGTGAGCTACCCCCCCCCCCTCCCCTCGCACAGATTCTTTTGGAAAATAGTTTTCTCCAAATGGGAGTTGTCTTGAGAAGAGTTTTGAAGAGTGAACTAACGTGCAGCAGCAGAAATGGTAACACGCATACATCCGGCGAGCCAGCACAGTGGTGTCCTTCCTGCTGCTTCCTCCATCGCATGCAATCAAAGTAGAATTTATTTTGCTCTATGCATCCTTTTAAGGCCTCCTCTGGGAAGAGACTCGAGCGGGAAGTCGGAACGGCGTACCTGCAGGAGTTGGGGTTGAACCTCTTGCCCTGCCGCAGACACGACTGCGGGCTCTCCCTGCACTCGCACAGGCAGGTGTCCGGGTTCAGGGGCTGGTTGCCGGGGCAGTCGGCGGCGCACACGCAGCCGCACAGCTCGTCGTCCCACCGCTGGCCGCTGGGACACCACTTCCCCTCACCTTGACCTTCGCACTGGCATTCGCCTGAAACGCACACGATCAGACGTTGGATTGAGCAGCTCTGTTGGTTTCGGTGCCAATCATCTCGGGGGGGGAGGGCAGGTTCTAACTTGTTAGATGTTTGCCTGTCACCCTGCTTCCCAAAACCTCTCACTGTCTGCGTTTATCCCCTCTGGCTCCATCTCACCTGATTGCCAACTGGATTATCAGCAACTTTGTATTTACAGTAAATCCTGGTGAAACCAGAAGAGGCTGCAGAAAAAGTGCTACTTTTCACAAACAAAGGACCACTCTCGTCCTCCCTGTGCCACCTCTGGCGGGTTTCATCCTGTATCAGTTTGTTGCTTTCTTTATTAGAACTGGTTTTATATTTTCATTAACCGTGCTCACAGGTGTCGTGGTCCAGCTTCCATCCCGGATCGCAGCTGTCCTCGGTGAGTCCGTTTCGACAAACACACTCGCAGGTGGACTCGTGCAGAACCCTGTTGGGCCCGCAGAGAGCCAGCAGACCTGAGTCCAGCACACGTGGAAAGAAGGTAAAAAAAAACAACAACATTTCAGTCTCTCCACAGCCATGTAAACATGACAATTTCTTACCCACATCCTAAAAACCTGATGGACTAAAAAAAAAATCACAGCTAAAAAAAAAAACACAGATTTGAGAAAAGTTATGTCTTCATTCCGAAGTGACTCATGCACACTGACCCGTCTCTCTCTCAGAGTAGTTTATGGCCTCCGTGGAGACACACAGACAGTTCACTGGATCCCACAATGACCCAGAGGCACAGGGACGGAGGGGCGGGGAACACCTACACACACACACACACACACACACACACACGTATTAAAACTCCTGGAAAAACCTGACGAATGACTCAGAAGTGCGCGTCACTCCTCGCGCTCACTCACAGGTTATCCGCCGCGGCTCGTCTGATGATGGCGTGCAGCGGCTGCTTGGTGAAGCACGCGCACGACGTGTGGTTGACGAAGGTCCCCATGATGACGGAGCGATCCATCGTGGGCCGGGAAAGTTCCATCAACTGTCGGGAGGAAACCGGGAAGAGGGTTGGAGATTTGCGTGTGTGTGCGCGTTCGAGGAATGTGTCCTCGCGTGTCCGTGAGCGCGTCAGGAAGCGTTTCGGCTGACGATGATGTCATGATTGCGATCTTGTGCAACCGTGCGTGACTCCTACACCTGATGTCCAGCTGTAGCCAAAGGCTGTCCCACTGCGGCGGGGCGGGCGGGAAACAAGGGAAGAAAAAAAAAAATACCAAGAGCGCCGCGTCATGCGGGCGGGCGTCGAACCCGTGAAGTGGCGGGAGGAGACCGAGAGAGAGCGCAGCGCTCACCGTCTTGTTGACCAGCGCGTGGCTCGTGTTGGCGCAGTAGAAGGACTCCCTGTTGCAGCAACCGCCGCACCGGTGCAGCGCCACGCAGTGGGGGATGTAGAATTGGCTGGTGGACTCTGGGTACTCTTTGGCGACCTCGACGCACACCTCTCGGGGCTGGCACGAGGTCCGCGCCACCTCCTCTAAGATGACTGAGAACATGTGGGATGAAGGCAAGAGATTTATTATTGAGGGGGTGGGATCGGGTCGATAGAGGGAAACAACCAGTTAAGTATTCATCAGATTTTTGTTTTATATCCATTTTCTTTTGATTACGTCTACAATCAAGCGTAAGTTCTGAACTGATTGGAGTTTTTGGAAGTTATCTTGCGGCTTTGCTGCAGAATCTCGCCATTTACCTTCCAGAGTCCCGTCCAGCTTGTAAACGGCCTCCTCCCTCGGCTGCCCCCACAGATCCTCGGTGTCCGAGTGGACCGAAGGCCTCGCCGAGGAAAAATCCGGCAGGGCGGAGGCGTGCCATGCTTTCTTCTTCAGGCACTGCTGAAGCAAACCGTACTCTGGGTAGAGGAGCTGCAGAAGCTCATCCACGCTGGTCACCGACTCCAAACCGGGCCGGTCATCCGATGACGGTACCGGGGCCTGCAGGACAGGAGAGGACCGCACAGGCAGATGTCAGTCAGATGGTAGTGTTGTCCTACACACGGTTCCCGAGAAGGGGGTGGAGAACATTTGGTCAAAAGCAACACTCTTCGTATATTGAAGTTTTTTGTTCCGAGTCTTTGTTTCTTGTAGGAAAACTAGATTCGATACTGTAGAACTTCCAGCCTGAGACTCACTGGTTTGAGCTGGATAAACAGTGAATACCTCACGCGGCCTCCTATGTGTTGTAACACGTTGCTACAGTTCTTTGGTCTTCTCCGCACCTAGGAAGCGTGGGCACACACACACACACACACTCGCATGCACGCGCACGTTGTTGCATTTGAGAACACGAGAGCTCTCAGACTTCAAACAGTCACCGGGGGCAACGGGATACATTTGGATACGACCTGCTGCCCTCGAGCAAGGCGCCGTGGTCTGACCCGCTCTACCATCGAGTCCTTCGGGCTGCCTCGTCGATCCATCTTTCTTTTCTGCTATTCTTCCCCAAAAAGGTGCAACGTTGCCAGTCTTTCTTTTAAAATATCAAGAAATGACATCAGCAGCAGCACGTGAAGAGGTCATAGTGTTCACTTCACAGCACAGACAGCAATGCATTGTGGGCAATGATCTCTCTCAGCAGCTAGAGGAGGCCTTTGATGAGGAAATGAGTTGTTTATCGTGTTATTTTAACGTTTCAACGTGTATGTCTCGCGCTGTCTTGTCATGTGCCGCTTACAGTAGCCCCATTAGCATTCAGCGCCGTGACTCACCCCCCATAATGGTTTTCCAATGGTTGTCGTGATGGATGGCTCCGCTCCGCGGAGATACGGGCGGATGAAGGATTGCTTGTGTATCGGATCGTCGGCGGGGGACCGAGTGTCAGCCGCTTTGAGGATCACATATGAACTCCCCCCCCTGCCCCCCACCCCCAGAGGCACATTTTGTTTATTTTCCCAGGCCGAGGAAGAGCAGACTGGTACAAACGGCATCACCCAAACACAATCCAGATCTGTAGATCCATTTATCTCTCTCTCTCTCTCCTTCTCAACACACGCAGTAAGCTGGGACAACAAACGGGGAGTTGTGTATTAACAAGGGCGTAGGAGACGAGGCTGCGTCCACGCCGGTGGCTCTCTGAGGATGAACAGCTGTGCTCACGTGTGGATATAATGGCAGGCAAACATCTGCATGCCGATGGAGGTTCCATTACTTTTAGAGTGAAGTAGAGGCCACAAATGTCCGAATATTTCTCCCTAACATCAACAATTTACACACATATTTTCTGCATGTGTATCTTTTTTGGGAGGGTGTGAATTTACCGCCTAATGCTCCATAACCGTCAGTAGTTTAGAGAGACGATCTAAATAATAAAATAAGAATATTGATGGACAGTTGGGAGGAAGGATTCTTCTCTCCCTTTCTTTCAAGGTCCTCCAAGATCTCCCTCCCTTTGTGTTCGTCAATGATCAGCTGACATGAGGTCCCCGGCGTGGGACTGTGAGGTCATGGCGGATGATTGACCGCAGACTCGCGCACATGCACACACCCCCCCCCCCACATTCGTCACTCATTGCCTCTACCCGGTATAAACACGTTGCGTTTGGAAAGCAAATGTCACGCACAAACACAAACATTTCACTTCTCCCCCATTCATTCATTCAATTCCAAGAGGTCCGTATTCGTGGATTTGAACGTGATCTATTTCAACGTTCAGCGAAAAGGCAACAAGAGAGTCGTGACACTGCCTGACCCACTTCTTTTGTTTTCCACTGCTCCTACAAATCCAGTCGCTCAAAACCAAGTGCATCATCAATTCATTCCACGCGGGGTATTAAGAGATATTGTGTGTCCGACGTATATAGAGGTCCAGCAAAGGCCGCAGTGTGGCCTTCCCCCCACCCCCCTCCCTGTATGTGGTCAGAGACCTCCGTATAGCTCTTAGCATTAAAGAGGGAATGAAGTGCCTCACCTCGGTGCCCATGTCTCCAGTCTGGTAGAAGTCCGCATAGTCTTGTCCTGAGCTGAGATTAAGCATCCATAGGAGCAGGGCTGGTATCCACATAGTGAGGAGATATCACGGCGGAGGAGGTCAGTGAGGTGAAAGAGAGCGAGGGATGAGAGGAGGAAGAGGAGGGGAGTGGGGTGGGGTGGGGGGGGAGGTGTCACAGGCTCGGCGGGGATCTCTGTGCTCCTCTCGTCATTCTACCCGGGGACGAAGTTGCTCTTCCGGCGCACGTTGTTTGAAGTTGGGAAACCAGCCGAACGGAGCATGATGAGGAGATCGCCTCCTCTCCTCCCGGCTCCTTTCCTCCTTCACTCCGGAGGGGGTCGCTCCTCGCGCTGCGCCTCCATTCTCACCGCCGTGTGATTTGATGTCAGGTGTTCGGTTTCCCTCTTTATCCCTCCGGGTCTGGCTTGACCTTCAACCTTGAGATGAGTTATTTTCCTCTCCTTTCCAGCCTTGGTCGTCCTCGTCGGTCTCTTCTCCTTCGCCCTTCACACTTTCCTTCTTTATCTGTGTTTTCTCTTCACACAACAGCTGTGCTCTTCCCCCCCCCCTCTCTCAGATTACCCCTACCTTTATCTGTCTCCTCTTTCTTCCTCGTGAACCTCCGGGGAAAATCTCTGTCTGCCTGTGTCTCTCTGGGCTTTTCTTTTTTTTTCTTCTTTCTAAATCTGACACAACTTTTTTTTCTTCTGAAACGCCGTCTGGTCCTTTGAGAAGCATCAAAGAGGGAGAAAAAAAACAAGAAAAGGAGATCTAGGAGAAGAGGCCCAGCAGAGTGAACGTGCGTCCTCCTCAGTAACCTCCTGCTGGAGTGAATGGGAAATAAATACAGGAACAGAAGGCTTGTATCTTGTGGGCGGAGTGGAGGATTCAAAGGAGGCGATTCTGGCGTTCTGGCTGATTACTCCCCGCACTCTTGTCTTCATTCCCCCGTGATTTGCAGTGTCTGCAGCGCCTCGGCGCCGACACACTTCCTCTTGACGCGTGCCACCCTCCTCCTTTCGGGGGATTTGGAGCCTTGATTTATTTGGGTCTCATGTTGCTGATCGCTCTCCCCTTTTTCTCTCCGGGTTCCTTATCCGGGGGTCTCCTTTGTCTCGTCCATCTCTTTTAATCCCCGGCGATGGGAGCAGCTGCCAGTAAGGCTTTAAAAACATGTGTCTTTGTGTGTTCGGTGGCAGCCAGCGGTGATGCTTAACTGCCGCACTAAGTGCCTTTTTATGAGCCGCCAGTGCCTTTGATGTCTCTCTCTCTCTCTCTCTCTGCTGCGTGGCAGCTGTCGGCCAGTCCTGCTGCTTTCTCCATTTCCCTGCTTCCATGTCGTGTGCGTGAGAGAGAGAGACAGAGAGACAGAGAGAGAGAGACGGACAGGAAACCACACATTTGGTGACGCACACCTGCAGCTCCTTCACGCGTTGTCGAGCTCCGCCGTGGGCTTCCTCCCCCCCCTCTCGGGACCCTCCTCCTCTTCTCTCTCTCCCCCTCTGGTTTGGCCATTTCAAGGTCCTAAAAATGGCAAACTTTGCATACCACCTTAACTACATTGGCCCAAGGCTGTGGGGGTGTGTGTCTGAGGAGGGTGAGGGTGAGAGGAGGTTGGAGCTTTCTCTGTATTAAGATTTGTTTTTCTTTTTTCTCCATTTCTCTCGAGGAAAACCAGTTACCGACAACTATGAGTTATGGGGAAGATGGACGGGTGGATGAGAAATGAAAGAGGAGACAGCAGGCCGACGAGGAAGGAGAAGGAGGAGTGTCTGGGAAGAGATCGAATGAGAAAACATCCGATTTTTGGGCCAGTCGCTGCCAGCCTTTTCTTTTCTTTTTTTTTTTTTCAAGGATTAATGACGGCACAACCCCCACGCACGCACGCACACACACACACACACGCACGGTGGCAAGTGTCTGCTTGCAGTACGCTTTGTGTTGAAATCTGTGCAACCCAAATCCACATTCCAGTCATTGCTTTCTCCAGTGCTCCATGTGAGGTGGGCTACAGGTGCCACGTGGATCTCACATGTTGTACAACTACTAGCTATTTAGTTTTTTTCCAGTCGCCCGCTAACAAATTAACAAACATTATTATAGAGAATTTCAGTTCTAAAAGGCTTCAATGCAGAAAGCAAAAACAATTTAGTTCGAAAAAATATTTAATTTTCTACACAACATAAGAGGCAGTAAACACCAACACAAGAGACATAATCCGTGACTCAGGTCCTCTTTTTTTCTCGGCTGCGCCTCCTCAGCATCGTCGTCTCCCTTCATCCGGCGCCGCTCCCTCGTCACGACATCCTGTCTCCTGCAGAAGACAGGGCGTCCTTTGCCACATGCGCAGCGTGCACACAGCGGGGCCATTGTGCTCCATTAAGGTGGAAAACCTCCTTCTCTCTGCAGTCTGAGCGTTTAACGGCGTTCGCGGCTACTGGGCCGGCGTCGCCGGGGCCGCAGCCTCGTCATTGGGTTCGCCCGCCTCCGTCTCCGTGCGCTCCTTTGGACTCGGTTGGGCCAGCCTGCTGTAAATGCTCATGGCCTGAGGGGGAGGGAGGCGTTCAGAACATTAACCATTTTGCCTTTTACTTCCTCGTACGTCTTGATCTCACCACCAGCGTTACCTGTGCGACCATTCCACTGACGTCCCCGGTGTTGGAGGGCAGAAGGACCGTGTTGGACTCTTTGGCGAGGTTGGAGAACGCGGAGACGTACTGTTCGGCGACGCTCAGCGAGGCCGCCGCGCCTCCGTTCTGTTTCGCCAACGCAAGCAAAAGAATTCTGGTCACAGGCAACAATGTTTCCAAACAACCCGGGATCACGCGCTAATCCGTTAACGACAGCAGCGACGTCACAATATCGACTCCGTACCTGTTCGGCCAGAGCCTCCGACAGCAGACGAATGGCCTTGGATTTGGCTCCCGCTTTGGCTAACACAGCTTGGGCCTCACCTTAAAAAGACACAGAACCGCGTGCAGTGGAGCGTTATTGTAGGCTTTAAGCCTCCTATTTCACCATTTCTGTCGACTCGCTCCAACTCTAATGCGCTCGCATGTTCGGTTTGTTTAAAGTCTGAATGAGGGGATCCTTGTGCGGTGTTGTAACACGGTCTGCAGGCATGCAATTAAATACTTTGTGGATTTAGAGTAATGACAGTCCCAGGGCAACGAGGCCTTCAATTACATTTGTGATCACATGAATCGTGCAAGAAAGATCCTGGTGTAACATTCTTAAGGTTAAATGCACCAACCGGCTGCTTTGTTTATCTGCTCGGCCTTCTCTCCCTCTGAGGCGAGGATTTGGGCCTGTTTCCGACCCTCTGCGATGTTGATGTCTGCTTCTCGCGTCCCTTCAGACTCCAGGACCGTGGCTCTCTTCTTGCGCTCGGCTTCCACCTACGCAGGAAGCGGAGAAAAAAAGACTGATCTCAAATATCTCTCCTCCGTGGAAACAAAATATTGGAAACAGAACCAACAAAATATATTAAACACCCCAGTGTCTGTCTCACTTGTTATATTTAAAAACACACAATTACTACTTCTTACTTTACCTTAAAACACAACGGAACTGCACAATAAGGCTAAATGTTGGTCGTCATGGTTACGTGTCCTACCTGCATCTGCATGGAGTCTTTAACACGAGGAGGAACTTGAATGTCTTTGATCTCATAACGCAGGCAGCGGATTCCCCAGTCGTCTGACGCCTGGTTGATGGAGTGGACCATGTTGGAATTGAGAGACTCCCTTTCCTTGAAATCCACAGAGGCAGCAAGTTCAAGGTACACACCTTTATCCTTTTTTGTTTTTGCCGCAGCGTTAAGTCACACAAGGCAGACGTTTCTCACCCTGAATACTTTATCCAGCGTGAGTTTGCCCAGTTCTGAGCGCATTGTGGTCTGAGCGAGTTGAGTCACAGCATATTCTGGATCCTCCACACCATAACTGGCCTGGAGAGAGACACAACTCATTAGTCTCCTGCATGGTCCAGCTTTCTGCCGCCCTCTGCTGGCAAAGGACAGCTCCTGCACTACTACTAACTAGTGTTCTATAACTTTAGTCACAAAGTCTGCGTAATCTAAATAAATGTAATGTGTGGCTGGTGCTCAGACATTTGACTGAGAAAATACAAGTTAGTGATTACTATTAATTACTCCAGTCAGCCTTGTGTTAGCAACATACCTTAAAAGGGTCCAAGATTCTCAAAAAAAGGACCCCGTCTATTTGGAGAGTCACGTTATCTGTGTAAAGACAGAACACATCAGTTTAGTCAGGCATGGCGATGGTAAAATGGATCCAATAATAAACATCTGTGCGTTGCTTTGACCTTTTACAAAATATAAGTGGAAAAACGTACCTTGGGACACAGCTGACTGCTCAGGAATGTCAATAACAATCTCTTTAAGGCTTTGCACATAGCGAACTTGGTCAAGTATGGGAATGAGAAAGTTCAGTCCCTGTGAGAAAGGACCAAAGATGGTTTTAAATGATGTGTCTGATTCCATTAATGTACAATATGTAAATGTAGTCACAGAGCCCAAAATGGCTGCTGTGCTTGTTCAAATACAAAAAGAATTACAGGCTGCAGGATGCGGTGAAAGCGACCCATCCTCTGGACCACCCAGGCCTCCTGCTGCGGCACAAACAGCACCACGGTGTTCATGGGTAAGCGGGAGGCCCATCGTTGCTGGATCGGTGTGATACAAAGTCTGGGCGCCGTCCGCTGGGAGTTCTGTAGCGACAGGAGACACACAGCAACTCATAAATCAGTTAATGCGTCCCATCTCAAATGTTTTTCGACACCTGTTGTTTTTTTTTTAATGCAATGTGTATATAATCACTATTAACAGTAATTGCAGTACAGTAAACAGAAGCCAACCCTCGGAGTTAATACAGTGTCCAAGTGCCCAATGACGCTGTGGGAAAACATCCAGTTCATGACGTCATTTACGTAAAAATTACGTCTCTAATAGCCGCCGGTGAAACGTAGTTGTTCAATAACTACAATGATTTAACTTGTAGTGCATTAAAATGACAGAATCAAATTTGATTGAAGATTCGTGCGTATTACAATAGCCAAATTAATCATATTTTTAACGACTGAGGCACAGTATTTCGTGTATTATAATGCCACTAACTTCATTAGTAAATTGAAGACTAAAACAGAAACAGCTAAGGATGCATGATTATTCTCGAGGATACATCGCAGTGATAATTCATATAAATTCATATATAGGACGCTTAAATGTCAGGTGCAACCGGCGTAGATAACAGGCTAACAGAGACGGTTTAACATGTAGCATGGGGGCTAACGTTAGCACGCAGCTGGTTAGCCGACTTTTCAACTCGCACAAAAGTGACGGTTGTCAAATAAGTTTGTGTTTTACCTTAAAAACGAATCCGCCAGTCTGACACAATGTCCGTAACATGCTTAAAATGAAACCGGTTAACTGCTATAGCGTTACACAGTGACAGAAATGTTATGGTGTTATAACCAGACTTGTCTCCATTGCTATCGACGTCGTTAGCTTTCATACGTCACAGTAATACATCGCCCCCTGTGGCCTCGGATGACCTCCTGCAGCCACAGTGACCTCTGACGAACATAGTGTACCATGGCTTCTCATGCAATCAACGACAGGCTATAAGATCGTTTTTATTCCTTTTTTATTGTTATGGGTCGGCAACAACACAATGGTACACTATTCTACATGATATAGTGCGTTGGTGTATTCTTCTTTGTTTTGCACATCTTTTAGGTGGTCTCCAGCCATCAGTGGGGCAGCACCGCCCTCCTGCGGCCGCAGCTGGAACCTGCATGCAGTCCGACCGGGGTTTAACTTCTGACGAATATAGTGCACCTTGGCTTCTCGTGGAATCAACGACAGGCTATAAGATAATTTTTTTTTATCATTTTTTGATTGTCATGGGTCTGCAACAACATTATGGTACATTAGTCTACATGATATAATGCGTTGCTGGATTTTACAAGTGTATTCTTCTTGGTTTTGCACATCTTTTAGGTGGTCTCCAGCCATCAGTGGGGCAGCATCGCCCTCCTGTGGCCGCAGCTGGAACCTGCATGCAGTCCGACCGGGGTTTAACTTCTGACGAACATAGTGCACCTTGGCTTCTCGTGGAATCAACAACAGGCTATAAGATCATTTTCTTATTGTCATGGGTCTGCAACAACATAATGGTACATTATTCTACATGATATAATGCGTTGGTGGATTTTACAAGTGTATTCTTCTTGGTTTTGCACATCTTTTAGGTGGTCTCCAGCCATCAGTGGGGCAGCACCGCCCTCCTGTGGCCGCAGCTGGAACCTGCATGCAGTCCGACCGGGGTTTAACTTCTGACGAACATAGTGCACCTTGGCTTCTCGTGGAATCAACAACAGGCTATAAGATCATTTTTTATTGTTATGGGTTTGCAACAACATAATGATACACTATTCTACATGATATAATGATATAATAGTCCGACCGGGGTTCAACACAGCAGGTTCGCTAAGTGTTTTGAGTGTTCACCAAATTTACCCTTTATATTTATATCTGAATAACATATGTAAATAGAAAGCATCGTCTACTCTCATGCCTTGTTTAGTTTAGTCTAAGAACAGGGTAGATCTATTTTACTTCTAGTTTATTAAACGGTATCTGTGAGTATGACTACTCAAATGCTTTCACATCCTTTTTCATTTGTGAGATTTACAGACCTGATTTGCACAAAAACCTGATTTGCAGCTGCCACAGTTGTCCTTTTGACATTTAGGTACATTTTCATTGTGTGCAGAGTGGACTCCTTTTGCAATTTCTTCACAAACAGAGAGATTGTTATTATCAGAAAGACAAAGAAGTGCCTCTGACAGCAATGCAATTAAACATGGCAGAGAGACTACATTGGTCATTTTGATAGCAGAGCAATAAAGAAAAGTATATGGAGGCTATATCTCAAAGCTGAATAATAGTTGTCGTGATAAAACGACTTTTGCAAAGGAAAAACGGCCACTAATTAGTCTGATTAATTCAATCAATGCTTTGTACTGTATTAAAATCAAATAGCATGAAACATCTACAGTATTCCTTTGTAAATCTTGTTTGTGCACACATTGATAGTCATTTCCTATGATTTCTGCTGCTTATGACAATATGGTAAAGTTTATGAAAGAATATAGCTGAAATATGTAAAAAATACAGTATCTCAAGGTATGACGGTCAATGGACAGACGTGTGCAGGGAGAAGTCATGAACCCTGTTCTCTGCTCAGCGATGAGCTGTGTATTTAGGAGACAAGGCTCATGCGTTCTACAGCAGACCGCATTAGTTTAACAAACACAGATAAATTGTGTGAAACCGTCTACAGTAATTTGTACTCCTGGGATTGAGGCTGCAGTATTCTGAGGGTGATGATGAGTTTGATAGCTTTTCTGAACCAGGGGTAAAACAGCGCATAAATCAGTGGGTTGACGCAGGAGTTTATCAGCATGATCCAAGACACCAGGGCGTAATAAGACAAGCTAGTGGAGGTGTCCTCGCCCGCTAGGGAGGGATAGTAATACGGGCAGAAGCACATCAGAAACACCGCTATCACAATCCCAAGAGTCCTGGCTGCCTTCCTCTCTGATCTCTTAGCGGACGGAGTCGCGTTAACAGCGAAAATCTCCGACCGAATGACACGCAGCTGGGAAATGGCAACCACAAACACCCTCATGTAGAGAACCACCATGACTGTGCAGGGCCCAAGAAAGGACAAGAAAAGATCTACTGTGCCTGCGACGTGACTGATGATCACCACGCACTCCCCATAGCAGGAGCCGTACCGCTCGGGCTGCCCTAAGTGACCCATCAGAATGCAGCCGTTGTAGAGGATAGAACAGGCCCAACACAAACACACTGAGGCCTTGGCTCTGTTGGGGGTGACCTTCGAGGCGTAGAGCAGGGGGTCACAGATGGCCACGTAGCGGTCTACGGATATGAGCACCATGTTGCCCACGGAGGCGGATACCAGACTGTAGGAAACGTACGGCGCCAGGGCGCACACGAGCTCTCCCAGCAGCCAGCAGGCCTGCGTGTAGCGCAGCCCCTCCACCGGCATCACCAGCAGCCCCACCACCAGGTCGGACACGGCCAGAGACAGGAGCAGGGTGTTGGTGGGGCTGTGCAGCTGCCGGAAGTGGGCGATGGAGACGATGACGAGCAGGTTGAGGGTGACGGTGAGCAGGGAGACGCAGGCCAGCAGGGCGTAGAGCAGAGCCGCCTCGGAGCGCGCTTTGGGCGGCCGCGTGCAGGACGAGTTGAGGCCGGGGAAGCAGAGCAGGCGGCTCTCGGAGGCGTCCATCGGGGGGGGGGGGGGGGGGAGGAGGGCGGCGAGGAGTGGGCACCGCCTTCTGCCAGGCAGCTGCTTTATCCTCCTCAATCCCCCTCCCACCTTTCCAATCACAGAGATGATGTAACCTCTGCCCCCCATTGTTATGGCCAACGTCATTACCCCCCCCCCTGAGGCTGTACTTTACCGTCCGCTGCCCGTCTGGCCCAACAACACCCTCCAACTGCTACATTATTGAAGATAAAGTACTGCCTCAAGCACCTTATTGCTTTTATAACACAGTTACCAGCAAAATTATAAATAGTAAGTAAATAACTGCCTTTCAGCACAAAATAGTTGTAGCCACCAAACGTTTTGTATCACATTTCATCAGTCTAGAGTGATAAATAGTCCCCGTTTGTACATTAGAGAGCACTGGGTCCCGCTCCGTCTCAGTCACTCACGTCGCTCATGACCTTAATCGTCCGGTTCTGAAAGCTCGCATGGCCTCAAAATGATCATTTGTGTGGGGGGGGGGTTTCCGGCGATCGCCACCGAGTAAAAAGCTAAAATGTCAACTATCGATCCCGCAAAATCTAACGTGTTACTTTGAGTGCGCAGTGATATGCAACCCTCGGGTCAACGTGAACAGCAACCGTACGTTATCGCTCAATAATGCTCTCAACCAATCAGAATGCGGGATTTCCTCTACGTGCGAACATGAAGCCGTAAATTAGCTCTACAGTTGTGGTCAAAAGTTTACATACACTTATTGTTATATTACTAAAGAACATAATCTCATGGCTCTCTTGAGTTTCCGGTTATTTCTACAAGTCTGATTTTTTTTAAACCGAAAACTTCTTCTTTTATGACTTTATTATGGGTTTACAGAAAAAGTGATCAAATCTGCTGGGTCAAAAATATACATACAGCAACGTGAATTAGCAATTCAAGCGTATGCAAACCGTTGACCACAACTGTATATAAAAGACACACCAGTTAGTGGTGTCTGTAGTAAATAAAGAGCATTTACCAAAAGGCTGAAGTATAGTTTCCATAATAATAAAAGCCGAAGTGTTGATTATGTTTGAAACACACCCGACACCCTTTTCCTCAGGAATCTGCTCGCTGTGAAGGCCTCTGCGGGTCTTTGCCTTTGCTCGCTGTAACTCACGGCGGCTTTAAACGCCTCCGGGTGAGAAGCCCAGAGGAGTTCTGATGGTTCTGGACCTTCTGCGTTCTACTACGTCGGGCATTAATGAAGGTCATGCTCACGGCATTGAGAAAATCTCTCAACAATCAAGGATAAAAAAATAACAAATGCACTCGGTGTAATGTGTGACAGTGAGGATTTCAATGGAATACTCAGTAGTACACTTTAATGCATGCATTAGGTGTACTAAGTATCACACAAATATAGTTCTGTATGGAATTCTGTCCTCAATGGGCCGGTTTGGACACATCCGACTGTCACCAGCCGCTACTTGACTTGTTTACCTGTTTTCGTGCCGACAGTTTTATTTTTTTTAACACCTCTCATCGCCCTGGTGGTTCAGACGTGTCGCTTTAAGGAGGTGAGTTCCGCTAATGAGGTTCCTCTCCGCTTGTTGTTGCTGGAGGGTGAGGAGCTGTAATTGGACCTCAGAGGTATTAACGCTGGTGTCTTTGCACATAGTTGCATGTGTTTGTGTGCAATATCACATTATTTGTTAGGCCTGCGGTTATTAGGTAATCGAGTGGGCACGTTAGGTCAAATGGGTGAAAAAAACGTATATGGTAAACACTAAATGAAATTTACCCTTTTTTATAGATTAGAGTTGTTTTCCTAAAATATTATTATAAACTCCACATGTGGGTAAAAAAAAGGGGGGGGCAAAAAGTCGCACAGTCACCATTTCATTCTGCCCAACTGAGCTGATTGAGTCTTTTGCTGCAGTGAGGGAAAACAGTGGGGCATAAATATATATATATTTATATATTATAGTGACTATTTTTTTCTGCAAAGATTATTTTTACTTTTTATTTTCCAAAGAGTAATGCAACGACCTGGAATGTTGTCCCGTGTTTCATTCTCATTCAATTTAGTTTATTTTCTTAAACTTGTGATTTTACTCCAAAGTTCACTTTTTAGGATGAGGATACATTCTTTTTTTAAATCTTCAAAACCGACCTACTACGATCACTAATCATGTCAATAGAATAATAATATGTGTTGCAAGAGTGTATTGTTATTACAAAGCATGGTCATTTGTAATAGGGATAAGGAAACAACACAGAACGGCCCTCTTCATCCGGTGTCATTCATCCTTCAGCTCCTCCACCCGCAGCCACAGACCTCCCTCCGCACGCAGGACGAGTTGGGGGAGGCGGCGAACCCCCCCGGGCCTGGTCCCGAGGTCGGGGTTCTCTCCCGGGGTCAGGCGAAACCTGAGCAGGGTCAGCGCCACGACGACTCGAAGCTGCGCCAGCGCAAATTTCTGCCCGATGCAGTTCCTGCAGGAACACACACAGGTTGTTGTCTGCACCAACACCCTCCCAATCAACGCCGGACCCCATTTATGGAGGGCTCTGGGTACCTGGGGCCCGAGGAGAAGGGGATGAAGGCGTGAGAGGGCCGGTCCGCTGAGCGCGCGGGGTCGAACCGCTCGGGATCAAACTCCTACGCGGGGGAATAAATCACACAGGTCAAGTGAAAAGGAAACCCCCAGGTCTGTCTCTTCCCCGTTTCTCACGTGTGGGTCGGTCCAGACTGCGGGGTTGTGGTGTGTCCCGTAAATGCTGACCAAGCAGATGGCACCTTGGGAGGAAAAACACTTTCAGAGGTTTTCCACTCCTTCGTAAAAAAAAAAAAAGAGTCCCCCCCCACCCCCCCCCCCCGCCCCGCCCATCTCACCGGCTGGTACGGTCCGATGCCCGGGCAGCGCCATGTCCCGGGTGTACTTCCTGGTCACAGCCTGCACAGGAGCGTGCAGCCGCAGAGACTCCCTGATGCACATGGTGGTGAAGGGAAGGTTGGACAGATCCTCCCTTTCAATGAAGACGTCCACGTTTGACTCATTCAGGGCTCGTTTCAACAATACGATGAAATGATGACACTTTGAACACTTTGCATTTTCATTGTGTTTTCTTACCACTCTATTTTGTGTCTGTCTCGTCCTTGCATCAGATCCATCACTTCCTGCCTGCATTTCTCCTGATAGTGCTCGTGGCGTGCTAAATTATACAGCGTCCAGCAAATCGCACTGGCTGTTGTGTCGTGACCTTTCGGGGGGGGGGGGGCGGAGGACATCGAGTCTCCACTCAACACTTGGGATTTTCGAGACTTATTTTGAAAAACAAATCTTTTAACCGTCTTACCTGCAAACATGAAGGTGTTGGCCTCTGCCTGCACCTCCTCATCCGTTAGGCCGCGTCCATCTGCATCCTGTCATTGTACAGAAATAAAGAGCAGTCATTCAGGGTGAACGTCTGATTCCTAGTTCTTCTTCTCTACCTTTGACAGCAGTAGGATGTCCACGAAATCTTTCTTCCTCTGTTGTGATCGGGTCAAATCTGCGTCCGACTTTGTCTGCTGGTTGATCAGAGCTCGACGCTTCTGAACCACCTCTCTGGTAAAGCTGCAAACACCAGGTGTTAGTATGATGTGATGCAGTATTCTGATATGTAATGTTGTTTAATGCAAATATCTTTTAATATCATACAGTGCAAGTAGAATTGAGATAGATGACAAGAATGCTCTTCTATCATCTGTGCAACCCTTCTACATAAAGGTCACGGGGTCACACCGGTCCAGGTACCTGTGCACGATGCCAAGGGCCTTTCTGAACCGTTTTCCCTGCTCGGTTTTCCAGTAAAACCAGTCCCAGTGGTGCAGAATGTTGTGCCGCCGCTCTATTATCCGCTCACTCAGCTCCACTAAGGCCGACACGTACTCGCTGGTCGACCTGCAAAGGGAAACATTTTAAAAAACAAACTGCAACGGAATGAATTTGAGATAAAGCGCGCGTGACCTCACCTCTGACAGTTGCTGTCGTAGCTGAAGGCACATCTGAGCAGACTGTCCAGTGTCATCAGAGTGACATGGTCAAACATCTCCAAAGACGCCGAGCCCTCAGCGACCGCGTGGCGCCAGTTGTCCTGAGGCACAGCGGCGATGCAACGCCGAGGTGAGATGTGCACAGAGGGGGGTGAACACGCGTGTGCACATCTCACCCTAAATTTCCACACAGAAAGTCATGCAACACAACACGAACGCACACTCACGTGCAGGGTGTTCGTGGAGGTGTTGAACTTGGCAACGTAGGTCTTCAGGATGTCAAAATGAAAAGCCGGAGTCAGCAGGCGTCTCCTGCGAGACCATTCCTCCCCGTTGCTTAGCAGCAGGCTTTGTCCTGTGACATTACGGGGAAGAGAAGATTGTGATCGGTACTTGGTTTGGCCCGTGGTTGTACAGAAAGAGCCGGAGCGATTTCACTCACCAAGCCACGGACGCAGATGGCCGTAGATGAGCTCATCCTTCATTGTTATGCTGGCTGGATGGAGGGAAGGAGCAAAAAACAAAACGTGGGAAAATGTTCATTCATAGCTTGGATCAAGCTTCCAAAAACTATTTTGTCCCAGTAATTATCCACTACCAGGTGCCATAAGCAGAGGTTTGACGTAGTCGGGGTGGAAGAGTCTGACCAGGTGATAAAAAGGGCCGAGGAACCAGCTGCAGGAGTGTGTGTACTTCTGCACCAAGTCATCCACCTGCAGGAGACCTTCTTCTGAGCTCTGCATCTGAGGCAATTGAACATTTTCATTAAAAATGCCACTGTAAGATATTCTCTTAAGGACACAGAGGAAATATTATTGTCACAACGAATTGCAGCACCGAGGACATCCTGTAAGACGCTGACACATCGACAGTTCCTGATGTCGTGGTTCAACACATAGGGTAACTGATTTGTAGAAATCAATCTCAGAACTGACAATCACAACTGCACGTTTGTGTTTTAACAGCCATGTGTGTGTGTGTGTGTGTGTGTGTGTGTGTGTGTGTGTGTGTTCGTATCTCCTACCTGGCCCAGGTGGCCCAAAAGCCAGGAGTTGGCGTGTGGCTTGCTGAAGCAGGAGAGCCTGTGCGTGTACCAGGCGTGTCGCAGCAGCAGCCTCGCGATCCAAAATGCGACGACGGCTCCCAGTCCTGAACCGAGCACCAACAGGACCTGACAGGGGCCCGTCCAGCTGAGGACCAGAGGCAGGAGAGACATCCTGGGAAAGACAGAGAGAGTGTGACCAGTACACCGATGTCTTCGCAATGACATGTTAAAGATGTGGAAATACGAGGAAACCAAACTGTTTCACCCAATTATTTCGAAAGGATAAAGTGCTGTAACGGCTGAGAGGGTCACTTCCTTTGTTAAAATAACCGCTTTATTATCATGCTTATGCCACGTTGATGGAACTTAACTCAGTTAACTTGTTTATGTATGCAATGTATTTATTTGTTTTATTGTAGCCTTTAATTATTGTTAACATCAGTCTTTTTATTGCTGTTGATAGGAATACACTGCTGTTATTATATAGTGTTTATTTTATCTTAATTGGACGTTTTGATCAAGAGTTTCCTTTTTTATTTTCACCATCTTTATTTTTCTTTCAAATGATCTAGTTATTGTTTGATTACAAATATGTTTCATTGAAAAATGAATATAAGTTACGGTTTATATATTTATCATCTTCATCAGTCTCATTTAATTACAGACACATTTTAATTTCCTCTCAAAAATATTGCTCCACTTTCCCGTCTTTGCAAAAAAACAACGCCAAAAACAACACTAAATTGTCCACCATTATATATCGATGCTAATCATGAAACATGCACAGGTGCGGCCAACAGAATCTCCTCAAACATAGGCGTCTGTGAATTTTCATAGACGTCCAGATCGTTGTGGACGAACTCCACAGAGAAGGTTGAACCGGTTCTACACTAAATACGGGTCGTCAGGCCTGGTTGGTGCTGCACGCGGTGCGCGCTCCCGCGGCGTACGCGCACGAGCGCGCAGAACGGCTGTAACACCTGAGCGCGCGAACGGCTCAAACGAGTCCCGAGTTTAACGGGAAATAAGTTCAGGAGTCGTTGTTGGACTTTTACCGACAGCCTGGAATTCAACACCGGAGACGCGGTGCGTGTGTCCACGTGTTTGTACTTCGGACGGTTTACGGTGAGTTTTAATTAAACGTTTTGACTTAAATGTGGTGGGAAAAGCGACCCAGCTAGCTGACGAGCTAACAATGCTAGCGTTAATTAGTTTATTGATGTTAATGATAATCCGCTGCTGGTAGTTTCCGGTGTGCCCATTGTTTCCCCTTCATTCCGTTAATACAATAACTAAAAATATACTTTGATTTGATGAGTATTGATTTATTCTTATTTTAATCACATATTTACTAAGTAATACAGCATTTTAACCCTTTTAAATCGACACCAAATAACTCATTTTGTAAATCTATGAAATGAATGAAAAATAGTGTAATGTTGGTCAATTGTGCTCGAGAAAGTATTTAAACTAAACCACTGTGGTTGCACTATAAATGTATTCCGGGATGTCTTCAGGCTGCCGTTCATTTATTTATAATTATTACATATTTGGGGGGATTATTCATGGCCTGAAGTATTAACACTTGTGGGTATTGTTGGATGAGGTGAAGGTAATATTCAATCTGAATCATGTAAATATGGTTTGTCTCCCTCTGCCGGGGCTCATTTTACACTTTCCTAATATAACCAGTTTTAATAAATGAACAAATATATTGGTTTTCAAAGGAGAAACATTAAGTTCATCTGATAAAATCAGCTGTTATATATTTATTTTTGGGGGTTCATCTTTTTAAAGCAAGGTATAAATGATCCAATCTCTTATTTTAATTCCTGTGTGCATTTTCCACGTGTTCATCTTGGAATGAATTGTAGAAGGACACAACCTAGTGAGATCTCATCCTGCACCCAGCTCTTCTCCGTCATCTCCCTGCTGCAGCTCCACCCAAACATGGCCACCACCTGAATCCCCTCCGAGGTCTCCCTGGGTGACGGCTCGTCAGATGGAGCAGGACCCGGATTCTCAGCAGCACCAGGATGAGCTTCAGTCGAGTCCATCTCGTCCCTACGAGGAACTCTTCTGCAGAAGCAACACCTCCCTCGCTGTGGGCCCTCTGACCGGCGCCCTCGTGACCCCCCGCGGGCCACACAGCGACGTGGTGAAACGGGGTTACCTCGGCATGCTGGACCGCAGCCACAGAAGATATTTCGTCCTCAGAGCAGGAAGTCACACCGGGCCGGGCCGACTCGAGTGGTACAAGAACCAGGAGAGGTCTGCTGGTAAAGCTGCGCTGTTTGGCTCGAGCAAGCTGGGGTAGGTCCAGGCGACTTGAACCAGTTCAAGGTTTTCAAGGGGATTCATGTAGACTCATGCGATTAGCTAAATGTAGACAAGTTATTGTTTATAGAAACTCTGGAGCAGGCAATAAGCCGTAGAAGTTAACAGACCTTTTGATTGTGTTTGATTCACTGTGGGGGCTGATGTCCCCCCCCCCCCCCCCCCCCCCCCAGGGTGATGTACCTGAGGTGCTGTCTCGGTGTGAGTCGGAGTGGCAGTTCCAGCAAAGGCTCCACGGTGGCGCTGTATGCCAAGGATCAGACCATGGTGCTGCTGGCGGAGGACCAGTGGGAACAAGAAGCCTGGTACCTGGCCATTAGGAAACTGATGGAGGAAGAGCGGAAGGATGAAGAGCGTGTGGAAGAGGATGATGGGTATTGCACCCTGCCCTCCGCTGCTTCCTTCAGAGAGGTCAGAGTTGATTTTTAATGTTTTGTCCCCCCCCCCCCCCCTTACAGTCACCTCTGTTACTCCTACTAAGCCAAAGAGGGTTCATGTATTCTGATAATAAATCCACCAGAAAGCTTTTAACATGAAGAGAACCGAAAGTTTTGATGGCCTCCAAATACATTTTAGGGGACATATGGGAGGCCCTGGAGGAGGAGAACCAGGCCGGCTTGTGAATGAGAGGTTTTCTAAAGGGCCCCTCAAACGAAACCAAACAAGAGTTCCTTACTTTGAGATGCTCCCAGCTCTTCACCAGATCTAAATACCTGTCCTCTGCCCCGTTCTCAGGTGTGGCCCGTCACAGTGAGGTCCACAGGTCTGGGCTGTACCAAGTCTCTGGCCGGGGAGAGCCGTCTCTGCCTCACAGCCGCGTCTCTCGTCCTGGTCCGAGTGACGGCGTGCGGCGACTTGCCGTCGCTCACAATCCCGCTGCTCAGTGTCAGGCGCTTTGGTCACTTGGACGGCTCCTTCTACTTGGAGCTCGGCAGGTCGGCACCAAATGGGCCTGGAGAAATCTGGATGGGAGCAAGAGACCAAGGTGAATACGAAATCAAAGTTGTGCCCGTATCACTAAGTCGTGCCTCGCCACAGGAGCCTGACCTCTGTGTCTGCTCTGCACAGGGAACCCGGCCTTCGCCCATCACATTCACGAGGTGGTCATTGAGACGGTCAGGGCGCTGCGAGCTCTTCCCGACTTCAGCCGCTCACCAGCCTCCACCCACAGTCAGCTTCAGGCCCTCCTGGCTTCCAAGCGCTGCCGACCCAAATACAGAGACAAGGCGGCGAAGGTGAGACCGACCGGTGCTGGTCCGCTCCTCAGGAACCCTGGAACCCAGACGAGTCGCCCCGAATGTCACCTCGAGCCCGACAAACCACACCAAACGCAGCCTGGGTCCCCTCGGAGCTCCGCCTCCCACCTCGGCCCTCTCGGGTCCCCTCGGAGCTCCACGTCTGAGTCCGAAGGCTACGTGGAAATGGAGACGGACCAGCTCGTCCCAGTGGACCAAGGGAGGGATGGCGACCCCGAAGGAGCTGCCATGGCGACGGGGGACCGCCGCAGTGGGAGCTGGGAGCCAGGCGAGGTGCAGCGTCTAGGTTACATGATGATGTCACCACCAGGGGGCCACGGTTCACCTGCGCTGTCTCAGGATGACTATGTGACGATGGCGAGCCCCCAAAAGCACAACGCACAACCTCGCCCTCTCTCCCCCTCGTCTTCCCTCCAGACGTCATTCGACAGGTGAGTCAATGCAAACTCAACACTTTATTCATAATTGATATCATGTCGGTTTCCATCAATACTCAGACTTTAAGACTTTATAATGTCAAGCCAAACACTTCCTCTAGAATTTAGTGTCAAAGGCCTTTCTGCTCCTCTGTAATATTATAAATGTTTTACAAAGCTGTTATTTTGGGCTGTAAAAATAAAACTGACTTTACTTGCTTCTTAGCTCTCTGATCAGCTGTGAAACATTGCAACAGGAAATGTTTGGTGGTCATTCTAAATGCAGGAAACTCTACTTTTAAATATCCACAATGAACTTGGAGGTTTTGTTAAATCCATTTCCAGCCACACCTTTTCCTACTCTTCATCTGTTTTTAGCTTCACCTTCGACAGCTCCTCTCTGCACGCGTGGCATCGTCGGACCAACGAGCCCAGTCCTCCACGCCGGCTTCTGACCTCGGGCCAACAGTCAGAGACGGGAGCCGGCCAATCAGAGAGGAGCATCAGCTGCTCCAGCCAACCACAGGAAGCTGTGAGGAGTGCTGAGCCGTCTGCCGTGACGACTCCCTTCGTCCAAAGTGGACCAGACCAGGCCGGGCCGGGCCGGGCTAGCCGAGCGGCCTCAGACCGATCAGTTAGAAGATGGCGGCTGTCTCTGTGTCTGCCGTCCTGCCTGAGGACGCAGACTGAGTCATTGTGATGATCGTTTTGCTGGTGATGTTATAGTTACACCAACGTATGAAAGAATAATTGATTTAAATTTTCAATCAAAGGGATTTATATTAAATGCAGAATGTAATGAATATATTGTCTGTAAATTCACTGAATGTTTTGTTTCAGTTTTCCCTTTTTCTACATTTTCTTTGTCTTTCCTCTTTCAGTGTGGATTACATTGGGCCTTGGATTGTGGTTGAAGCACTTTCACTGTTATGAAATAATTAAAAGAATAAAGTCCTGTGAAAGCAAATGTTTCTTAAGCCCTTCGTTGATCAGTATAAAAGCATACATAAGAAACAAAGAATTTAAGCAGAATTTACTGCTTTTCCTTTGCTGTGTGGAGTCTTGTGTCGTCTTTGTGATTCTGTCCTAACGGGACCAACTCAGTCAACACTGAAACGTTGTTCATTTTGGGAATAGTTCTCTCTACACGTGTTTTACAAACACTTTTAACTTTAACTATCCACCTCAAGGACTCTCTTGATGGTGGATTTACATTTATTATGAAGGAAGCAGATACTGGAGAGTTTTGTCGGGGTCACATTCCTTCTTCAATGAGATGAAAAAGTCAGCCTTGTCTTACAAGTATCTTGACTTGTATGTTATATGTATATAAATAATTTAATTTAGGAGTTGAGGATTCATAAGTTAAACCAGATCCTGACAGCTCCGATGAACGATGGTGTGGTGTGGTCGCCTTTGTTGGTTCTCAGAGAAAAAAGACAAGGTTTTGGGTGAGGAGCAGCAGACGAGATGAGGACTTCAAGGTGAGTACAGGTGGACCTGCAAAAGAAACCCCTGTAAACCGCAACAGTCTAAAGTTCAATATTGATTTAAAACATTTACATTTAAATCTATTTCATCAGTAGTATTGTTCCCTCTTGTTGACGCTCTGTTTTAGTGATGTGAAGCCTTTTCTGACTCTATAACCAGGTGATGTTGTCTAATACATCTTTTTACTAAATGTAGAATGGATCTTCCAATCTTCCGATAAAAACTTGAACTGTTCCAGGACCAGTGGAGTATTTATGGAGACTACATGACAGGACTTGAAGGATTTTACTTCCTGTTGTGCCCATGTGTCTGTGTAGCTGCTGTCCCTCGGGTCTCCTGTCTGGACCAGTACTGCAGTGAGCACGAGTTCTGTGGAGATCGGCTCGGTGAAGCCAGCTGCTTCTGTCGGGCCTTGTTTGCCTCCAAGTTCAACCCGACCAACGCTTTAGGTACAGTCAGACTTCACACGCCGCACCAAGTGCAGGGTTTCTCTTTTCTTCTTCTAGTCTAAAGCTGGACGTGTCTTTGCCTCCGTGATAGATGAAACTAGCTCTTAATAGTCCAATGCCTCCAATGCTAACCCCTCCACAGTGAGATGCTGATACTTGATACAGGATTGTGCTGTTGGGCATTCAGGCGAGCCGACAGTCTGCACGCAGAACTCTGCCACTCTGACTCTGGCTGAATGTCTGCTGCAGGACCGACGCATCAACTCCTCCGTCCTCCACCTCATTGACCCCGAATGCAAAGGCCATCTGGACCCACAAACCCACATGGTGGAGTTCAGCTTCGACAGCGGCCACACCTGTGGGGCCGAGATTTCGGTGGGTGCCCTCCTCTAGTTGGTTGCCTTCAAAAAGTGTGTTGTTACTATGAATGTGTGGCAGACTGTGTCTTTCCATCTCAATCTAGGTAAACAACAGCGAAGGTCAGAGGGTTCATCCTCTCAGGAGCATAAATGTCATGTGACTCTTAGATGTTTCAAATTTGCCCTCCATCAGAGACAAAGTAGAAGTCATGACTCATCCGTGATGTCTGCTTGTCTTCTCAGTTGATTCCTGACAGAAGCTCCAACAACCAGCCTCTAACCTCACGGCTCTTCAACAGATGTTTGAAGATGTTGCTGCTGTGAAACAATGCTGGCAGGTCTTCATGTGGTCCCCTGGGATGATGGCATTTATTCATTCTTTATATAGTCAATTCTTCTTGCTAATTATTACACCATTTAGAAATTTAACATAATCTCTAGTGGAATAAATTATATAAAAATAGAATAGAAAAACTAATCAAATAGGGTTTTAAGGGTCTGGTACTATAAATATATATTGAATCACTTCTTTAAACCTGCCTAGCCTGAATGATACCTGGTGGAAGCAGCAACAGAATCTGTGTTCTAATGAAATGAGAAGACTTCTGAAGCTTTGCAGAACAAAGGGAAGCAAAATACTGTTGTGAAGATAATTAGGAGATAGAAGTTATTCTGAGTGAAGATTGGCATTGCAAACTGACTGTTATTACACAAAGGCATGATGTTGTTTATTATGTTATTACTAAGAAAACACAAAAAATATAATAAAGGTAGTTGGAAAACCAACATGTGTCAATGATTATTTGATCTTTTATTCTTAAACTTTGTGGCCTCTAAATCCAAAGTTGTCAATGTAAATATTTCAATCGAAGCATTGGTAAGATCCAGATAGTTAGAACCAAGGAGCTGAAACCATAGTCAGTCATAATGTGCAATATACACTCACCGGCCACTTTATTAGGTACACCTGTCCAACTGCTGGTTAACACTTAATTTCTAAGCAGCCAATCACATGGCGGCAACTCAGTGCATTTAGGCATGTAGACATTGTCAAGACAATCTCCTGCAGTTCAAACCGAGCATCAGTATGGGGAAGAAAGGTGATTTGAGTGACTTTGAACGTGGCATGATTGTTGGTGCCAGAAGGGCTGGTCTGAGTATTTCAGAAACTGCTAATCTACTGGGATTTTCACGCACAACCATCTCTAGGGTTTACAGAGAATGGTCCGAAAAAGAAAAAACATCCAGTGAGCGGCAGTTCTGTGGGCGGAAATGACTTGTTGATGCCAGAGGTCAGAGGAGAATGGCCAGACTGGTTCGAGCTGATAGAAGGGCAACAGTGACTCAAATAACCACCCGTTACAACCAAGGTGGGCATAAGAGCATCTCTGAACGCACAGTACGTCAAACTTTGAGGCAGATGGGCTACAGCAGCAGAAGACCACACCGGGTGCCACTCCTTTCAGCTAAGAACAGGAAACTGAGGCTACAATTTGCACAAGCTCATCGAAATTGGACAATAGAAGATTGGAAAAACATTGCCTGGTCTGATGAGTCTCGATTTCTGCTGCGACATTCGGATGGTAGGGTCAGAATTTGGCGTCTACAACATGAAAGCATGGATCCATCCTGCCTTGTATCAACGGTTCAGGCTGGTGGTGGTGGTGTCATGGTGTGGGGAATATTTTCTTGGCACTCTTTGGGCCCCTTGGTACCAATTGAGCATCGTTGCAACGCCACAGCCTACCTGAGTATTGTTGCTGACCATGTCCATCCCTTTATGACCACAATGTACCCAACTTCTGATGGCTACTTTCAGCAGGATAATGCGCCATGTCATAAAGCTGGAATCATCTCAGACTGGTTTCTTGAACATGACAATGAGTTTGCTGTACTCAAATGGCCTCCACAATCACCAGATCTCAATCCAATAGAGCATCTTTGGGATGTGGTGGAACGGGAGATTCGCATCATGGATGTGCAGCCGACAAATCTGCGGCAACTGTGTGATGCCATCATGTCAATATGGACCAAACTCCCTGAGGAATGCTTCCAGCACCTTGTTGAATCTATGCCACGAAGAATTGAGGCAGTTCTGAAGGCAAAAGGGGGTCCAACCCGTTACTAGCATGGGGTACCTAATAAAGTGGCCGGTGAGTGTACAACATTTAGTTATGGAAATGTAGTTATTAAATGTAGGAAATTAATTTAGTTTGGACTGATGTTTCCTAATCAAAGTTTTCACTATGACAAAACTCACTTTTATTAAAGTCAGCAAACCTGGTCCGTGACAAAAGTGTTTCTACTTAAGGATTTGGGTTAGAATATCTGTATTCTGCAACATGCAATCGATGGCATTGTTGGGTTAGTCAAACATCGTAGAGACCATAAATCTGTTTTTTTTGTGAATGTTTGGGGCAGATGGAGTCCAGTGGAGTGTGAAAAGTGAATGTGATGGGGGATAGAATACATCTTCAATCAAACTATTAAATATGAATTGACCAGATGGGAGTGATATCGTTACATTACATGTGAAGGTATTTCCCCGATAGGGCCCCTGGTGCTGTAAATGACGTCACTATTTAGCTCAGGTTGACGAGCGGCCCTGATGACGCGTCCAAGATGGCCGCCAGGCCCCTGAGCTGTAACTTCCGCTGCCCCACTGTTCGTGACGATGGAGACCTGATGAAAGAAAGGAGACTGACTGGTGAGTCATGATGTGGACTGAGGGCTGATGAGGGAAAATACGACAAAACCACCACAAACAAACAAATAGAAACACTTGTCGCGGCGTCCATTGCTAAGTGGGCTAACATTAGCTCACGGCTAACTGGTGCTAACGTCTGTGCGCGCGGTTCTTTCGCTGATTTCTAGCGGTCAAATTAACCCGATTCATAAGCGTCCTGTTTGGCTTCGGTTAATAATACCGATTGTAAACAATGAAACGTGACAATCAACAAAAGGGAACGAAAAAGATGGTGGCCATGTGCTATTGTACTTTATATTTACATCTAGTGCTAATTTCCTGTTATATCATCAAATGATTAACTGATTGTTAATAATATCTTTCCATTTATTTACAATCAAAAGGTTGGACCATTTGTTGTCTAGCCGCATGTTTGCTTGTTTTACAACATCATGTTTATCTAGTTTGGAGTTGGCGTTTCTATCCATCCTTAAAGAGCTGCATTTCCTTATGATGAACACTAGGGGGCGCCCTCCATCTATCACATGGGATAGTGCTGCTGTCTCAGAGAAAAGATGGTGTTTTTGTATTTGAATGATTGTGTGACTTCCAAGTGTTGTTTTGCTTCTTTTTGAATCCTCCAGAAAATGTTGGAGGAGCAGCTGGAGAAGAACAAGGCTGAAGACAAGCAGAAGACAGAGGACGAAATGAACAGAGTAAGGAATCCTAAGTGATTGAAAAGTATTGATGATGATTGTTTCTGATTTGTATTTACAGTAGATGGGTCAGAGCTACACCATCCATATAATTACAGTATGTATCGGGACCTTTTGAAAACGTGACGTAAATGTAGTTGAATGTGGTCACTTAACTCCATCATGTGTATCACCAGACACATGGTAATAATATGATCAGATTGTAGGTGTAAGATCCGATATCCCTACCTGTGCTTTGGGTACACGGTTTTGATTGGTTCTGCACTAAAGCTGATGTAAAATGTCTCTTTTGAAATAGGAATCCGAGCCTCTTGAAGCTTGTGTCTAAATGTCTGTGTTTTTTGTCCAGACTGCTGAATGAGCAGAGACTTGAAGGTCTTGGAGAAGACGAGGAGGATGGAGGAACATTTGGTAAGTGTCAACTCAATTATTACTAGTAGCTGTTAAAGTGGTAGCAGGAACATTTTATTTATTGTGGAAGTTGTAGTTTTTTGTGATGGTTTTTGATTAAAAATTGAAATAAAAATAGGCATTCATATCATAGTGCTTTATAACAATGATAGTATTGATAAGAACCTTAAAGAAAAAAATTTAATAAAAATCTTCAGTCATAGTATAGTATTTAATATTAAATCATGAAAATGTAGTTTAAAAGAATACTCAAATTATAGTATGCAACAAGGAAATACAAAATATAGTGTTATATAAAATCATGGTGTGGTATGCCGTTAAAATGTAATCAAAATCATTCATTATGCCGTAAAACGTGAAAAGATTACTCAGTATAATATGCTGTAAAACAAAATCATTGTCACAACAATATTAATAAAATTCATAGAATAGTGTGCCAACAACGTTATTGTATAGTGTGACAAGAGCCTTAAAATAAATGATGTAGTAAGCCAAAGAAATATCATATAATATATATATATCATGTATCAATATAACAAACATCATTAAAGATTGTATAGTATTTTGTAAAAAAGTTTAGTAAAAAATGTCATAAAGTAGTATATTATGTCAAAACATTGTAGTATAGGATGTCATGAAAATGCTTTTTAAATTGTGATATTATTACGTGATGAAATTCAAAAATATTTTAGTATGTTATGTTGGAAAAAGTAGGAAATGATTATACTACAGCTTAATGAATTCATAAAAAGTATTGTACAATATTTAATAATTGTTTTAAAATATTATAGTATTTCGTATAAATTAATTATATTAAAAAGTCTTATTAAACAAGTCATATTATAGTATGTCCTTAAGTATAAAAAATATATTATAGTAAGCCATGAACAATTTTAGAAATGTCACAATATGGTATTTCATAGAAAATATATAAAATCATTGTAAGAGTAATAAGCATCAGAAATAATATAGCAATTTTGTAAAAATTATAAAAATGTACACAAATAGGTTTTTGAATACATCATGGAAAAATAATTTTGATTGTGTGCTAATTAAATTAATTGAATAGTATGTCTAAAGTAAAAAAGCAAACAAATACAAGTATCTGAATTTGGTGTATTTGTTGTAGTATTCATTCAAGTATCTGAATTTGGTGTATTTGTTGTAGTATTCAAACAAGTATGTAAATTTGATGCATTTTCTAATGTTGTGCTTCTCTTCTTTTCTCCACACGAGGGCGCAGTTTCCAGACCTGAGGACGGCAGGTTTCTTCTTCTGCTCTGCGGTTACTCTGAGAAGTAACTTTGACAGTTTGGGGGTGGTTCAACTTTTGTAAAATGGTCACTGTGCAGCTGAATTTTAATAAAGAATAATGTAGCATAACCCCCTGCGTGTGTCTCATTGAAAGCCCGGGAGGAGACGGACGTCTCTACTCTACCGGGGCGATGCACACTGATGATCCCACAGCGGTGGGAATCGAACCCGGGTCTGACGCCACCCAAACCGGGGACAGCGCAACCACGCCACCATGTCATTCACCCTTAATCATGTTTGTTTGTTGTCTTTGACTTCTTCATGTGACCGAACAACCTCAAAAATCACCCACCTGCAAAAGGCTTGAACCCACGACCTCATGCTCACGGGGCAGTCGTCTTCACCTGGAGCTATTTGTTCAGACACATTTGTCTGCTTCATTAAATACTGGTCTTCTTCACTTTGGGTGTTGAATCTTAAAACAAACTGCAGCACACAGGAACCAAACCCACAACCTTCTGCTTACAAAGTGTTCTCTCATCCCAGTGAGCTAACTGATCTGATGTAACCACTGGCTTCATTGTACATTTGTCTCCTTTGTTTGGGCTCTTGGCTCTAAAACCTCTCCATAAGGGATCTCAACCCAAAACCTCTGGACTCCTTACTAGTCATTTGACACTCCACCTGCTTGTGCTTTACAAGATCCACTCAAATGGCCCAATTATTGAGAACTTTTCAAGATGTCACATTGGGAGATAGACCTTAACGGTCACCATGCCCCGGGATCGAACCCATGACCTCCAGCCTCTGGATGAGTCCTCTACCACGCTGAGCTATCACATCTGTGCCGCTGACGATTTGCAACGTCACAAATAGTTCTGCAAACACAAAATCAAACGGTTCATATTATGAATCATTAAGAGTTCTGGTGGAATTGTAGCAGACCTTCCTGAGCCACATTTGGGAATCGATCCTTTCTCCTCAGGGTGCCGTGTGTCAGTTCTCGTCAGCTCCTCATCTGGGTGAGCTAATCCCTGAGGGGGAAACTCGTCCATTTCTTCTGGTATTTGTTCTCCACTCTGCTGAGGAGGAACCTCAGAGGATCCTCAGGATGGATCCTCTCACTTCTCTCAGGCATCAGCGCACAGACTGCGTTGAGATCATTTGCATGTGTGGGTTTTATTCACATACTATACTATGAATACAATTAAATAATGAAATATATTTTTGGTTTTGTCTGTTGAACATCATGTTCTTGCATGATTCCGTTTGGTTTTCACTTTTTCAACTCATCTCATATTCCGTAAAAATGTCTAAAATGATTGAAGCATTGTCATAGTATAGATTGTTGGAAAAACGTATAGTTTGGTAGTCAACCAGTCAAAACAATAATAGTATGGTGGTGGGAAAATTCAACTAAGGTTCAGAGTGAGTGAAGAGAAGGTCTCTGACCTCTCGAACTGGGACACGGTCTGTTGTGTTAAACAGATCCGTTTTGATAACTCAATCAATTCAAGATGAGGACAGTGTCCCAGGAACTCATCTTGAGTATTTATGAGTCAACATTTAGGAGAGCTGATCAAGTCAACAAGGGTTTCTCTTCATCTCCTTCAATCATGGATAACAATGCTCTCTGTCTCTCTGGGATGTGAAAGAGCGCAGTGGTGGCTCCTAAAAATAAATCATCCAAAGCCAAAGGAGGACTCCTTTCAGGAGACTTGATGCATCACTGGTTTTAACTCTGCTACATGCTTGCAAGCATTTAAAAAATGCTCTGTTCAATGATTTCACTTCAGTGTCGAGGAAAATTCTGCTAACATATGGAACGGCATAAAAAAACAGACTGCTGTCGCTAGGCAACTCCACAACGACAAAGTAGCCTCTCTGTCCTCTGTCCTCGTCCTCGTCCTTTGTCCTTCTACATATCTCTGCAGGATCTGACACAGTGAACCACCAGATCCTTATTTCCACCTCTCAGGAACGCGTGTCTCAGGCTGTGAAACTGAAAACACACCTGCACCGACCACACCAGGACGAATCAGCACTTTATTAGCACTTCCTTACAAAGCACTGTTGTAGTTTGGCTTTTTGTTCTGGTTCTGTACCCTCGTTATTGAATGCACTTGGTGCTTTAATAAAAGCGTCAGCTAAATGATAAATATACTCGTAGTGTTTTTGTTTTTCTTTATCAGTTCTTTTGGAAGGTGATGTTCTCTAATATTAGTGTTTTAACAAAAAAATCTAACAAAATCAGAATTCAGCAGGGCGGGGATAATAATTGTCTCAAATGTCTTAATTAAAAATTTAAACTTGATTAAAAAAATAGTCATAGTGTGTGAAAAAAATCCACACATGCAAATGATCACAATGCAGTCTGTGCGCTGATGCCTGAGAGAAGTGAGAGGATCCATCCTGAGGATCCTCTGAGGTTCCTCCTCAGCAGAGTGGAGAACAAATACCAGAAGAAATGGGTGAGTTTGCCCCTCAGGGATTAGCTCACCCAGATGAGGAGCTGACGAGAACTGACACACGGCACCCTGAGGAGAAAGGATCGATTCCCAAATGTGGCTCAGGAAGGTCTGCTTCAAATCCACCAGAACTCTTAATGATTCATAATATGAACCGTTTGATTTTGTTTTTGCAGAAGTATTTGTGACGTTGCATCAGGTCAGCGGCTTAGATGTGATAGCTCAGCGTGGTAGAGGACTCATCCAGAGGCTGGAGGTCATGGGTTCGATCCCGGGGCATGGTGACCGTTAAGGTCTATCTCCCAATGTGACATCTTGAATCGTTCTCAATTATTGAGCCATTTGAGTTTTTGCTTGTAAAGCACAAGCGGGTGGAGTGTCAAATGACTAGTAAGGAGTCCAGAGGTTTTGGGCTGAGATCCCTTATGGAGAGGTTTCAGAGCCAAGAGCCCAAACAAAGGAGACAAATGTACAATGAAGACAGTGGTTACATCAGATCAGTTAGCTCACTGGGATGAGAGAACACTTTGTAAGCAGAAGGTTGTGGGTTCGGTTCTTGTGTGCTGCAGTTTGTTTTAAGATTCAACACCCAAAGTGAAGAAGACCAGTATTTAATGAAGCAGACAAATGTGTCTGAGCAAATAGCTCCAGGTGAAGACGACTGCCCCGTGAGCATGAGGTCATGAGTTCTAGCCTTTTGCAGGTGGGTGATTTTTGAGGTTGTTCGGTCACATGAAGAAGTCAAAGGCAACAAACAAACATGATTAAGGGTGAATGACATGGTGGCGTGGTTGCGCTGTCCCCGGTTTGGGTGGCGTCAGACCCGGGTTCGATTCCCACCGCTGTGGGATCATCAATGTGCATCGCCCCGGTAGAGTAGAGACGTCCGTCTCCTCCCGGGCTTTCAATGAGACACACGCAGGGGGTTATACCAAATTATTTTTTATTAAAATTCAGCTGCACAGCAAACATTTTACAAAAGTTGAACCACCCCAAACTGTCAAAGTTACTTCTCAGAGTAACCACAGAGCAGAAGAAGAAACCTGCCGTCCTCAGGTCTGGAAACTGCGCCCTCGTGTGGCGAAAAGAAGAGAAGCACAACATTAGAAAATACATCAAATTCACACACTGGAATGAATACTACAACAAATACACCAAATTCAGATACTTGTATTTGTTTGTTTTTTTACTTTAGACATACTATTCAATTAATTTAATTAGCACACAACGCAATTTATTTTTCCATGATGTATTCAAAAACCTATTTGTGTACATTTTCCTAACTTTTTTTACATCATGCTATATTATTTCTGATTCTGATTACTCTTACAATGATATTTTTTTAATGAAATATCAAATTGTGACATTTCTAAAATTGTTTATGGCTTACTATATCATATATTTTTATACTTATTAAGGACATACTATCATATGACTTTTATAAAGACTTAGTAAGTAATATAGTTAGTTATCCTATTTTTAAAGACTTTATGAAATATTGTACACTTTTTATGAGTTTATTAAGCTATAGTATAATCATTTCCTACTTTTCCCCAAAAAACATCCTAAAATATTCTTGACTTTAATCACATATCACATTTTTAAAAGCATTTTCATGACATACTATACAATGATGTTATGACATAATATACTATTTCTTGACATTATTTATTATAACTTTTTTCACAACATACTATACCTTCTTTTATGATGTTTGTTATACTATGATTTGATATGTCTTTGGCTTACTACATCATTTATTTTAAGGCTTATGTCACATTATACAATAACTTTTTTTTTTTTACAGCATACTGCGTAATCTGCACTTTTTACGTCCTAATATATGATTTTGATTACTTTTTAACGACATACCACAGCATGGTTTTTACATGACACTATATTTTGTATTTCCTTGTTGCATACTACAATTTGAGTATTCTTTTCAACTACTTTTTCATGATATGATATTAAATACTATACGACTGAAGATTTATATTAAATATTTTACTTTAAAGTTCTTATTAACACTATCATTGTTATAAAGCAATATGATATAAATGACTGTTTAGTCCTATTTTTAATAACTACTAAAAAATCATAAATCAATAATTGAGTTGACACTTACCAAATGTTCGCTCCATCCTCCTCGTCTCCTCCAAGACCTTCAAGTGTCTCTGCTCATTCAGCAGTCTGCACAAAAAACAGAGACATTTAGACACAAGCTTCAAGAGGCTCGGATTCCTATTTCAAAAGAGACATTTTACATCCGCTTTAGTGCAGGACCAATCAAAACCTTGTACCCAAAGCACAGGTAGGGATATCGGATCTTACACCTACAATCTGATCATATTATTACCATGTGTCTGGTGACACACATGATGGAGTTAAGTGACCACATTCAACTACATTTACGTCACGTTTTCAAAAGGTCCCGATACATACTGTAATTATATGGATGGTGTAGCTCTGACCCATCTACTGTAAATACAAATCCGAAACAATCATCATCAATACTTTTCAATCACTTAGGTTTCCTTACTCTGTTCATTTCGTCCTCTGTCTTCTGCTTGTCTTCAGCCTTGTTCTTCTCCAGCTGCTCCTCCAACATTTTCTGGAGGATTCAAAAAGAAGCAAAACAACACTTGGAAGTCACACAATCATTCAAATACAAAAACACCATCTTTTCTCTGAGACCCAATAAAGAAGAAAAAGGAATGATTTAAATGATCAATACTGTTACCAAGTAAAGAGCCTTTCTGCATGTGCAGACTAGAGTTCACTGTTCATGTGTTGCATCCCCCTGATTCAGTTTAGATCTTTCAACCACATAAACACGTCATCCCCGCACAGCAGCATGATCCCATGTGATAGATGGAGGGCGCCCCCTAGTGGTCAACACAAGGAAACGCAGCTCTTTGAGGATGCATAGAAACGCCAACTCCAAACTAGGGAAAACATGTATTGCTTGTTTTATTCCTTAAATATTATGCTATAAAGCATATGAACCACATTGCTTGCAGCAAGCAGCCATTGATAATTGAGAAATATAACAGAAAATTAGCACCACATGTGAACATATAGTACAACATGTACTGTACAACACAACATGTGAACATAGAGCACAATAGCTCATGACCAGTGGGTTTCGTTTCCTTGAGTGGCATTTGTTAAATGCTTAACATCTGTATGTAAGTTAATAACAATCGAGTAACTATAACCAAAGCCAAATAACACGCCATGTTCCAAACACAAATAATGCCTAATATTCATGCATCATGAATCTGGCTGAATTTAACCACTAACTTCAAACAATTCGTTTATTCAAACAGCGAAAGAACCGAGTGCACAGACGTTAGCACAAGTGATATTGTTTTGTTTGTGTTGTTGTTTTTGTTGTTGTTGACACCATAACTCACCAGCATCGTCAGCCGTCAGTCTCCTTTTCTCCGTCTGGTCCTCCGTCCGTCAGCAGGTTCACGAGCAGTCGGGCAGCGGAAGTTACAGCTCAGGTGGTTGTCGGCCATCTTGTCAACCTGAGCTAAATAGTGACGTCATTCCCCCACCGGACGCCATCCGGTAATGACGTCACAATTTAGCTATTTAGAATAATTATCATCTTTGTAGATGTTGCTTTGTCTGTTGAAGACAATGTTCTTGCGTGATTCACTTTGGTTTTTAGTTTTTCAATTCCATTGAAGTCAACTCTATAAAGAGATAATCAAATAATTGTCACATGTCTTAAATATGGGAGCATAAAAGGTGAAATGTCTGTAAAGAACACATCCCTGGTTCCTATAAGAGTAAAATCCCGTAGACATATTCCAGCAATATTATCAAACAATTGCAGAATGTTCTAATTCTTAAAAAAAGAACACTTTTTTCATCAATGAACATATTAAGAATACCAGTAGAATCTTGTAGAGAATATTAACTGCAATACACATCCAACGCGCCAGGCTAGTTATATAGTAATGTTCATATTGTACATGGAAAGAAAATGATACATGTTTGCAGAACTTCAAATAGTGGAAAACGAAATTACAAAGAGAAACCCCCCAGGGCTCCCCTTATGAATTATGGGTAAGGAAATCAAAACGACATCAGAGCCTGTGGAACAAACCATTTAATATAATTACAAAAGTTGGCACAATGTCAGGTGATAATTTACAAGGAATATAACAGAATAAATACCGTGCTGTTTTTGTTAAAAATAAGCTGTCTTTACTACCAGCCACTATTCTCATGTACATGTGAGGTGTATTCAAAAGTGGAGATAGGAGTACAAACAAGGCAGAAGATGATGCCCAGGAAGGAGTGGGTGAAATGACAAGTAGATGCTGAGCCTGCTGTGGTTTGTTTACAGAGTTCATCTCCGTTTAAAAACTACAAGTCCCTCCTCCTGGCCAAGCTTCAGCGACACTGCATGGTTTCTGCTGCCATTTTATTTTTCACGGGAAGGTCCTTGTGTTGGAAACATCTGGTGGCCCCCCATCTTCAGGTCAGTGTTGTGTTTCTCTAGAGGAGTAAGTGAGATGGATCAAAATTAATAACCTGTCAATATGACTGATTCATTTCATATTATTATGACCTTAGAAATTGACAACTGTGACCCCCACACACGTCAAATATCACATGTGCTAATTGGTTATTTGGCTTTAATAATGCTGACCCCTTCCAGGGCGGGTTTTGGAGAATTGCTGCCGTTTTGACTCGAAACAGCATCATCACCTGATGGGATGACATGAAAAATCCAACTATTGCGGGCATGGTGACGTGCATTCACCAGTTTGCACCGATCGGTGTCACGTACAAATGCGTGGAGGTACGGTTCGGCAGCTCCGCTGCTCTGCTCAGTCGTCCTTCTTGTTGTCCAAGAGCTCCTGCGTCTGCTGGGCCAGCCTCCTCTTCTCAGCCAGCTCCTTCTTCAGCGCCGCGTCGGCTTTCCTACCTTGGTAGATCTTAGCCCCGGCGAACGCCAAGCACAGCAGCAGCGTCTTCAGGGCCAGGATGTAGAGGAGGAGGGGGACATTGTCCAAAGCCTGAGGACGGACAGTTAAGTGTTTGAGGACAGCTGCAGAGAAAACACACATTTCGGTCTAGGAAACAGCCGCTAAGATTTAACAAATGTCTGAAGGGAAATGAAAAAGAAAGCTCTGGAACCTTCGGGGACCCTGGTCTCTCCCTCCCAGCTGTCAGAATGGGAGGTGGAAGTGGATTTAGCTCCAAAGAGGGGGAGGCGGTGTGTGACAGAGACAAGCAGCTGCATACCATGTTGCATTCTGGGCTTTCATTTGAAATAGCTCATGCACGCCGTTATCGCTGCCTGAACTCTATTAAAACATTTTAGACGCCGTACGATGACGTTTTAAACCATGTTCCTAAACACTAATCCGTGAAGTGCCATAATATTACATTGTTAATTAGTCTTTTCTCAATGTATAAGCAAATTGTTGCAAAAGTGTCCCCCACATATACGACTAGTCACATAACAGACACGGGTGAAGGAACAGTGGCCGCATGACACCATTAACATTGTTATACCGTAACTGTTATTTAACTCCCAGTTGGCGGAGTTTAAAGTTTGTGACGGACAACGCGAGGCACGCAGATACGCTCAGCTGTAGCATCGTTAGCATTGTGCTAGTGGCAGTTAAGGCAACCTTAGTTAATCGCGTAAGAACCAAGTACGCAACAGGTATTACGCAGCTAAAAAACGAAATAGGATATATATATGAAAACAGTACTGTTGAGTTTATTTACCTTCCAGTTGATCATTTTAACGGCTGGAGCGTTTCTTGTTTACCGAGACAGCCGCAGACGTCTTTAAGCTCCTTTCAAGAAGGCGGGGCTTGTGGTGACGACCCAATCAAAAGGCAGTTTTTGGCGGACGTCACATGTGCTGCATTCATGTAAGAAGTGCTTCGCGTGTCTATCAGTCATTATGACATTCATTTATTTCTACTTTGTGGGGATACACTTGAGCTGGGGTAAAACATATTTCTTAAATGTTATTAACAGTGTTTTTAATTATTGGTTTCAATGTTTATTTATTGGCTGTGCCACGCATTTCGATAAGTCCCATTGTAATTGAATGCATCATAACTGGCGTTGATACAGACTTGAACCTCCTAGGTTCTTGCAGTGGGATGAAATAAAAGCATACAGATTTTTTGGGGGTCCAACATGTTTTTCATTAGCATTCTTATTTACATGTATATACATTTAAATAATGTAGTTTTTCAATAGCTACTTGACATTTGTTGTTACATTTTGGAGAAAGAAAAGAACTACGCAACGCGCTGAACTAGTCAATGCACATTGAGGAGCGTACCAGAAGAGGGCGGTAATGAGTCAGTTAACAGAAGGTAAAACATCGTAACACCTCACCGAAGAAGAACCCGCACTGCGCATCAACACTGTCAAATAACAAGCACACAGCTATGCTATAACGTGTGCTTCCTGCTTCTTTCGCAGCATGGCTCTAGTTCCGTACGTGGAGAACCCGCTACCAGCTCTCTCCAAGCTCCACAACTCGTCGGCGCAGTTCCGGTTCGCCGACCGCGACCTCCGCCTGGCGCAGGACTGGAAGAGTCTCGGGGTGGCCGCGGTCGTGTGGGACGCGGTAAGCGAGGCGACCCGTGTGCAACGTCCGGTTCCCTCCCCCCGTGCCGCCGTTATGACGTTTTCGATTAAACGTGTGTGACGTGTGTTTTGCAGGCCGTCGTCATGTGCATGTACCTGGAGATGGGCACGTTCGAGTTAAAGGGGAAAGGGGTCATCGAACTGGGAGCCGGCACCGGACTGGTGGGCATCGTCGCGGCCCTGATGGGTGAGTCGACTGTCCGGTTGGAAGACAAACGGATGTGAGCAATGCAGATGTGAATACGGGTAAAACGTGCCATTCACTTATCCCCCCCCCCCCCCCACACACACACACACGCTGCAGGTGCCAAAGTGACCATCACTGACCGAGAGCCGGCTCTGGACTTCCTCTCCGCCAACGTGAAGGCCAACCTGACCCCGGACTCCCAGGGGTCAGCGGTCGTGTCCGAGCTGAGCTGGGGGCAGGACCTCGATCGCTACCCGGCCGGGGGGTTCGACCTGGTGCTGGGGGCGGACATTGTTTACCTGGAGGACACCTTTGTGCCGCTGCTGCAGACCCTGGAGCACCTGTGCTCGGACACCACCGTGGTGCTTCTGGCCTGCAAGATCCGCTACAAGCGAGACACGGACTTTTTGAGCATGCTGAGGCGCCAGTTCAGGGTGGAAGAGGTTTACTATGAGACACAAAGGGACATCCATGTGTACAAGGCCTCGAAAGTGTCCCCCAGGGAGGATTTGTGACGACTGGGTATCCGATCCATTCAGGTTCACTGCCTTCTTAGTTGTGGTAATTCACTGTTTTTTTTTTGTTTGTTATACAAATCAAATAAAGATGTTTAAAACAAATATTACCAGAAACACATTTATTAACAGCTGCCAAAAATGTAATATGTGAATAGCTCTAGCGTAATGCACTGTATCATACAAGTTTATGTTGACATTTACAAATTGTGTATACAAAATGAATGAAAAGCAACATAAAAAAAGCACAGTTGTTACTAAATAATCCAACGTGGCATTCCACTATGATTAAAATATACTTTTAGTTCAGTGTGAAGTCTGATTGGGTCACACTTTATAATCCTTGGAGGATGTGTTGAAAGGTGCAACCGAGCCGAGATTTAAGGCTCCACACAACCATTGACGTCTGATTAAATGCATGCTGACGCCTTCAGAATAAAGCAAAACGCGCGCGGTCATGTTGTGATTCACTGCCGTTTAGCAGCGGTACTTTGAAGCAAAATCTGAGAGGCACCTTGTAAGAGTGAGAGGTTTCCCTGTGAAATCGTGTGGGATGATTGTGTGTGCAAGGAAAGTGCGCTGGCCACCTTGTTACCCTAGAAAACTCAATCTGGAGACAAAATGACATAAAGGGGACCTGGTATCTCATATTCAAGATAAAAAACTAGTAATATATATATATATATATATGCCCCCCCCCCTGTAACAAAACCGTGTGGAGGTTCCACCAAAAGACCCCTTAATACCAAGAGATCCATGGAATCTCAAGTCTCCATGAGTCTCCAAAATGTCACATATAGATGCTTCGGGAACAAGTAAGGCTCATTCTTTTTGATCTTCTTTCAAAAAGAATCCATGGGTAAATGGAATTTATTTTTAAAAAACGGATGGAAAGTCCATAGTACAAAAAACTTTTAAAACACAAACTCTATAGTCACCTTTTTTTTTTACAGTCTGGTGCATGGACAAAATGTTGTTAGCATTTAATCAGATTTTTACAGAAATTTAATGGGAAGGAAATTTCCTACAGCTGTGCCGAATGTTTGGTTTTCCCATTTGAAGCTTCCGAAGACTTAAAATGTAGAAAAGGCCATTTTTGTTTTAGCATTGTGGCGCTGTTGGATTAGATTGCTACGACACAACCCAGTCGTTGTAGATGTAGGACTCCCATGTCTTTCAAAAGGCTAAATATCTACAAATAAAATACTACGTTGAGCTTTTTGAACACACAAATCGGGCGCAGTCATACGCTGCCACCACTGGAACTTACTTCAACAAATACAAAAATAAAGCACATGCAGAACAATGCTAAATTAAAGTCAGCGTTCGGAACGAAGCTCCAAACGCACCGGTACAGACCGGAAATTTACCGTCACCTACGGCGACCGTAAAGCAGATCTGCGGGAAAAGTTGGGAATCAAAAACAATGAGCCTTAGTTGTCGGTACACAAACACCGCGTTGCACTCGAAGGATCCCGACTTTGGCCTGTCTTTGTCATGTTTCTTTAAAGCTGCATTTGACATGAAAACCCATTTAGAACTCATCATGAATGGGATGATTTTTGTTGTTGTTGTTCTGGTCGTATCAAGGCAAAGTAAAATAAAATAAAGTAAAAAATAAAATAAAAAAATAGGTCTGACATTATGCAAGCAGACGATCCAATACATAAAACAAAAGACAGCTAAAAGGTTAAAATGTCCATGACGCAGCCCATCTACAGTTCAAAGCATTAGTAAGTAACAGCTGTTAATGCAATGGTACAATGACAAACGATGCACACTAAAGGACACCTCTCCACGTGAGCCAAGTGTCCCGGGGCGCTCCAACTGTAAAAAGGTCCGTCGTCGTTGGCGACGGTTGTCGAGCACTTCCCCGTTGCTGGTGATATCGGCCCGCACCCCGCCCCCCCGTTTTGTCCCGGCCCCCAGTGACAGAGCGCGTCCCATCTGTGGAGGCGGCGGCGGAGAGTCCAGAGCGGCCCCTCGTGGTGCTCGCCTCCCGACGCGAGCACCCTGTCCGGCGCTCTGAATGCCGCGCCCTTTTGGTGGAGAAAACAGAATTGCAGTTTTCGTGAACCGCGGTGGGAGAGGCAGGGCCGATGTTTCTCTCTCCCTCCCTCCCTCTATCTCTTCCTGGGGAGTTATTTTTTACAGATTTTTCAGCAGTTTTTAAAAAGAAAGCCAGAGTAGAAAAGGGTGGTGGGGGTTGGCGTCCGGATGCATGGCTCTCTGCTGAGTCTCTGTACATGGGGACCTGCGGGCCCCCGGTCGATGCCCCCGCCAGGCGTTTGGTGTCCTCTCTACTCAGATTTGTGGCAGTACAAGTCTTTGAGGGCTTTGAGTTCCTCGATGAGGGTCTTGTTCTGGTTCTCCAGCACAGCCACGCGGTTCTCCAGACACTTGACGTACTCCTTCTTCTTCCTGCGACACTCCCGGGCGGCCTCCCTGCACGACATGAAGACAACGCGTGAGCAGACGTCTGTGGAGGTCTAAAACGTGCACAAATGGCTCCCGGAGACGGTCACCATGAAGGTAAACACACAAGAACTCCTACCTGTTTTTCATAAGTCGGACCTCCCTTTTGCGCGTGACTTCCTCGGTGCCTCCTCCCGAGCCCAGTGCGGGGGACGTTGCCATGACCACCCCGGGGGTGATGGCGCTGGTGGGGGCCGTGCGGATCTGGTAGGCCTGGACGTCCCCGGAGGCGGCTGATGGGACGGGCGGGACGAGCACAGTGTTTGCGATAACGACGCTGACCGGAAAAACCGCGTGCTACAGCGGAGCGCTACGTGACATCATCAGCTCACCTTGTACGACCACCTGGTTGCTAGGCACTAGGATCTGCTGCCCGTCGGATGTCTGGGCGTACTGCAGGATGGTGGTGCCACCCTGGCCCGCGTTGGCCATGGTCAGCGTCTGCATGCCCTGCACTCCATCCGTGCCGTTGTTGGCCAGCTGGATGGCCCCGCCCTGCGTGATGGCGACTGCGGAGGGACGTCGTGCTTGAATTAGGTCTCGAGCATAAGCGGCGTTCTGCGAATCCAACGCGCGGGTCGTGCAAACGGAAAACAGCAACGCAAGGGGGCAGCGGCAAGTCAACCCAAATCCTGGGCCTGCAGGACATCCTGCACGTTCCAACACAAGCCCCAAGCCTCCTGTGTGGCGGGATTTAAAGGCACTTACTGTACTGCCCACTGCTGGTCTGATAGATGGGGGTGGGCATGGTGACCGTGGTGATGGGGGGTGCCGAGTCGTCTTCGGACTTCTCTTCCTCAATGCGAGGCACCGCTGGAACGTCCGACGACAGATCGTTGAGAATCTTCCTGAAGATTGAGAAAAAGAAAAAAAATTGTCCAAGACAAATCTCAGTCTCTCTCTTATGTACATTTACAGCCTTCTGCCATAGAAGCCGGGTCGGTGGCTACAAAGGAAGAGCTCTTTCACAGACATGCAATAGTGTCACAAAACATTAATCAAACAAGGCGTCCATTGCTGGAATGAAAGAGCTCCTCTGGGTTGATTATGTATCCGTGATGGGCTGTCACACAGACCTATAAGAGGGTCGCCTGGACAGGATCTCTCGCCTCTTCTGACAATCTGTGACACTGTCTACGGACTCCTGAGAATCTTCACTCTCACCAACGGTTGAAATCTGCAAGTGGACAAAAACTCATTATACTCCAATTTAAAGATGGGACGCAACAAGGAAAAAGCTGGCGTTGGTATTCTCAGACTGTTTTTCTTCACTCCACATGGAAAACAATCCCTGAGTTCAGTATGTAAACATATTTTCTTGCATTTTAAAGTTCCAAGTACCTCTGCAATGTTCTTAGGTAACAGGCAAAGAAATGATTGCGTAGGCAAATAACTCGTTGTGTTCTCTCACCTGTACCGTCTGGACCTGAGGGGACTGGATGACGGAGGGCTGGGCCGCTTGGATCACTCCGTGCACCTGGACTGTCTGACCATTAGGTAACTGCACTAGTGTGACGGTGGAACCGCTGGTTGTCAACTGGCCAGCTGCTATGGACGCCTGTAACCATGGCAACACACAATCATGCAGTCGCTGAACGGCGCTGGAGCAATTGCTCTTATTTTGAAAAAAAATTAAAAAAGATAATTTAAATTGTTGATTAATATTTACCTGGGTCAAAGTGACGTGCTGGGCCTCAGACTCGGACACAACCGTTTCACCACTTTGCTGTGTGTCTGCTCCAGCCTCCATTGTCATTAAAAATCTGTAAAAAGTAAGAGTCTCCTTATTTGGATATGCACCATCATGCTTGAAATAGAACTGTGTGGCACAAAAAGAGTGATATAAGTGGTGTGCAGAGGAAAAACAAAAAAAAAAGCATCCTGTGTGAGTCGTGCATTGCCCCACAGTGATGTACAGGAGGAGGGTGTGGTTTAGCATTACGGGCTACAATACAATTTACAAGTTACTTTAATAATGAACATAGTCCAAAAGCCTGTGGCACAGCTATATTTAGTCATATTCTAACAAGTCTCGCCCGTCCTCGGCTCTCCTGGGAATTACATCTAGCACGAAGCTAGCTGGCTTGAGCTTCATTGATACCGTTAGCATGCTAAACAGCTACCGTTAGCATGCTAAACAGCTACCGTTAGCCTGCTAACCAGCTAACGTTGGCTAGGGGAAAATGCAGTGCAAACACATTTAGCCGCCATTTATTCAAAATCCCCAATCTGTAATCCAGCTCGTTTTTTAAAAAAAGAGGCTCGTCTGGAAGCATGGCACTTTGCAGTAAAATCAAACTGTTTTACAACACAATGAGGCATTAATGCAACTAATATCGCTAAGTTGCTAGCTGTGAGCTAGGGATGGAGGGAAAATGCATGCTTAGTAAACCAGTTATTTTTGCAACTAACGTTAGGGGATTCTTTCTCCACTTTCACTGACGAAATTGTTGGCTCCACTTTACGTGAGACCAACACCGTGTAAAACGTGAATTAACTGAACACGAGCCATTGCTTCTGTAACTTATTCCTAGACAGTTTATTCAAAGAAAATCCAGCCTTCAAGCCCACTCCCATATTAATACCTATGTCTCAGCAGTGTTGAGAGGCAGCGAGCCCGGCAGAGACTGACTCATTTTGAGAGCCTCTGCAACACCGCCGCCATGATCTCTTTGTTGGCTTTGTGCGGATACTAGGCTCAAATAACTTCATCTGGGCAGCCATCTATCGGTTTAGCAAACATCGGATGCGTTTCCTCTTACCAACACAGACTCGCTTCGTCACTCCCGGGTCTACGGCGCTCCACTTTTATTCAGACCGACACGTAAGAGACCGCGTCAGGCTACACCTCCGTCGCGTCACCGAGAACAACAACACGGAGAGGAGGACGAGGGAGACGACGACAGCGAAAATCAGCTCGACCGACGGCACCCGAGTCCAGGCGGAGAAGGCCGGAAAATGACGGAGGCTGCCGAGGTGGCGATCAAAAGTCGCGGCGATAGCCGAAGACCGGCCGGCTTCAAGCTGAGCCGCATTGCAAAATCACGAATCTATAAAAGACCAAATAGTGGCCAGATATTTTTAATCTAAATATTACTTTACTAGAGCGAATCGTTATCATAACAATAATAAAACGTCCCATTATGTAAGTGTAAAAGAAAACTATGATAAAAAAAGGATTTATGTAAATTGATGTTAATATAACAATTTTAGTTCTTTGTGTTTTATCGGAATGTCATCACAAAATTCAATGCTTTCCGGACGGTTTAATTTATCGTAACCCATATGTTTTTATTCATTAAACATTTTAATTTTCAGCAAACTTCAAGCGCGTTGTTTTACACGGGTTGTAATTCACAAACTGCATTTCTCTTGTGGTCCACGAGATGGCAGCAAATCTCTTCTTTATTGTCCCCCACTATGAGCGCCAGCAGTACCCCATTACAAGTTTCTTCTCTCCAAGCTTTATAGATCTGTGAATTGGATTGATTTTAACTGTGACACTGGCTTTGTATCACCAAACCATATTGTGATTTTAATGAGAAACCTATGTACCATTTACAGCTCTCGTGATTCACATTACGTTTACTTCTCCTTGGTCGTGCCATTTAGCCATAAAATTTGCTCATTAACTCTGTCACTAGGTGTGTGTGGGTCAGGACTGATGGTGCACGACCGAAATGGCTTCCAAGCTGTGGCAGCTGGTCAAAATCCTGCAGGGAAAATGAGACTTCAGACCAATTTACGACCATCATCTATGTGCGAGGTCATTTCGGAGGCCTCTTAAAACTCACAAACAGTCACACACAAGCACACACACGTCAAGCCCATCTTTGCGTGTGGAGTGATTACCTTTACCAGTTGTGCAAAATATTCACTGCTGACCGGACAAATTGTGTCTCCTTTACCATGAAAACTGCCTCTATTTGCAGTTTTACATTTTGGTACTTTTCTCTTCAAAGTGGAGTGCTGATAATGACTCGTGCAGTCACCCATTCATCATTCAAACGCATCTCTTATAGCATAAGTACGTGTCACAAACCAGCCTCCTCAATCCGTTCCAGAGTATTAGTCTATAACTTGATTGCACATTGATTTCCCTCAATAATGAGCGCCAGAGGATAGCCTTAGAGAAGCCTAATTAGCCTGCAGTGGAGCGGTTTAACTGGTTATCACTGCATATGCACTTTCCTGTGCAAGCTGGACACATTCAGAGTGTTTGCAGTGCTCCAAAGAAAGAAAAAGAAAGAGAATCACATCTAACGTTTATATTTTTTCATTGTTTTGCACAAAGAAAACGTTACATTGGAAGAAAAATAAAATCCCCATTCACCAATTCATACCAAGCTTTCATGAAATAACAACAACATTTAACTTTCTGTAGACCTTGTATGAATGCGTTTTGATTTGGTTCTCTCATCATCACATCACAGTCACGTGGTGGGGGGGTCGCCCTGTCTGGTGAACAGGGTGGGGCATTTCTGATGGGGAACCGGTGAGTTCTGGCGCGCAATGTGTGACTGCGAGGTCCCAGCCCCCCCCCCCCCCCCCCCCCCCCGAGCCCCTCGCGGCAAACGACCCCGGGCTGTAAATCACGGCCGAAAGCACCCACAGTCAAACAACGCCACGGACGTCCAAAATGGTGTAGGGGGAGGGGGGTGGGAGTTTAATCTTCGGCATATGAAGTGGAGACCTGACTCCAATCCATAGCCCTATCCTGTTCCCTTAAACCCAGCTGTCAAAGCCCCGGGCTTAACACAAGCCTCCCAAAACCCATCCACAGCGAGCCCTATGACACTTTCTCTTTCCCCAATTCGTTCTTCCCTCGGTCTCTGTTCCTGGCGCGTTGTTTTTAACTCACACGGTCGAACGAAATCGCGACCCTTTCCAGATCGTTATCTCCAACAAACCCCCCCCCCCACCCCCGAACTGCAGCACAATATTGAGTGTATTGCCTGATGTGTTCTTTCATCATTGTAGTCAGATTTTAAAAGCAGTCCTCAATCAAAGCGAGGGGGGAAATATCACACCTGCCACTCAAGCAGGGCATTATGGGAGATATCATTGCTTCGGGGGGCACGCAGAGGGCCACGCGGCTTCGGTCCAGAGAGAGGCTGAATACGGAGACTGGGGGGGGGGGGGGGGGGGGGCACGCGGTGCATTTGAATACCGCTGACCTTATATGCACGCTTTTCATTGTAGGCTGGAACTACCTGAATCGAATATGAACCAGTGCACCTGGCAGAGGTTGCCATGGATACTGGGGCCCCTACAGTCTCACAGCCTCTCTCTATCGCGCGCGCGCACAAACACACACACACACACACACGCATACACGCGCGCGCAGGGTTCTCGAATCTGAAGATGTGAGTTTCAGAGATACCCGGCGAGCAAACACTGTGCGGCGCGGCGGAGTTATCTAACACGCTGAGATTGTGCTGACCCGGACCTCGCGCTAATCTAGGCTGCGGGCAACAACGTGTGTTGGGCGATCTCAATCAATCCGTCAAGGTGTCACCTCCCTCCCTCTCTCTCTCTCTATCCACAACCCCCCCCACCCTCCCCCACCCTCTTCCCTCCCAGCCGCAAGGATGTCTTTTCGCCTGCTTCCCTCCCCCCATGCTTCTTCTGTCTGACCGTCCTTTCTTTCTTAAAGGTTACCCTTGGAGGCCGCGTTAATACAATATTCAAATGATGGTGCATACCCGGAAAGAGTTGTTGTTTTACAGGAGATACGCGCAAAACTTTTCATTCAGGCTGAGCGTAGTTTTTAGCTGCGGCTGCAGCTGGCCTGTGAAAATGTTTCTCCTCAGTTCCGTTGACCTGCAGAGATGTTCACTGTATGGTGAGGGTTCCATGGGAGGTCTTCATCAGACCAAACTCACAGACGAGGCCTCTTTTAGAGAATCCTGATTGACGACACTCCAAAAAAAAACACACCGCTGATTTCCCTCGTTCCATTTAAGCACCGACTTGTAACTCTGGGTTCGATTCTCACCTGACGGTTCGGTGGGTGTTCATCGTCCTTTGGCCTCGCGCAGCCTCCTCCCCCCGCACCGTGAAATTGGAGTTCTGTCCGAAGCCGCCTCGTCCCGTGAAGACGCCCCGTCAGTAATCTGTGTTCTGTGGAGAGAGGGATATCAGCTCCCTCGGGTACATCCATGCCGGAGGTAGGACACGTGTGGTCCAAACCCGGCAAAGGGTCTCTCAGGTCTCCTCCTCGCGTATCAGCAGCACAAGTTCAAACAAATTCCTTCAATGTCAGAAGGGGAAAAAAAATGCTCTCGCTTTTAGCACTGAAAGTGCATTTTGATATTTTCGCATTTGATGTACGACTTGCACCAGCCTGTTTTTATCCTTAAACAAAAATCAACACCCCCACCCCCCCCTCCCCTCCCCCTCTCTGTGAGGCAGTAGGAGGGCAAGACAGAAACACACTCATGATGGGCTAGGTGCTCGAGTGTGTGTGTGTGTGTGTGTGTGTGTGTGCGTCTTGCCGCAGTGCTCCTTCCCGTCACAACATGTCATTCTGGACACTATGACTCCCAGCAGAGGCAGACACTGCAGCCCACTGACACAGAGCGTAAGGTCATCTGTCAGACCCAGAAGGATACTGTGTGTGTGTGTGTGTGTGTGTGTCCACCACCACGTTGCCTGTGTATCTCCTCCATCCCGGTTCGAGACAACGCGTGCGTGTGTGATTTTTTTTTTTTATTGCGTGTGTTTCGATCACTCGCAGCATTGTGTATTTGGGGGGGCGGAATATGAAGACCCCGGGAAGCTGTCATTCACGCGGTCAGCTCACAACACCCCCCCCCCCCCCCCCCCCCCTCCTCCTTCTGCTCGAGTTCAGAGGTTGCCATGGCTACCGGCGTCCCGGTGGGAGCGCGATGTGCTCTGGCCCCCGGAGCCGTCGGAGCAAGCGTGCTCGTAAGAAGGAAGGGTAAGGGGGCTGGGGGGGGGGGGGGGGTGTGCTGACCTTTGACCTGGTCTTGCTAATGGAGAAGTGAAGCGGGGGGTGGGGGGGCAGGGCTGTGCAAGGGTTGTAAATTTGACTGATCCTCGCTGGGGATTGGCACGTGGGGGTGGGGGTGAGGGGGGGGGGGGGGGGTGCTGGGGGGCCTTTGAGCTCCTGAGCTCGGCTGCCTCCCGGATCTCAGAGGGGCCCTGGGAGAGCGAGATAGCCGCCCTCTAATCCGCCGAGTCCCTCTCACCTTAACCCCCCCCCCCCACCCCCAACCCCCCCGCCCCCGTGTTTCCCCAGATAGCGCATCTTTTTGTGTCAGATCGGTGCAGCTGTCACCGCCGCTGCTTGTAAGGACGATGCCGGCCTTTGTGAAGGTCTGCGTGCGCGTGTGTGTGTGTGTGTGTGTGTGTGTGCGTCTGTGTGTGCGCGCAGGTCACAGTGAAATATCACAGCGAGCCAAGAAAGATGCTTTTACAAAGCGAGGAAGGTACCCGTGATCCAGGGAATGGTGCAAATAGCACGTTAGCTGATATATTCCAGGTGAGAAGAGTCTGGGTGTTTTGATAGAATTTGCTAGAAGAGATAATATCGAATGTTTCATTTAACAGAAGGATTCCTGTTGATTGGC